>NC_090443.1:921721461-922024355 GCF_031143425.1 Pleurodeles waltl | reverse complement strand
TTTCATGTTTTTGTGCTTTTGTCTTTTACGTCAGCTCTTTGGTTCTAGTGCCATGATGGCTCCGGATGGAAATATGTACTTTATGAGCAAATAAATAAATAAGAGAAAGTTAGCTGAATTTTAATATGGCTCGAAAGGGGCAGTCATTGAGTAGGAAAGGCCAGTGTTTCTACAGTAAGTAGCTAATGAGAGGAATATGCATGCCGGTGCCTACCGTCTGTTTTTATCATCTCAAAACAGAAACAGCCTATGTATAAAAATGTAATTTGAGTTCACACTGTCGACATTGCTGGTCCAATAATATTCAACAACAGCTTATATGAGAAGCATCTAAACACAGCAACAGTTAGGAACAATTTCAATTAACACTCTAAAATTCCAATCAGATTTACAATAAAGTGGCTTTTAAACATTACCTAGGATAGCCATATTTTATTATTTAGCAACTGTCAATCCTGTTGAATGTTGTTTCAAGGAAAGTCATACAACCAGTGCATCTTAGGCATTCTTATGCCTCTTTGTCTCAATACTGGACTCAGATATAATTTTCTCATGCCTCTATAATAGGGAGCAATTAATAATTAAAAGTGCCCCAATTTATCTCTCCACGAAAAGATAGCAACTCCAAAATGTCCTTTCTTCTGGCCTTCCAGAGGACACATTTTTTTGATTATTCTCCAACACTCAATCTAATCTCATTTTTAGGAATAGTCAGCATGAAGTGATGGAGGCTAGTTCATAGGTGTTCTTGGAAAATGCAGGAAAGTTTGAAGAGCTTAGTAACAGAGAAAAATCTTTGGAAGATAAATAGTAAATACCTTTGCTAAAACTGAGTTTATGGTCTTGATTATAAATTCCCATATCCCTTACTGTCATAGAGGCATTATACATTGGTATCTGTTCTCTGGTGCCAAACTTGTTGAAACATTGATTTAGCACAAGGTCAAACTTTAAGACCACAATAGCTGATTGCACAGTGATCCTTGTCTTGTAAATAAATTCCACTTTCCCTGAATCAGTTTTCAATAGAACTCTATTAGTTAAATGGCTGCTTTGTTGTGTATCCATTTTAGTTATAGCTCCATGCACGTTAGTTTAATACACTAGGCCGCTGTGCACTCTGACCTAGATATATATTATATTCAGCTTTGCATTGTTATTTTTACAATAACCAGGTTTATGGTCTTGTTTTAATTTCTTCTAACTGTTTTGCTTAGCACAGCACTGTGTTCTCAAACAACACATTATTGATCACTTTGTGCTTCAGTCAAGGCTACAGTTTGGTAAATTGTCGGTGAAAGTGGTAGAAGTTTAGTCTCCAACATTCGTAGAAAATACACATCCTTACGTAGGTTTGTTTTCTGAGGACATTAGCTGTGTTATTATAAAAACACTTCCTAGTCCCATTACACGTTAAGAGGGAGATTCCAGCCAGGGAAACACAACTGTATGCTGAATGCTTTGCTGCAGATGCTAATGCAGACTACAGGCCTTTGCTCTGGTATGAGGGTCGATGTCCTCCTGGGGGAACCTGAAAGGCAGGATTAGAGCTTAACATGCTCTGCTCAAATTATGATTCAGATAGAAAATAATCCATCGACTTTAGTGGCAATGTGATAGCAATATTCTTATGCTTCACTCTCATCGTCACCATTTTAATATTGTCATGTTGTGTCATTCTGGTTATTACAGCTCACGCTTTGCTATCTAAAATGCAGTTGTTTTATTAAACCAGTCTTTAAAACTTATACTGCTTCCATTGTCATTTATATATAAGACCGAATTGTGAATGAGAGAACCAAATGCTACTTGAGTGACCACGACTTCCCTGAGAAGTTTGATATGTCATACGCTTGGCTGCCCAATCATCTCTACCTTTCGGGAGAGATGAGGCACTGCTAGTTAGCCGGAGCAAAACCCGGATTTGGAGCGACAGGTGTCACCCACAGTGGGTCAGACTCAGTCTCCCACACTGTGGACGATCTTGCTGCTCAAAATCCAGTAGGCTCATTAGAATAATGAGAGCCTACGCGACACTTTAACTCCAAGTGAATTCAAACCAAATTCTACTTGCTATCATGGATCCATGGGGAAGGCCCAAGGCCACCTTTCAGCATTTACCTTCAAACTTAGAGTGATAAAATTAAATTGAAGAATATTTAGATCACTGCTGTGTAACAAGATAGGTAAAAACTTGCCCATACAGGCTTTGTGCAAATAAAGGATATAATGGCCTCATGATGAGCATTGTATTTCCTAAGAGCACACATGTGACTTGAAGCGTTGCTCTTAAGTGATTCACAATGCATATTACGTGGTAAATCATTATCTAAAAATGAATACAAGGTACATGTAGTATTAACCATGGCATCCTTCCTTTCCAGACACCACCTGGATGCACAATTATTTTTTATCACTGTTTATAGTCACCTTATTTTCTTTGCCCTATATCATGGCCATCTAATTGCCAATGCATGCCTATTAGGAGTTTATCCAAAATTGTAATATTGTCTGCATGTACTAAGCAACTGGTGTATATAGTGAATGACAGTGTACACCTGACAATCTGTGGGCATATCTAGCAACAATAAGGATAATGGCAAGGAAGCTATTCTGCATCCTTGTTTCAGACCATTCTGGATCATCTTCTTTCTAGACATGGTTTCTTTATTGTTTAGCTGAATGTTTACATTCCACTTTATCAAAAGCTGCTTTGAACTCCATGATGCAGACATATAATCTACCACAATGAAAAAGCATGATGGTGACTGCTCAAATTCCGGTAGAATATGGCGTTTTAAAGAAGAATCAAATTATTTTTCTCCCTCCGTTCTCTGAGAGTCTGATGTATTAAATGGCAGATTATTTTGCCTGCACAATTCAAAAATAGGGTATGAACCTAGAGGGACTTGGATCACTATGGCACCCTTCTTTTCAATTAAAGTTTGAAGAAACTACATCCCATAGGTGTGTCATGAAGGAGTCATTATTTCACAAGGTTGAATAGCTGCACAAGAATCTTAGTCCACTAACTGATAGAATGTTGTATCACTGTATTGCGTATCCTATCAGTTCCTTGTGCCCAACTTGCTTTCATAATGCTGATTAGGTCAGTAAAATTTTTGATAAAGACCAAGTACATAAGTGATTGGTGAATAATATTTTTCTCAAAAGTTGCCTCTGTTTTTTTTTTTTCTTCAGTCGGGTAGTTACACAACAAAATTTCTGGCATGTCCAGCTTTGTACCGTAAGAAAGTACCCTCTTTTTGGCATGGTTACCCCCACTTTTTGCCTGCTATCAGTGTGCTTAGACTGTTTTCACTGGGATCCTGCTAACCCAGTGATAGTGCTCTCACCCTCCAGAATGAGTTACCTTGGACCTCTGTGCACTCCACAATTGGCATACTTTTAAGAACCCGTATAAGTACCTAGTATATAGTACTTAGGTGCTCAGGGCATTGGGACAACAGGGGTCCCCATGGGCTGCAGCATGTATTATTCCACCCATGGAAGCCCATGCAAAATGAGTCTGCAAGCCTTCCATTGCAGCCTGTGTGAAAAGGTGCATGCACCCTTTTAACACAGGTCACTACCCCAGGTCAGTGTAAGTCACCCCTATGATAGACCCTTCCAGCCCAAAGGGCAGGGTGCAGGTCCCTGTGTGTGAGGGCACCCCTGCATGAGCAGAGGGCTCCTACAAACTCCAGTTCCATTGCACTGGGCTTCGTAAGTGCAAGGAAGCCGTTTTACCCGTGTACTGGACACAGGTCACTACCTATGCCCAGCTACATCATGGTAACTCCAAACCTGGGCATATTTTGTATCAAACATGTTAGAATCTTACCCCAATACTAACGCCTGAATTGATTGTATGATTCTATGCACTCTGGGGCCTCCTTAGAAGGCCCCCCAGTATTGCTCCTACCAGTCTTCCAGGGTTTTCCAGGCAGTTTGCACTGCTGCAGCCCTTCCGACAGGTTTGTGCCCTCCTGCTGCTTGAACAGCTCAGGCAGGGGAAGGTAGACAAATAGGATTTCCTGTGAGAAAGGGAGGCAACACCCTGTCCATTGGAAATAGGTGTTACAAGGCTTGGGAAGGGTAGCCTCCCCAAGCCACCGGTGTGCTTTGAAGGGCACATTTGGTGACCTCCTTGCATAAACCAGTTTGCACCAGCTCAGGGACCTCCGGTCACTGCTCTGGCGCGAAACTGGGCAAAGGAAAGGGGAGTGATCAGGCCCCTGTCCATCACCACCCCACGGGTGGTGCCCAGAGATGCTCCAGGTGGGCACTCGATTCTGCCATTTTAAAACCAAAATGTGCAGAGCCCCCTGGGAGCATCAAAGTAGCTAGGTCAGGCAGGTGACGTTGGAGACTCTTCCTGATAGGTGGTCACCCTGCAACATGACCAAACACCCTTTTAGGGTTATTTAGGGACTCCCTTGCAGGTGGGTCCCAAGACTCAATGGGAAAGACTCCATCTGGACTTCTCTTAATTGTTTACTTCTGTTCCTGGCCATTGGAACCTCAACTGGACACGTCAGAAACCAACATGACGGCAACTCTTGAGATGACCTTGCCTTGCAACTTTGTTTTCCGGGCTCCTTTCAGCAATTGCAACATTTCCCTGGCTGCGCATCCTCTGGGGTCAGCAAGACATCAGCTGCACCAAAAAGCAAGAAGGAATTTTCCTTGGAGTGAAGGAGTCACTCCCCTGCATCTTCAGGCACCTGCAGCAACGATGGCCAGCTGCGTGGATCTGCTCTCCTCTGGATCTGAGCAGATCCTGCATCACAGGTGGAGGTCTGGAGTGGTCCCCTTGAGCCTCTCTGCCCGCTGTTCAACTTGGGAGATGGTGAGCCCTTGTCTCTCCTTGCAGGACAGTACCCCTGTGTACTGCAACTCTTGCAGCAACCAAGGCATGTTGTCTCCTGCTCCAAGGGATCTTCAGGCTTCGAGAAGCCCTGGTCCCCAGCACAACATCCTTGCAAGGACAGTGTCTTCTCTGCTGCTCCAGCAAAGTGGGACTTCTCTCCAGGTGTGCTGATTGGGTCTCACTGCAACTTACTGTGCCTGCTGCCAGTGGGCTGCCTGTAGGGGCTGCAACTGCTTCTGCTGGCTCTCTGAACTCCCCTCCAAGGGTCAAGTCCCCTGGGCCTTGCTTGTCCTCTTCCACCTTGCAACTTCTCTTTTGCCTCCTCTTGCATTTGCCAAGGCTTTTTGGTGGTTCTCCTGAACACTGACCATCTGCGACCCGACGACCAACATGGGACAGCATCTACACTTCTCCAAAGACTGCTCTGTAGCTCCTGGACTCCATAGATGGTCTTCTCCTTCCCCAATCGACCCGGATCTTCAGCCACAGAAGGGTGGGTTGTGGCTCCTGCCCTGACTGGGCACTCCATCGTAGACTGGACTCTGTTGCTTCTTTTGTAGTTCCTCTTCTTCCAGAATCTACCTTTGGTTTCCTCTCATCTGGTCCAGTTCTTGCACAATCCATTTTCAAAGTCCTCTTGCTAGTCCTTGGGAAAACTAGGTACTTACCTCTCCTATCCTGGCCGCTGGGAATCCCTAAGGTATTCACTTCTTGGGGTCCCGAGTTCCACTATTTCAGTATATGGTTTGGTCCTCCCCTAGGGCCCTAGCTATTGTTTTACAATGGTAGTTGCTTTCTATGCTAATTTCTGATTGCTACTGTAAATATATATATATATATATATATATATATATATATATACATATATATATATATATATATATATATATATATATATATAAATGTATATATATATATACAGTATGCTTACCTCCAGTTGGGGTGATTGCCAATGCTATAAGTAATCTAGTGTAGTGTTACTGTAATAAGGAACCTTTATTTTTGTAACATTCTGTGGTTCCTTTCATGTGTGATAAGTTACTGTGTGGCTATTGTGGCATTACATTATCTTTGCAAGTCCCCTAGATAAGTCTTGGCTGCTCATCCACAGCTTCCTAGACACTGTCTTTATACACTAATAGGGGTTGCCTGGATCTGGTACAAAGTGCCAAAACCATAGGTGTCCACCACACACCAGGCCACCTTCCTACATGGGCTATTACATGTTTTTAAATACCCTAAATTCAAAATGCTATGTGTGTCAAATCGTGTTGTTCTTGATCACATCATCCTTACCACAAGAGGCTATTATGGGACTGTTTTACTGAAGCACATCAATTAAACTAGTGCTGCTCTAGTTCTGTTCTTAGCCAAATGCGTAGAAGAATATTTAAAACGTCTCTAGTTATCAAACACTTCCCAGCAAATCAGGGAGAATCCGTAGTTTTTTTCAAAGTAATTAGCAGGCTGACATAATTGGCAAGACATGAAATTGCCCCTTTATTTCTGGATCACTGAAATTGTGATTCAGAGTTTCATTAATATCTTCGATTTTGAGAAGCACGTCATCGACATACACTGAAGCTTAGTGCTTAAAGTACATTGTTTGACTCCTTCTTTACTTCGGCTTGGGATTAAAATGGATTGTTGAGTTTAATAGTAAGGGAGAGTGGAAAATAGCAAGTGCCTAACCGTGGCAAATACTATGGCCAGGTTGTCTATAAGGTATGAAGAATCACTATAACAAAACGTGAAACAAGCAAGATGATCATTGGCAATTCAGCAATTCAAGGTGCAAAGATTAAACTCCTTCAAAAGTTGTTTCAGTGCATGTCCCCTGGAACAGGCTCGTTTGAGTAACGAAGCCACCAGATGTACATTCCTTTCTCCACCCAACACAAATCTGGCAGATGGAAATGATAATTTAATTGTTAGCAAGTTCTGTTTCAAATTTTGTAACAGATTTTGTAATTTGTCTTCAGTCAAGGAGGAAGGAATTTAAAAGTTAAATATAATCCATTCACATACCCCTTTCTGGCTAATGAATTTACAAACTGCTAAATTGGTGCTGTAGGAGAGTGTTGAATCTTAACTTGTTCAACGTTTTGAGAGAGCTTAACTTTCCTTTTGCTGAAAGTTACAACCCCTCCTGCAAGACTATCTTTGGCACTAGTGAGTGCACCAGAGGAGAAGGAACAGCAATCATGTATTATGGGGGAGGAACTGCTTGAAGCCAGAGTTCCTAGGAAAAGGACAATACAATATCTCAGAATCAAACTTTCATGTTTTTTATTTTTTCTAAAATCGTTTATTATTACAGGAACAGATTCTACATATTTCTTCCTTCTCCTATTTTAGCTAAGATCTTTAATTTAATTTGAGATGCTTCTTTTTTTTCCTTGATGGGAAGTGTTTTCACACACTTTGATAGATTAGCTGCAGAATATGTGGAATTAGATGGTAAAATAATATGTAAATCCCCCTCCCATCTGCCTCCATGGCTCCTAGCAACTTGTCTATGATCCTGCCATCTGTCATTTCCACCTATCTAATCAAATTGACCGTCTATTAGTTCATTTTAACTTTGTAACTTTGAAAAAGGAGAGCAATTTATTCACAGTATAGCGACAAGAAACCTTCAGACCGATATATTTTTTAATATGTTAGTGCTTCCAGTATCAGCCTAATACCTAGGTTACAATCAAACTGTACCATTCCTGCCTCCTTATAAAAAACGTTTGCAAATAAGACACACTCAATGTCCCTGTTTTAATCGCAGCCAAAGCAGGAATTGCTACAATAACGGTAACGCCTATTCCAATTTTCAAAGTAGGTTTTTATTAAACCCTTGTTTGCCACGGACGTAATGTTCAGTCTGTGGCTGCGCATCTCAGGTGCCATGGACGTAACCATCATGTCCGTGTACCGGCCCTCAGGAGAAGCGCTAGCACTCCTCCGAGGGCCACCCCTCCACCCCCCCCCCACGTCAGGGTTGGAAGGGGAATCGCTTCCCCTTCCACCCCCACCCCCCACACCCCCGTGGTGTCTGATGGCATCAGTGCACGATCGCGCACGCTGACCTCATCAGAGGCCTGCCCCTCCACGCTGGAAGCTGAGCTTCCAGCGTGGATCGGAAGAGAGATGCTTTTGCATTTATCTTCCGGTCACTGGAAAGGCAGAGAAAGGCATGAAAGGAGAGGAAAGGCCGTTCCTCTCCTTTCATGTCTCTCTCAGCATTTCTGCTGCCCGATCACAAATGCCCACTAGACACCAGGATTTTTTTTTGTATTGTAATTGTCATGAGGGGATTGGCCCCTTGGGCAAGAGCCGCTCTACAGGGGGCCAATTCTTTTAGGCCATTTCTGCCCCCCCAGGGGGCTGATTGGCCTAATTATCTGCCCCCGGGAGGCAGAAAACCTCTAGACACCAGGGATACATTTTTTGTTTTGTTTTTATGTGTGGGGAGCGACCCGTTAGGCAAGGGTCACTCCCCGCGGGCCAAACTATTTTTAGGCCATTTCTGCCCCCCCACTAGACACCAGGGATATATATATTTTTTTAAATATACTTACGCATAAGGGGAGCGGCCCCTTGGGCAAGGACTACTCCCAGGGGAGGGCAAAATATTTTTAGGACATTTCTGTCCCCCTGGGGGCAGATCGGCCTAATATAATTAGGGTGATCTGCCCCCAGGAGGTGCAGAAAACCCCTACACACCAGGGATAATTTTTTTTATTTGTTTTTTTTATATGTGGGGAGCGACCCCTTAGGCAAGGGTCCCTTGCCGGGGGCCAAATTATTTTTAGGACATTTCTGGCCCCCCTGGGGCAGAAATCACCAGACACCAGGGAACTTTTTTTTTAATACTTACGCATAAGGGGAGCGGCCTCTTGGGCAAGGGCCACTCCCCAGGGCAGACAAAATATTTTTAGGCCATTTCTTCCCCCCCCAAGGCAGATTGGGCTAATATAATTAGGCCGATCTGCTCCCAGGGGGACAGAACCTCTAGACAACAAGGATATATATATTTTTTTATTTACTTTGTGTTTTTATGTGTGGGGAGAGACCCCTTAGGCAAGGGTGGCTCCCCTGGGGGGGCAAATTGTATAGATCGGCCTATTTTTGTTAGACCAATCTGCCCCCAAGGGGGGAAAAAACCACTAGACACCAGGGATTGGTGTGTGTGTATGTGTGTGTTTTGTTTGGAGGGGCAGCCCCGGGGAAAAGGGTCGCTCCCCATGGGGGCACATTACTGTTAACCATATCTGCCCCCAGAAGGCCATACCCTCACCCCAAATAAATGGGGGTAAAGTTGTTCTGCCCAACAGTGGGCACATTGGGCAATATCCCACGGATCCACACCCCAGGGGGGGCAGAAAATCTACTAGATGCCAGGGAATAAAAAAAAGAAAAAAAAAATTGTGGGGTGTTGGCTACCAACCAGTATGGGCCTGGTTATGCCCCCACCCCAACTGAACGGGGTAACAGTCTTTCAGCTCTTTCCCCACACACTAAAACATTTTATCCCACGGCAAGCAAGAGGACATTTGATTATTTTTGGCTTTGGTTTTACATTTGGGCCATGAGAACTTGGCTAACTCTCAAAATTGTCCCACTTGGAATGGTGAGGGCTGCATTTTTTGGACTTTGGGACGCTGCCATGTAGAAAAATCCACAGGACCTAGACACATCTGAAAACTAAACATCTGGCTGATTCCAGGGTAGTTTGCTTCACATGAACCCTGCACCATTTTCTTACCCACAATGCCCTGCAAACCTCCAACTTTGCTGGATATCACACATTTCTCCCACATTTTGTGATAGAACCTTCCGGAATCTGCAGGAATCCACAAACTTCCTACCACCTAACATTGTCTCATCTATACCAATAAAAATTCTGCTGCACTTGTCAGCCTAAAAAAGATTTTTTTCAAACTGCCCTTTTGGACCCGCTTTGGTTCCCCCTCAATTTCAACGTGTTTTTGGCTCTTCCCTGTCACAGGCACTTGGCCCACCTACGCAAGTGAGGTATCAGTTTAACTGGGAGACTGAGGGGAACGTTGGGTTGTAGGAAATTTGTCCTGGTGCGGTGATCGCACATAGAAATGTGAGAAAAATGTGATTTTTTAGCTAAATTTGAGGCTTTCTGAGGATTCTGGGTAAGAAAACATTGTGGGATCCGCGCAAGTCACACCTCCCTGGACTCCCTCGGGTGACTAGTTTTCAGAAATGTCTGGGTTTGGTAAGTTTCCCTAGATGGCTGCTGAGCCCATAACCAAAAGCGCAGATGCCCCCCTGCAAAAACAGATAGTTTTGCATTTGATAATTTTGATGTGTCCAGAGAGTGTTTTGGGGCATTTCCTGTCGCGAGCCCTAGGTTTGCCCACACAAGTGAGGTACCATTTTTATCGGGAGACTTGAGGGAACAATGGGATGAAGGGAATTCGTGGCTCTTCTCAGATTCCAGAACTTTTTGTCACCGAAATGTGAGGAAAAAGTGTTTCTGTGGGCACATTTTGAGGTTTGCAAAGGATTCTGGGTAACAGAACCTGGTGAGAGCCCCACAAGTCACCCCATCTAGGATTCCCCTACGTGTCTAGCTTTAATAAATGCACAGGTTTTCTAGGTTTCCCTAGGTGCCGGCTAAGCTAGAGGCCAAAATCCACAGCTAGGCACTTTGCAAAAATCATCTCTGTTTTCTTTGGGAAAATGTGATGTGTCCATGTTGTGTTTTGGGGCATTTCCTGTCGCGGGTGCTAGGCATACCCACACAAGTGAGGTACCATTTTTATCAGGAGACTTGGAGGAATGCAGGGTGTAAGGAAGTTTGTGGCTCCTCTCAGATTCCAGAACTTTCTGTCACCGACATATGAGGAAAAAGTGTTTTTTTGGCCAAATTTTGAGGTTTACAAAGGATTCTGGGTAACAGAACCTGGTGAGAGCCCCACAAGTCATCCCATCTTGGATTCCCATAGGTGTCTAGTTTTAAAAAATGCCAAGGTTTGCTAGGTTTCCCTAGGTGCCGGCTGAGGAAGAGGCCAAAATCCACAGCTAGGCACTTTGCAACAAACAGCTCTGTTTTCTTTGGGGAAAATGTGATGAGTCCAGATTGTATTTTGGGGCACTGACTGTCACGGGCGCTAGGCCTACTCTCACAAGTGAGCTACCATTTTTATGGGGAGACTTAGGGAAAGGCTGGGTTGAAGGAAATTTGTGGCTTCTCTTAGATTCCAGAACTTTCTATCACCGAAATGAGAGGAAAAAGTGTCTTTTTGGCCAAATTTTGATGTTTGCAAAGAATTCGGGGTAACAGAACCTGGTGAGAGCCCCACAAGTCACCCCAGATTCAGATTCCCCTAGGTGTCTAGTTTTCAAAAATGTGCAGGTTTGGTAGGTTTCCCTAGGCGCCGGCTGAGCTAGAGGCCAAAATCCACAGCTAGGCACTTTGCAAAAAACATCTCTCTTTTCTTTGGGAAAATGTGGTGTGTACACGTTGTGTTTTGGGGCATTTCCTGTCGCGGTGCTAGGCCTACCCTCACAAGTGAGGCACCATTTTTATGGGGAGACTTACAGGAAGGCTGGGTTGAAGGAAATTTGTGGCTTCTCTTAGATTCCAGAACTTTCTGTCACCGAAATGAGAGGGAAAAGTGTCTTTTAGGCCAAATTTTGATGTTTGCAAAGGATTCTGGGTAACAGAACCTGGTGAGAGCCCCACAAGTCAACCCAGATTCGGATTCCCCTAGGTGTCTAGTTTTCAAAAATGTGCAGGTTTGGTAGGTTTCCCTAGGTGCCGGCTGAGCTAGAGGCCAAAATCCACAGCTTGGCACTTTGCAAAAAACATCTCTGTTTTCTTTGGGAAAATGTGATGTGTACACGTTGTGTTTTGGGGCATTTCCTGTCGCGGGTGCTAGGCCTACCCTCACAAGTCAGGTACCATTTTTATGGGGAGACTTGGGGGAACGCTGGGTTGAAGGAAATTTGTGACTTCTCTTGGATTCCAGAACTTTCTGTCACCGAAATGAGAGGAAAAAGTGTATTTTTGGCCAAATTTTGAGGTTTGCAAAGGATTCTGGGTAACAGAACCTGGTGAGAGCCCCACAAGTCACCCCATCATGGATTCCCCTAGTTGTCTAGTTTTAAAAAATGCACAGGTTTGGTAGGTTTGCCTAGGTGCCAGCTGAGCGAGAGGCCAAAATCTACAGCTAGGCACTTTGCAAAAAACACGTCAGATTTCAATTAAAAAATGTGATGTTTCCATGTTGCATTTATTGTCACGATCATTGGGCCTACCCATACAAGTGAGGTACCATTTATATGGGGAGACTTGGAGGGTCACAGTATAGCAAAGCATGTGTTATTGCCCCTTGTCTTTCTCTACATTTTTTCCTTCCAAATGTTAGACAGTGTGTAAAAAAGACGTCTATTTGAGAAATGCCCTGTAATTTACATGCTAGTATGGGCACCCCAGAATTCAGAGATGTGCAAATAACCACTGCTTCTCAACACCTTATATTGTGCTCATTTTGGAAATACAAAGGTTTTCTTGATGCCTATTTTTCACTCTTTATATTTCAGCAAATGAATTGCTGTATACTCGGATAGAATGAAAACCCATTGCAAGGTGCAGCTCATTTATTGGCTTTGGTTACCTAGGGTTCTTGATGAACCTACAAGCCCTATCTATCCCCGCAACCAGAGGGGTCCAGCAGACCTAACGGTATATTGCTTTCCAAAATCTGACATCGCAGGAAAAAGTTACAGAGTAAAACATGGAGAAAAATGGCAGTTTTTTACCTCAATTTCAATATTTTTTATAGTAGGAAATTCTTGTAGTATCTACACAAATTACCCCTTGCTGAATTCAGAATTGTTTTTACTTTTCAGTAATGTTTAGCTTTCTGGGATCCAGCATTGGTTTCACACCCATTTCTGTCACTAACTGTAAGGAGGCTGAAAGCACAAAAACTAGTAAAAATGAGGTATGTCCCAGTAAAATGTCAAAATTGTATTGAAAAATGTGGTTTTCTGATTCAAGTCTGCCTGTTCCTGAAAGCTGGTAAAATGGTGATTTTAGCACCGCAAACCCTTCGTTGATGCCATTTTCAGGGAAAAAAACACGAACTGCCTTCTGCAGCCCTTTTTCCCCATTTTTCTTAAAAACAAAATGTTTTCACTTTATTTTGGATAATTTCTTGGTCTCCTTCAGGGGAAGCGCGAACTGCCCCAAATAGCCCAAAAAATGGTCGCTCCCCATGGGGGCACATTACTGTTGGCCATATCTGCCTCCAGAAGGCCATACCCCCACCCCAAATAAATGGGGCTAAAGTTGTTCTGCCCAACAGTGGGAACGTTGGGCAATTACCCCGGATCCACACCTCAGGGGGGGCAGAAAGTCTACTAGATGCCAGGGAATTAAAAAAAAAAGAAAAATAGTGGGGTGGTGGCTAAAAACCAGTATGGGCCTGGTTATTCCCCCACCCCAACTGAAGGGGGTAACAGTCTTTCAGCTCTTCCCCCACACACTAAAACATCTTACGGCAAGCAAGAGGACATTTGATTGTTTTGGGCTTTGGTTTTACATTTGGGCCATGAGAGCTTGGCTAACTCTCAAAATTGTCCCACTTCGAATGGTGAGGGCTGCACTTTTTGGACTTTGGGACGCTGCCATGAAGAAAAATCCACAGGACCTAGACACATCTGCAAACTAAACATCTGGCTGATTCCAGGGTGGTGTGCTTGACATGCACCCTGTACTATTTTCTTCCCCACAATGCCCTGCAAACCTCCAACTTTGCTGGATATCAGACATTTCTCCCACATTTTTGTGATAGAACCTTCCGGAATCTGCAGGAATCCACAAACTTCCTACCACCTAACATTGTCTCATCTATACCAATAAAAATTCTGCTGCACTTGTCAGCCTAAAAATGATTTTTTTCAAACTGCCCTTTTGGACCCGCTTTGGTTCCCCCTCAATTTCAACATGTTTTTGGCTCTTCCATGTCACAGGCACTTGGCCCACCTACACAAGTGAGGTATCATTTTAACTGGGAGACTGAGGGGAACGTTGGGTTGTAGAAAAATTGTCCTGGTGCGGTGATCGCACATAGAAATGTGTGAAAAATGAGTTTTTTTTGCTAAATTTGAGTCTTGCTGAGGATCCTGGGTAAGAAAACATTGTGGGATCCGCGCAACTCACACCTCCCTGGACTCCCTCGGGTGACTAGTTTTCATAAATGTCTGGGTTTGGTA
Organism: Pleurodeles waltl; assembly: GCF_031143425.1. Lineage (NCBI taxonomy): Eukaryota > Metazoa > Chordata > Amphibia > Caudata > Salamandridae > Pleurodeles > Pleurodeles waltl. The sequence goes on along the minus strand of NC_090443.1, from coordinate 922,010,230 downwards.
GGTTTTCCTAGATGGCTGCTGAGCCCACGACCAAAAACGTAGGTGCCCCCCTGCAAAAACAGGTAGTTTTGGATTTGATAATTTTGATGGGTCCAGAGAGTGTTTTGGGGCATTTCCTGTCATGAGCACTAGCTTTCCCCACACAAGTGAGGTACCATTTTTATCAGGAGACTTGGGGGAACAATGGGTGGAAGGGAATTTGTGGCTCTTCTCAGATTCCAGAACTTTTTGTCACCGAAACGTGAGGAAAAAGTGTTTATTTGGCCACATTTTGAGGTTTGCAAAGGATTCTGGGTAACAGAACCTGGTGAGAGCCCCACAAGTCACCCCATCTTGTATTCCCCTACGTGTCTAGTTTTAAAAAATGCACAGGTTTGCTAGGTTTCCCTAGGTGCCGGCTGAGCTAGAGGCCAAAATCCACAGGTAGGCACTTTGAAAAAAACATCTCTGTTTTCTTTGGGAAAATGTGATGTGTCCATGTTGTGTTTTGGGGCATTTCCTGTCACGAGCACTAGGTTTCCCCACACAAGTGAGGTACCATTTTTATCAGGAGACTTGGAGGAATGCTGGGTGGAAGGAAATGTGTGGCTCCTCTCAGATTCCGGAACTTTCTGTCACCGAAATGTGAGGAAAATGTGTTTTTTGGCCAGATTTTGAGGTTTGCAAAGGATTCTGGGCAACAGAACCTAGTGAGAGCCCCACAAGTCATCCCATCTTGGATTCCCATAGGTGTCTAGTTTTAAAAAATGCCAAGGTTTTCTAGTTTTCCCTAGGTGCCGGCTGAGGAAGAGGCCAAAATCCACAGCTAGGCACTTTGCAACAAACAGCTCTGTTTTCTTTGGGAAAATGTGATGTGTCCACATTGTATTTTGGGGCATTGACTGTCACGGGAGCTAGGCCTACCCTCACAAGTGAGGTACCATTTTTATGCAGAGACTTAGGGGAACACTGGGTTGAAGGAAATCTGTGGCTTCTCTTAGATTCCAGAACTTTCTGTCACCGAAATGAGAGGAAAAAGTGTATTTTTGGCCAAATTATGAGGTTTCAAAGGATTCTGGGTAACAGAACCTGGTGAGAGCCCCACAAGTCACCCCAGATTCAGATTCCCCTAGGTGTCTAGTTTTCATAAATGTGCAGGTTTGGTAGGTTTCCTAGGTGCCGGCTGAGCTAGAGGCCAAAATCCATAGCTAGGCACTTTGCAAAAAACATCTCTGTTTTCTTTGGGAAAATGTGATATGTCCACGTTGTGTTTTGAAGCATTTCCTGGGAAAATGTGATGTGTCCAAGTTGTGTTTTGGAGCATTTCCTGTCGCGGCTGCTAGGCCTACCCTCACAAGTGAGATACCATTTTTATGGGGAGACTTGGGGGAACACTGGGTTGAAGGAAATTTGTGGCTTCACTTAGATTTCAGAACTTTGTGTCACCAAAATGAGAGGAAGAAGTGTCTTTTTGGCCAAATGTTGAGGTTTGCAAAGGATTCTGGGTAACAGAACCTGGTGAGAGCCCCACAAGTCACCCCATCATGGATTCCCCTAGTTGTCTAGTTTTCAAAATTCACAGGTTTGGTAGGTCTGCCTAGGTGCCGGCTGAGCGAGAGGCCAAAATCTACAGCTAGGCACTTTGCAAAAAAACACGTCAGATTTCAATTTAAAAATGTGATGTTTCCATGTTGCTTTTCTTGTCACGAGCATTAGGCCTACCCATACAAGTGGGGTACCATTTATATGGGGAGACTTGGAGGACCACAGTATAGCAAAACAAGTGTTATTGCCCCTTGTCTTTCTCTACATTTTTTCCTTCCAAATGTTAGACAGTGTGTAAAAAAGACGTCTATTTGAGAAATGCCCTGTAATTTACATGCTAGTATGGGCACCCCAGAATCCAGAGATGTGCAAATAACCACTGCTTCTCAACACCTTATCTTGTGCTCATTTTGGAAATACAAACATTTTCTTGATACCTATTTTTCACTCTTTATATTTCAGCAAATGAATTGCTGTAAACCCGGTATAGAATGAAAACCCATTGCAAGGTGCAGCTCATTTATTGGCTCTGGGTATCTAGGGTTCTTGATGAACCTACAAGCCCTATATATCTCCGCAACCAGAGGAGTCCAGCAGACCTAACAGTATTTTGCTTTCCAAAATCTGAGATCGCAGGAAAAAGTTACAGAGTAAAACATGGAGAAAAATGGCAGTTTTTTACCTCAATTTCAATATTTTTTATAGTAGGAAATCCTTGTAGCATCTACACAAATTACCCCTCGCTGAATTCAGAATTGTGTGTACTTTTCAGAAATGTTTAGCTTTCTGGGATCCAGCATTGGTTTCACACCCATTTCTGTCTCTAACTGGAAGGAGGCTGAAAGCACAAAAAACAGTAAAAATGGGGTATGTTGCCGTAAAATGCCAAAATTGTGTTGAAAAATGTGGTTTTCTGATTCAAGTCTGCCTGTTCCTGAAAGCTGGTAAGATGGTGATTTTAGCATCGCAAACCCTTCGTTGATGCCGTTTTCAGGGAAAAAAACACAAGCCTTCTTATACAGCCCTTTTTTCCCACTTAAAATTTTTTTTTTGCTGTATTTTGGGTAATTTCTTGGTCTCCTTCAAGGGAACCCACAAAGTCTGGGTACCTCTAGAATCCCTAGGGTTTTGGAAAAAAAGGACGCAAATGTAGCGTGGGTAGCTTATGTGGACAAAACGTTATGAGGGCCTAAGCGCAAACAGCCAAAAAAAGGCTTGGCACCTGAGGGGGAAAAGGCCTTTCAGCGAAGGGGTTAAAGAGCTTCAACCTCATTTGAAAGTAGAGCAGTTCTTGGCTAATATATGTTTCATATCGAACACTTTTTTCAGAGTCATGTAATGTTAATGGACAGCTACCAAATTAAATTACACTATTACTTTACCAAACGTATAGATGCGTGTTTTTTAATATAATCTAACTCGAGCAAAAAATTATTGTGGAACCATTACTGTTTAGCTTGTACTACTGCTTGCCTAGTGTATAATTTTATATCATACAGATAATGAGTGCTATGTTGAAATACAAAGGCCTCACAATATTTAATTATTACACCTTATAATGTTATTGAAACAAATGCATAAGGTCCCTGTCAAATTGAAGCTACTTCAATTGACTGAGTACCCTTTCTGTGGAAACCACTAGTTAGACCTCGGAGAGCGGAATTTGAAGGAGCATGCCCCACTAATAAACAAACCGAAAGAAGCATCATTTACGGGACCAAATGTTCTAGGCCCTTAGTTATACTTTTTGGTGCAAAACTGTACTAACTCAGTTTTGCACCAAAAAGTTTTGCACCAGCTTGCACCATTTTTTAGCACCAGTTGGGCACCATATTTATGGAATGGTGCAAGCCGTTGCAAAGGGTAGGCTAGCTTAAAAAAAATGACGTTAGGCAGGTTAGAGTAAAAATAAATGACTCTAAACAGATTATCGTCATTTTCTGATGCTAAGGGGCATATTTAATGGCTAGTGGAATGTGCCTAAGACCTTATTTCTTTCCCTCGTCGCTCCTTGAAAAGTACTAGCGGTCATATTTATACTCTGTTTGCACCGAATTAGCGTAATTTTTTTTTTACTCTAATTTGCTGCAAAACTAACTCCATACTTATACTTTGGTGCTAGACCCGTCTAGCGCCAAATTTATGGAGTTAAAGTCATTTTTTTGGAAGTGGAAACCTACCTTGCCTTAATGAGATGCAAGGTAGGTGTTCCCATGCAAAAAATGACTCTATGGCCTTAACGCCATATTTATACTCCCGTGTAAAAATGGTGCACGGGAGGGAGGAGGGGTCAAAAATGGGGCAAAGCTTGCTTTGCCCCATTTTTTAACTCCTGGGTCAGGGCAGGCGTTAGGGAAAATGTGGGCCTATTTCCATGGTGGAACACCATGGAATAAGCCCACAGGTGCCCTCCCCAGGCCCCAGGGGCACCCCCAATCACACCAGAGGAACTGAGGAGGATGGGGGACCCCATCCCAGGTAAGTACAGATAAGTACAGGTGAGTATTGCATTTTATTTTTTAAAGTGCCATAAGGGGCCCTGAATGGGCCCCCATACATGTCACAGGGTGAAATGGCCATGCCCAGGGGACCCTTGTCTGCTGTGCTGGCCATTGGGGTGGTGGGCATGACTCCTGCCTTTTCTAAGGCAGGAGTCATGAGGCATGGCAGGTTTAGCACCATCAAATTACGCTAATCTGGTTAGAGTCATTCATTATTTTACTCTAACCTGCCTAAAGTCATTTTTTGGTGCTATACCCCCTTTTTCTATACCGCCAGCCCCACCCGACTAAAGTCATTTTTTATTACTCTAGCCTACCCTTTGCACCGGCTTGCACCATTCCATAAATATGGTGCCCGGCTGGTGCTAAAAAATGGTGCAAGCCGGTGCTAAACTTTGTGGTGCAAAACTGAGTTAGTGCAGTTTTGCACCAAAAAGTATAAATAAGGGCCAATATTTTGTACGTTTGTGCCACTTTTGCGTCATAAAATGACGTTAATGCGGCGCAAAAAAAAGTATACATCAGGGCCTTGGTGCTAGGCGGGTCTAGCACCAAAGTATAAATATGGAGTTAGTTTTGCACTGAATTAGAGTAAAAAATAACATGACGCTAATTCAGTGCAAACAGTGTATAAATATGCCCCAGAGTATAAATATGCCCCTAAATATGGCGTTAAGGCCATAGAGTCATTTTTTGCACGGGAACGCCTACCTTACATCTCATTAAGGCAAGGTAGGTCTCCACTTCCAAAAAATGACTTTAACTCCATAAATTGGGCGCTAGACCGGTCTAGCACCAAAGTATAAATATGGAGTTATTTTTGCACCGAATTAGAGTAAAAAAAAATTACGCTAATTCGGTGCAAACAGAGTATAAATATGCCCCCTAGTACTTTTCAAGGAGCGACGAGGGAAAGAAATAAGGTCCAAGGCACATTCCACTAGCCATTAGGACCACAATAGTCCATATTTTTATGTATTACATAGGTATACCATGAAGGAATTTAAGAAGATTTCCTCAACTGCCAATTTCGGTGAAGGATGAGAATAAGGGTAAGCAGGCCTTCAGTGATGCAACTCGGGACCAGCTGATAACAAGGTATGCTCAGAGGTTCGCTATCATCCCGCCGACCAATAAACTGTGTTAAGCCAGAATTATCTATGCCATTGGCAGTTACTAGCCTGAGAAGGTTCAGATTGGTCTAAAAGAGATGCTGTGTCGTTTATTGTGACGTGCATACTTTGCAGAGATAGATGTGACCTAACGAGGTAAAGAAGGAGATTACAAATAAAATGTAGGGTGTGGAGCTAATAGTTAAAACTATCTGCAGGAAACTCCCTTATATGCATTATTTCTTTTATGTTTTTTTTTCGGTAAGTTAAAATCACTGTCAGATATTATTAGCGATTAATAGTGATTAGTAGTTCTCCTACATCTTTTCCCAAAGTCCACATATTTCAGCCTGCCCATTGGCTTCCATCTAGATCTAAATGATCCCTATAGCCTTAGTAGTAGAAGTAAATTGCTACTATTGATAATCTTATATCAGAAGGGAACACACATTCATCCGTTCAACTACTACATTCATACCAAACAACCTCACTAGTACTTCCAAGCTGTTCCATATATGTTACATTGCACATGCTCCATAGAAGCTTAGTGACGGGTGGACCTCGTAGTTACACTTACATCAAAGGTCCCTCTTGACATGTTACCTATTCATGTCACTATCCCATTCATGCACCATAATTTTGAAAGAAGTTGGCAACCTCTTTGCAGTAAGTATCTATTTAACTTTTTGGACAAATAAATAGACTGGAGTAGTGTGGTAGTTTCAACGTAGTAGAAACATATAAGTTGCGATCAAATTGAGTAGCAAACAGAGGAGCAGGAAAACAACAAATAAGCATATGGAACAGGCAAGCTTGGCTAAGTAATGTACGCTTGTGTAACGGAACCCACATGACATACATGATACATCACTAACTCAGTGAGTGTAATCATCAGACATGAAAAAAAAAAAAACAGTCTGATAAACTAATCACTGTGAGGACGCATGTTGCAGCCAGACCCAAAGAGGTGAAACAGTCAAGGGAAGATGAAGAGACATTGGGGGTCATTACAACCCTGGCGGACGGTGTTAAAGCGGCGGTAAGACCGCCAACAGGCTGGCGGTCTTTTTTTTTAGTATTATGACCATGGCAGTTACCGCCATGGTCATCCGCTGCTTCTCCGTTCCGCCCGCCAAGGCGGAGACGACCGCTGGGCTGGAGACCTGGGTCTCCAGCCTGGCGGCCGTCACAATACCGCCGCCGGTATTTTGACCCAGCTTACCGCCGTGGATTTCCAGCGGTAGGAACCGCCATGAAATCCGTGGCGGTAAGCACTATCAGTGCCAGGGAATTCCTTCCCTGGCACTGATAGGGGTCTCCCCCACCTCCCACCCCGACTCCCTCCCCTACACCCCCCACCAACCCTGCCACCCCCCAAAGGTGGCAGGGCCCCCCTCCCCACCCCGACCCCCGACATTACCTTACACATACACACCCGACACGCACGCAGGCACCACCAACACACATACACGCACACACACCAACATACATGCCAACATCCACACACACAGTCAGACACGTACACCCACATTCACGCACACATCCACACAGACACACCTACAGACATACACGCACTCATTCCCAAAACACGCAACACACCCGCAAGGATACACTCACTCACACCCCCACCTACATACACAGACGCACACCCCCATGCACCCACACAACACACAACACCCCCCCCCTCTCCTCTAACGGACGATGGACTTACCTGTTCCGTCGATCCGCCGGGAGGGGACGGGAGCCATGGGGGCAGCTCCGCCGACACCACACCGCCAACAGAACACCGCCGCGCAGAGTCACAGGACGTGATTAGCTGGGCGGTGTTCTGTTGGCGTGGCGGTGGAGATGGAGCAACCTCCACTTCCCCGCCGCCCGCAAGTATGGCTGTTGGCGGCTCTCCGACGGAAAAACGACGGAGGGCAGCCAACGGTCATAATACGCCGAGCGGCAAACCGCCACTACTGGCGGTCTTCCGCACGGCGGTCCCTCAGCGGTCTTGTTAAAAGACCGCCGAGGTTGTAATGACCCCCCTTGTGCTCAAATGAGCAAACTCTGACAGGGTGAAGCACAACAATGACAAAAGGTGGTAGAGCTGGAAGGAGTGGAAGGACATTAGGTTTTAGAAACAAAGGACCTGTCATGCCTTGCATGGGAAAAAATTGAGTTCCACCCTCTTTTGTCTCTTTTATGTCCCCCAAAAAACTTAATAGCGACAAGGAGTTGAGATGGCCCAGGTCCTAGATCTGCTGTATCTGAGGCAACGCTGTAGCTGGATGTGCTTGCTCTGCTTAGGCCCTGACATCTATGGTGGAAACCTGACACATTGTGGTGCCAGTAATGTGGCCCTGGTGTGTGCCAGCACCCATCTGCCTAAGCCCTCAATCACTGAGCAGCAACATGTGGCCTGGGAGAGTGCCAAATTATAGCTGATCCCTCACTACACCTGGGGAAACATAGGGGTCAAAGAGGAGCAGCATTATGAAGGCCCAGAGCCACAACCCAGGAAATACATCCCACCATTGGTCCACATGCCTGGGCACAGTGGAGGTTGACAGCAGCTGGAAGGCCAGCCTCCCTCGAGGGGGTACACCAATAGCAGCTTAGAAACACTTACTCAAGAGCTCTGCTACTTCTGCACCATGACTGGTCACTCATTCCACCAAGCTACAAAATGACCACATGAAGGGATGGAGGATATCCCTGACCAACTCATTTGATGTTTCTTCAGACACAGCTACCAGCACAGATTCTGAGCCTGGGAGACAAGATCTAGTTAGTTGGAGCCTCGCCACTGGCAGACGTCTGCTCTCAGCAAGTCAGGCAGTACAGAACGAAAGGGAGCATGGTAGAGAACATATGCCCCAGGAAGCCCAGTGCATCACAAAGAACAAGACAAACAGAATTCCTACTTCATTAGAAAAGGAGCAAGGTGATTCATGTGTAACAGCAATGGTGATGATACCTGCAATTGAACTATTCATTGCAGTGGGGTCACTATCAGCACAAGTGACAAACTGGAAGTTGTGGGTTGAACGGCTTGAACTATATTTTGCAGTCACAGCAGTGGAAGACAACAGGAAATGCCCACTTGCTCTACACCTGGTCAGGGGGTTATGTACAATTTGACACACAATCTACCAAAGACTGGGCCACCATTCACATGTGACACCCTCAAGACCACTATCAACATTCACTTTGAATCTATAACTAACCGGGGCATTGAGCATTTACTTTTGAGGCAGGCCCAGCATGGACAGTTGAAGCTTTCTACTCCCGATCAAAAAAACTGGCTAACACATGCACTTTATGAAATGAAGTTGAGGAGCTCAGGCTGCAGTTTATATAGGGCTGCACATTGGCCAAACTGAGAGCAGGTGCTAACATCCCATGCAAGATCAGCTTTCCAATGCAAGGGTGCCCCCCATGGTGGTGGCCCTCTATAGGCCCAGCAAGAATGAACCAATTAACCACATCAGCAAATTGGCAACCACGATCAAAGGAGAAGTGAGCTAGAGAAAGTGCAGTCCATGTGGACGGTACATTTCAGGGTCTTTCCATACACTCGAGAATGTCTTACCAATAGAAAAAAGTCTGTTGGAAAATGAGCCATTTTACAAATGTATGCAGGTCAGGCTCTGTCATAAAGCATTCCCACAAAGGACGTGAAGGTGTATGCCTATGGACTTCCAAACCCTCTCTCGTAAGCAGGGGCATAACATCACCACTGCAGTATGACCATCCACCAAAATATATGTCACTAGGGTGGGAGGGTGGCATGGTGCAGAAATGCCAAGCAGTTGACAACTTGTAACTGGTTCATCTCATATTCAGTGTGCACATCAGGGACTTGGGCTGTCTGCTGGAGGAACTCAAAAGATGGTTCTGAGGTTTTGGGGCTTAAAACAAAGGATGGTGAAGCATCACATAGACTAATCAGTTCATTCAGTGGCACTGCTCCACAACCAAGTAACATTCCAGCTGACACCCAGGGTTGAGGAAGAATTTTGCAAACTAGTGACCCAGAAACCCAAATATACAGGAGAAGTATGAATCTGCATTAATATGCTCCTTCCAAATCATGCAATCTAAAATGAGCTGTCACATTCAACAATCAAGTGAATTAAGCCACTGGTTGAGCTGGTTCACAAAAATAGATCTCCCATCAGGATACCACCAAAACTCGCTGGACCAGGTACATCCCCATTTTCTCTACCCACCTGGGACTCTGTTAATACATACAGTCACAATTTGGGATATCCAGTGCAGTGGAGGTGTTTCAGAACACAATCAGAGAGATATTGTCAGAGCTGTCAGGGGTCCTGACCACGAGTGACACCATGTTGGTTTATTCTCCAACTCTTGAGTAACATCATACCTGTGAAAAGTGTTTCAGTGCCAAGACTGTGGGCTGACCTTCCACCGGGAGAAGTGTGAATTTCTGGAGAACACCATCAGCTTTTTTTGGCTATGAGTTTTCAGCAGAAGGGTTAGCACCGGACTCTGCCAGCACCAGTCAAGTCTTCTGTAAATGCTGTTAGAAGTAAATTACTACAGGTGTTTATCAAAACGTTGTCAGCCCTCATCACCCCTCTGAGAGAACTGACTAAAGCTTCAGTCAATTGGGGTTGGGGAGAAGAACATTAAATGTTTTTTTCAGAACATGTAAAAAGCCTTGTCAGCTTAAGCTACTTTGGACTGCTTCAAGCCTGAAAAGGATTCAGAGCTGGCATCATAGTCTTTTTAGGTTAGGAGTAGTCCTCTGCCAAAAGCAAGGAGATAGTGAATGAGCCTCTGTGGCAGAACCTTCCTGCACACAAACAATCATTCATGGCGTTTTGCTCTTCCTATGTGTGCTGTAGAATGCAGTACAGATGGGAAAAGCAAATATTTGAAGAAATAAAAATTTCTCCTTGTTGTGCCATGCTAACGCCACCCTTAGGGTGGCATTAGTTTTTGGCGCTGCCTCAGATTTATGATTCCTTGTAAATCTGGGGCAGCTTCAAAAGCAATGGGAGTTGCAGTGGAAAGCCCACAGCAACACCCATTGCACGTTCCTCTGCCACAGAAAACAATGTTGGAGGGGCCTATATTTATAAGGAGGTATTAAGCCACAAAAAGTGGCTTGGCACAACCTTGTAAATATGGCACAAATCATAGTCCAACCTGAGCGTCGCAAAAAGTGACCCTCCGGTGGCGCTAGAGACTTGTAAATATGCCCCAGAGTACTTAAAAATTCACTAACAAGTAATACTTCTTACAAAAACCATACTGCTAAACTTAAACATAAACAATATGTTCATTTAATTGTGGAAAATGTTTTTGCAGTGAAAAGAAAGTTATTTATTCAAACATTATTGAAGCTTTAAAAGTAGACAATAAAGATGAAGAATCACTTCACTTTCTCAAATAGATTTTATAGGCTGGTGGAGACATACGTCTATAGTGAACCGTACTTTCATGTAGAAGGTTATTGTACATATACTAAGTGTGTGCTATCTGTAAACAGTGAAGGATGTTGCTATGAAGTTATACATGGATCTGTTGTTGGCTTACAGAAGGAAGTGACCACTGTCACGGAATACTCATTACAGACTTTTGAGAAAAAAAGATGTAAAAATCATGTTTACCAGTGTAATTGCACCTCAATATGAAAAATTTAAGAAATCTATGGAGTTACTACTAAAGTTGAGTTGTAATAAAAAACAAACAATTGCAAGGTACAATTAAACTTTTGCAAACATTAGACACCTGCCCATGTCACAATATAATACAACTGCAAGAGCATAGTTTAGGCTGCCTTAAAAATGATATGGGGGGTCATTACAACTCTGGCGGTCCAAGACCGCCAGGGCTGTTGTGACAGAAGCACCGCCAACAGGCTGGTGGTTCATTCTGAGTCATTTTGACTGCGGCAGAAGTGCTGCGGTCGCACCGCCGGGGCCAGCGGTTTTCCGCCACAATGGTCCTGGATGTTCTAATCTGCCAGGGCAGCGCTGCTAGCAGCACTGCCTAAGGGATTACGAGTCCCCCTACCGCCAGCCTTTTCCTGGTGGTTTGAACCGCCAGGAAAAGGCTGGCGGTACGGGGAGTCGCGGGGCCCCTGGGGGCCCCTGGGGGCCCCTGCACTACCCATGCCACTCGCATGGGCAGTGCAGGGGCCCCCTGACAGGGCCCCGTGCAGCTTTTCACTGTCTGCTATGCAGACAGTGAAAAGCGTGACAGGTGCAACTGCACCCGTTGCACGGCCGCAACACCGCCGGCTCCATTTGGAGCCGGCTCCTGTGTTGCGGCTAACAGCCCCGCTGGGCTGGCGGGCGGAAACCAGGTTTCCACCCGACGGCCCAGCGGGGATCTTAAAATGACCACGGCGGGAGTGCGGCCGCATTGGCGGCCGCTCGGTGGTCAGATCTTAGCATAGTGAGGGCCATGGTATTTACACATTTCATTACATTAAAATGTTTTCATTTTATCAATCCACTATGCAAAAGCTTGTAAGAACATTATACTTTGTTGAAGGGCCTGAATACAGTTAGAGCTAATGAATGATGCTTTATTACAATCTAATCTTGAAAAAAACTATAAATTCCAAAATTTATAGGATCATAATACTTTGGTGGTGAGTCTAAAGTTGATGTATCCACACATATCCTATAACCAGTAACTATAATGAATAATGCAGTTGTGGACTTGAAACAGCATAATTTGGATATTTTTCTATTTCAGGAAACCAATTCAGAAATTCCAAATAAAGTGTGCATGTGATATACACACACACACCACGGAAAACAAATAAAATATATAGATTTACTGGAAAAACATGGAAAAAGAAGGTAGAGTAGCTTGGAGAACATTTGTGATGTATCTTACTGTGGAAAACATATATTTGTTTTGATCAAATTTTACATTATTATTGTCTTGGGAAACTTGATCAAACTTTATGCCTTCATATGCAATTTTAGATCATTTGGAAATTCACCCTATACCTCTGTCAGGTCAGTAACATAGGCTCTTACCTGATAAGGCCTACGATATGTATTTGCAGAGACAATATTGACTCTCCTCCTGCGCTCCAATCTTCCCTACATGAGCCTGAATGAAACCACAAGCAGAAGAGATTAAAACCCAGGAAGAATGCCCTTTCAGGAATATGTTCTCATGGTGATAGCTGTCGACCTTAAAATAAAAGTAGAAACAATCATTAGTTTTGTAACACATCTCTCTATTATGTTCCTCCCTTTTGCCACCCTAATAGTTGGTTAAATAACTAGGATGACTCTACCTGTGATGCAACTGATGAGGGAATTAGGCCTTAAATGTGTGTGTTGGTAATTGGATTCTTTTGGCAACCACTGATATCTGCACCCAGTTGTCGAGCTGCGGTGACATCTGAATGTCAGCGAATGCTAGAACTCATAAACAATAGTTAACTATAATCTGGTTAATGCACACACATAACAGTTCAAGTACAAATCATGTAACCACTATTGCAATCGTTACTTATTAAGAATTAGGTTTCGACTTTGTTGTGTTGCTTCACACCACATAAATTAAACAACCGTTCTTGTTCCAGTTTGTAAACCTGCGAAGCAGGTTGTTGTCTTTGCGTCACAACTGTGACTCCCATGCATTAATTAAGAGTGTTTCTGTACTGAAAGTCTCACTCCCACTGTATAACATCAAGGTGGGTTTTAAAAATGTTGCACCGTTGCATAGTCAGTAGTGAGTTATGCACACTTGAGAGTTTTAGGAGACAATGTAGCTTGTTGTGTTGCTTGGTTTGGTACCTTTTTTAAGTGTTGAACTTCCTAGGAACTTATCCTTTATCTTTTCCTTCTTTTTGCAGGTTCAGGAAGAACTCCAAGACAAGGCATGCAGTTGAGACTGGGCCGGGGTTATATAGGCCTGTGTCTCATTTGTTGCCGCATTGGGCAAGGCTTTCAAAATGGGCATGGTTATGTAGAATTTTAGTCGAGCGCGCACTTGGGTGCCAAACCAGTGCATCAGGGTGTTCCTGCAATCGCAGTTGTCAGCATAAGAAGCACAATCATCATGAATACGTGTCTATAACATTTTCTTCATGTGCAATAATACTGGCTCTGCTTCATATACACTTTGGGCCTCATTACGAGGCTGACGGTCACAAGACTGTGGCAGTCTGACTGCCATATTATGAGTTTGATGGGCAGACCTGCCTAAAGACCGCCGTTCCCACTAGGATCAAAGATCCTGATGGGCTGACAGCGGTCCAGGTTGTCATCAGCCAGGGTGGCGCTGAACCCAGCACCGCCCTGCTGATTACAACCTTGTTCGCCACCAGCTATTTTATTGGGGTTCCTCACCATGAAAAGGGTGGTGAAAAAACAAGTGGAGAGGGCCACGGGTGGGACTGTATTGCCCATGCCCATGGCATGGGCAGTGTAGAGGCTCCTCAGCCCAGCACAATCAGAATACACACTGTCTGCACTACAGACATTGTGCATTCCGAGGGTGCTGGTCGGCCCCCTCTGTGCTATGAGATAGCACTCAGCTCCTTTAAGGGAGCCAAGTGCTATCTCATAGCGCTGTTCCCACCGGTCGGACCAATGGAAATGCTCTATTTCAAGGTTTCTTACCAGTCATTCAGGGCAAGTTTGTGGAAACCTTGTAATAGGGCATTGGGACCGCCAAACTTGTAATGAGCCCCTTAGTCTTTGATGGGTTTCATTTATACATGCACAATAATACTGGCTCTGCTTCATATACTTTAGTCTTTGATGGGTCCCAATTGTGTGCTACTCAGAGACTAAAAGTGCTATAATGATATTTTATTGATGCGGTCATGGACATGATTCGAATCTCGAGCATGATTTTGGGTGAATAGCTGTGGAGATAGGGCAGGCCACGACAACCTGCAGAATTACAGAATCTGAATTTACATGGAAGTATCCTAATTATAACTTTGCATCCCTTTCAAACTATTATTAGAATGCAACCTAAATCTGGAAAATGTCAAGCTCATTAAATAGTCCATGTGCTAAAATGAAACATTGTTTCTCTACCATTAGATTTGACACTGTGGGAGTACACCATAAATTAGAAGAACCTTTAGTTGCATTAGTTAATGGAGTTCCAACAGATAAAGATAAAACAATTTGGCAAGAACTAACTAGCATTTAAAAAATGCAAGATGCTATTTCATACTTGTTAGAAAATAACATACACTACCAGAATTTTAAATTGAATGACTTCCTAGCCACAAATGACCTACTACTACCAGTAAACACTATTGTAAGCCAGTTAAAAAAACCCACTAAGGAACACTCGGAAGAAATGTACAAGCATTAATGTATACACCCACTGCATTCAAAAGATTTAAAGAGTGATACTTCAGCAACTTATCAAATGAGAGAGGCCACAATTGATCCTGGTACCATTTTGTGAAAAATCTCTAAAGGCTTGATGTTATCCAGTTTTATTTCCAACAGAAAAAGGATGACGATGCAATGATCATCCTGTTCAAATTTCTGCATAGGAATATCCTTCTACAAGACTATATTCTGAAGGCCCACAGTTTAGGCAAGAGATACCTTATATTTTCACTTTACTATATAAAAGTTAATTATTGGTTACCTCTTATGCTTTTGTGCGTGCAATGTGAACTCGCAAAGGCAAACATAAATATTTCCTAAATAAATAAAGTGGATAAGAATGAAGAAAACTGTAATATAACATGCTAAATATTATGACATGTTAGTGTTAATTTAGACTATATGGAGAACTAAAATGTTTGTTGAGAAATTTGGGACCACCAACTTGGTTTCCCACTTTAAGCTGTGCAGAATCCCTATGGATGTTTTGTACATTTTCCCACTTGAGGCTAACAATAATTTGCCAGATGTTACTGTGAAAACACCAGAGTATGTTCTTTAGATCCAGTAAAAGTTTTCAGATTTTTTAATCACAAATTCCAAACATTCTGAAGTTCCTAACAAACAAGAAATAATCCCAGAAGTGGCTGTTGATTTCTTTGAAGAAAAGAGTACCAAGTGAGAGGTGTATCTTCTATTCTTATGATGTTGTGGATACAAAATGCACCAAAAGCTGGTTATGCCTCTGATGAATTGGTTCTTCACTTTATTGAACAATATGTGAGTTGTGTCATCCCAAATGAAGAAACTAACAAACAATTGTGTGACCAGGTTTTTAAATTTCAATTTCACAGATGTGGAAAATACGGCTTAAGAAATATTAGGAACAGATCAAAACAGTACACAAAATGCCTTTTGGATTCCCAAGGCCAATTTAAAAAAAATGAAGAGTGAATAATCTTATGTCTTCTGTTAGGCATGCTGTTGAACGAAAGTCCTTGAAATAGATACAATACAAAAAGAGGATACAAATGACGGCAGAGCAATGACTGCAAACCCTTTAATACTCTTTATGTGGAATGCTAATATCGATATCCAATTTGATACTAACAGTCAACTGTTGTTGCCGGGTATGTGACTAAAACTGAGAGAAGGGATATAAAGGCATTATGGGGAGAAACTTCAGCTGAGCAATCTTTTTAACAAAAAAAGCTGGATCAATTTAGCCTTCAAATGCTATCTCACAGAGAGATTAGCAGTTATGAGGTGTATTACCATTTAAGCTCTTCCAATTAATGTGCTAAATCTAATGCCATTGCATGGGTTAGTTTAGGTTTAGTGTCCCCGTGAAGAAGATTTTTAAAAAGTTTGCCAGAAACTGAATATTTTGCTGACTTGATCCTGAAAAGAAGGACACTGTGAAAACAAGTTTAATAGACAAATACTATCCTAACAGGAGCCCCTTATTGGAAAAAGTTTAGTTCATAGAAGTTATAACAGCTTAGCTTCAGAAAATTACCAATTCATCCTTATCTTGTGTAGTTACTGCTCCAATTTGATTAGCTACACATAATATTAAAGGAATAACAGTACAGCGACTACAGATGGAGCACAATAATAAACTGGAATATTTAAAGCTAAATAGTGATACTTAACAAGACATTCGTAGAGTTCTGAAAACACTACACATTTTGATTACAGACAAGGTCAGTGTGGAATCCAACTTGATAATGGCTTTTGTTTATTTCCATATGACAGAAATACTGAAGCCTAACATGTCACTGTTTTCATAGAACTACTTCAACTAACTCCAGGTACAGATGACCTAGGGGCATATTTACAGATTTGTGGTGCAGGGCAGTGCAGCAACTTACCTTACTCTGCTGCCCTGCATCACAGGGAAGGGGCAGGAATGAGGCGTATCTATATCATACCGCACAATCCTGTCCTTTCTCCCTGCGCTGGCACCACTTTGGCAGCCTAGCGCCAATGCAGGCACCCTAGTACCATGTTGCTGTTTTACCTGCAGGATTGTTTTTTGTGCAGATAGGGAACCTTTCCTGCGCAAAAACAATCCTGGAAGGCTTTATCCTCTTTCTATGTGTGAATCAGAATGCAGCACACATAGAAATAGGAAACATATGACAAGAGATAGTGCTCTTTCTCCTCATTGCACCTCCCATGGGGAGTTCTTGTAAATCTGTGGATGCTTTAAAATCAATAGGTGTTGCATGGGAACATCCACCGCAATGCCCATTGAACACTTCCCTAGCACAGAGCAAGGCAATGCACCAATTTGAGTGCCTTGTCTTACTCCATTTTTATGAGGCTATTCAAAGCCACGCAAAGTCGCTTTGCGTGGCCTCATAAATATGAGTTAGTGGTTTGAGCCACTATTACATCACAAAAAGTGATGCAAGTCCGGCGCAGTGGGCCTCAATTCTTAAAACTGTGACAGCTAAAGAAATTAAAAACTCATTAACATTTTGTTACATTTATCAGGCAATTAACTTAACACAAAAAAAGAAGACAAGCAGATGATGGAGAATATAAGAAAATTTTGAAAAATAATAGGCTAGGAGTTGTTAAAGATAATACCAGAAATAGACTTCAGACAAGAAGGATATCCACTTTATTTCCACACTTGAAAACATGCTGGAGAAATTATGCATTTGATTCTTTTACAAGGACTACCTAATGTTTGTTTGATGCCAACCCTAAAATAATGTTAGGCAGTAAATATGTAGAAATGTTATAAATGGAAAATGAAGAAATTATACATTTACCTTGAATAGATTAATTTGAAACTTATGGAACACATATTCCTATTACAAACACATTGTCTATTTAACTAATATATATGGAAAACATGTCTCACAAATAGCTGGATTAGAAGAAGACTTATTTTTGTGCAAAAATAGTTGTAGTATTCAACGATGAAATTTGAATGCAGAACAAGGACTTGTGAATGGAGCAATAGGGTGTAAATATACATTATAAAAGTAATGATTAAATCAAATTTGCTACTGCCAAATGTGATAATATTAAGGACCTTAAACGCATTTCAAGACCAACTGCAAGAGTTTTATTAATGTCCTATTACTTACTTGTAATCTTCATTACTCCTGGTCCTGTATTCCCTCATCCCATTCATTACTCATGGAGATAAACGTATCTCCATGACAGAAAAAAGAATGCAAGGAATGCTGAACCCCTCACCCCATCCTGCTCCCCCTGAGAGTACATAATGAGTACTTACCCTGCATTTCTTCTGAACTACAAAGCATAGAAAATGGAAGCCCAGATGAGAGGGAGGGAGGGTGGGCCGTAATGAAATGAACAACGACTAGAGGACCAGGAGTACTGAAGATTACCGGTAAGTAGTAGGACATTATCCCCAGGTCCCTCTTCTTGTAGAATACCCAAGCGGAAAAAACGGCCTTTTGCAACAGGACAAAAAATAATAACAAAGGGACACACCACCAAGAATGCAGTAACCAAAAGTTATTCAAGAACAAGGCCAACAACTCAGGGAACACAAATCCAGGTTAGGAGCAGACAGCCCACAAGACCTGCAACCCAAAATTTGTGTCATCCCCCAGCACATTCTGTAGACGATGTGTTGGAAGATGCCCATGTTGCAGCATGACAGATCTAAAAAAAAATGAACACCTCCCTCAACTCTGCCCTGGAGGCTGCCACCCCCGATACACCGACCTTGGAACCTCACAAGAGGAGAAACCCCAGACACAGACTAAGCCAACTATGCCAACTCAATCACCTTTTGGAGCTACCAGCTGATAGGCAAAGAAGAACCTTCTCCCTCCTAGATGAAGCCACAAAAGAAACAGACAAGGGATCATATTTCTGAAAAGAACTGGTGCGATCCAAATACAAAAGCCTGCTTCACATCCAACAAAGGCGAAACCAAATGCACCTTCTCCACAGAATCCGCCACTAAGGCAGGCAAAATCACTTCCTGTGATTGATGAAACTGGGAAGCAATCTTTGGAACAAAGGCTGAGTCCAAACATAACACAACCCTGTCAGGTGTAAATGGCAGGAAGGGCTCTCAGGCCATAAGGGCTCCCAGCTCAGCAATGCGCCTGGCAGAGTTCACAGCCACCAAAAAACAGACCTTGAAGGTGACAAACGTAACATCAGACAGATCCATAGGCTCAAAAGGAGCTGATAGCAGCGCTCTCAAAACCAAGGGCAGATCGCAAAAAGGAAAAAGGGGCTTTACCGCTGGACGGGCCGGAGAGAAATCACAGAGCAAATGAACTAACCAGGTCATCCACATCCTCCAGATTACTCCGAGGAGAAAGGAATGCCTTAATGGCCACCAACTGGGCCCCCAAAGTGGACACAGCCAAACACTTTTCAAAGACCTCCCACAAAAACTGGGAAACAGTCAGAAAGGACCAATCCAAAAGAGACACCCCAGAAGGCTCATACCACCTCTGGAAGTTACTCCAATGCCGGCTATAAGATTTCAAGGCAGCAGGCTTTCAGGAGTGCTGAACAGGCACCGCTGGATGTCTTAGGAGACCCTTGCATTGCAACCTCCTCCTCTCAACTTTCCAGACCTTCAGGCAAAGTCGCCGGAGATCTCAAGACGGCACTGACCGAAGAGGGAAATGGGAGCAAGGAATCAACCAAGGGCCCTGGATCACCAACAACTGGAAAACCACAACCTCTAGAGGCCAAAAAGGCACCCCCAGGATTACCACCCTGGACTCCCCCATCAACCGAGCTAGAAACCAAGGAACCAAAGCCACCAGAGGGAAGGCATACAATAGTCGATCCGATCAAAGCATCCACTCCCGAGGCCCCTGCATGACTGTAAAGAGCACAAAACCTGGGAACTTGTACATTTAGCCAGGAAGCAAATATATCCAGATGAGGAGTGCAAAAACTCTTGCACACTTGCAGAAACATCTCACTCAACAGGGGGAGCTCATGAGAAAGAGGAAAGAAGCAACTTTCAGAGACCTGCCCTCCAACCAAAGGAGTGGGCATCTGTGGTTAGGACCAATGGAGTACCTGGCTGAAATGGGCCCCCAATGGACAAATTGTCCCACACTGTCCGCCATCTAAAGTCCTCCATCACTGCAGGAGATACAGGAATCAACAAGTTGAAGTCCCTGGAGCGAGGCTCTCAAAAGGATAGGAGATGCAACCACAGAGGGTGCAGGTGAAACTGAGCCCAAGACACCATGAAGACTTCTGTGGCCATGCGCAGTGACCCGAAGATTGTCCCATCAAGTCCCAGGCCAGGGTCATCAAGGTAACCACCCTGGGAGCAGGTAGGAAGAGTCTGTTGAGATTCATTATGCCCCGATAAACTTCAGATCCAGAGAAGTAACCAGCTGACATTTCTCCCAGTTGATCAGGAACCCATGCGCCCGAAGAGCAGCACAGTACTCTGGAGGTCCTTAAGAAGACTGTCCCTCGATGGAGCATGAAGAAGCCAGTCGTCCAGGTAAGGGGAGGGGTGGTTCTCCTGAACAGGGAGGGACGCAACCAGAGGGGCGACTACCTTGTAAACACCCTTGTAGCTGACCGGAGTCCAAACAGCAGGACCATGATAATGGTAACTGATAATGAGCCACCTGGACACAGAATTTCAGGAACGGCTGGGAGAGCGGGTTTACTGGGACATAATAATAAGAGTCCTGCAGATCCCGAGTGCACATGAGATGCGCCTGAACCACAAGTGGGATAATTTGCTGCAATGCTTTCATCTTGGAGGGAACATGACTCATGTATTTGTTTAATGCTTTCAAGTCCAAAGTCAGCAGGAAACCCCCTGTGGACTTTGTGACCAAGACGATGATGGAGTAATAATCTGACCTCTCCCCAAAGGAGAAACCTCCTGCAGAAGAGAAAGATTTCCTCGGTTGAAGGCAACCAGTTTCACCACGTTGGAGATCCACGTCAGACTCGTGCCCCAAAAGAAGGAGAGATATCCCCAAACTATACCTTGTAGCTATGCCAGACAATGTCCAAAACCCAAGCATCTGAAGTAGACTCCCTCCAGGCCTGGAGGAAAAACTGAAGTTTCTGCTCATCACCCTTTCCCACCAGACACCTCCCTGGGACCACACAAACTGCCTTTGTGTTGGCTGGCAGAATGAGGATTTGTACATAGAAAAATGTCTGTCTTCAGAAACTGTTTCAGGGAGAAGGAATGCTTCTTCTCCTTAAACAGCTTATAAAGTTTATTTTCCAGTTTAGCACCAAACAACATCAACCACAGGAATGGTAACCCGAGTGCCAAGGATCTTTGGGCTGCAACTGTTATACAATCCTTAAACCCCAGATTCCGTCAAGCCACCACACAGGCACTGCCTGAAAGAGCCGAGGCTCTTAACACATTAAACATTACCTCTGACAGGAACTCCATCTGGCCTGAACAGTCTGACAGGAGCTCCACCTGGCCTGAGCAGTCAGAAGACTCATCCAAAGCTTGTTATAGAACCTTCATATCAGAAGTAAGGAATTGGGCCCCATATGTGGAATAAATACCAGCCTAAGAGCCAGATGAGGCCCTGAGTACACCTTCTTGAGGGAACCATTCACCTTCGTATCCACAGGATCCTTGAGCACCACATCCTCAGCTAACCAAACTAGCCACAAAGGAGCCAATTGGAATAGAGTCTGGCAAGTCCTTCTATATGTCATGCAAGGGGTACAGCTTGGCCATAAAACGGGGCATCAAAATCTTATCTGGATCTCTCCACTCCCTTTTCAGAACTTTCTGAACACAGGGATGCACAGGCACATCAACAGGCATTGAAATCTTGAACTGACTCAGCAAGCAGGCAGAAGACGTTTCTGGAATCTCCTCCTCCTGAAAGCCCATGTTAGACTTCACATGCCTAATCAGGTCAGGCCACAGTTCCCTGGAAACGTATTTTCCTTTCTGCTCCTCAGGGTCTGGATTCTCCTGCTCCAACCCTGAAGAGGGAGAAGCAACAGCAGGGATAACCTTCTACCTGCCAGCCTCCCCATCTCTAGCAAGGTCTCACAAATGAGGCATGTAATGTGAGCTTCTTTACCCTCCTTCTTACCCTTACAGTGAGGGTGTGAAGAAGAGTGAGAGGAAGAAGAGGTAGAAGCTGAACATGACACCTTCACATGCCTTTGTTTTTGTGAGTGCTTCCCAATAGCAAAAACACCAATCTCCAAGGCACACGAACAACCAAACAAATGACCAGCAACCCTGTCATAGCAAAAAAACTCAGCTAAGCTGTACTCATCACCCAGCCCATATGTCCCCCTAGGCCTCTGAGTTTATAATCCCACCAACCAAGCCAGAGAGAAAAACGCCATTCCAATGAGCAGAAGCGCAATCACCATGCCCTTTGGCCATGTGCAAAGAACGCCGAAGTCATGGGTTCACCGCCACTCCAAGTGTACATCCACAAAGCCGCCCAGCAGCTGGGGAGGCACTCAGAGGCACCATTACCTTGGAAGGAAAAGGGAACTGGAAGACACCGGCCTGAGCAACGGGTGCAACCAGCAACAGTCACATGCAGCCCACTGCGAGCCCAGCAGGCAGGGGGAAGCGAAGCAGGAACACTGACCTCCACCCCCAGCAGGAGGATCGGTAACTGGGAACAGGCAGCCACCCCTGACCAGCAGGAGCAGCTTCCTCCACTCTTTGCACCATTCTGCAGCAGGACAAAAAAAGAACAGAAGGAATGCTGAGTAATTACTCATTATGTACTCCCTGAGAAAGAGGGATGGGGTGAAGGGTTCAGCATTACTTGTGTTCTTTTTTCTGTCATGGATATAGGGTTATCTTCGTGAGTGATGAATAAGACTAGGACTGGAGGAACCTGAGGGTAATGAAGGACATATATTCAAAGAGAACAATTTTCTCTTTGACTATATCCAGGATCTGGAAAATTTTCAGCTGCATAAAAAAAGAAGAAAATCAACCTTGACATTTTAGGTTTTTAATTTAGCAATATTTATGTAATTAGTTGCTATAGTAATGTCATTATTAAACTGCTTTCAGTTTTACCTGTGAAATACTAACTTTTGGAAAACACAGATGAGCCTTTCTGTAACATTGTAACTAATTTGTACTCTGTACTTCAGTAAAACAAACAATTGTCCCAAGCTACAAGTGTTATCAGATAGATAGGGCCTCATTATGACTTTGGTGATCTTTTTGGAGGCACGCCAAAGCCACTGCAGGCAACAGACCATATTAGAGTCATTGGAGGACTTCTGCCCATTTAGTGGCGGAAGTCCGACTTCGAAGAGGCGGTTGCATCGCCATCTCCGCCACGCCAGCAAGAGTCCATCCACCATATTACAAGCCGTAATACGGGATGGGGAGTCCTGCTGGCGTGGTGGTTCTGGTGGTGCAAGACCGCCAGGACCCATCTCTTCCCGGATGACCTCCTCGACAGAGAAGGTAAATGGTCATCCAAAAGGGAGGGAGGGTGTCTGTGTGTGAGTGCGTGTGTGCGTGTATGCGTAGAGAAGTGAAGTGTGAATGCTTGTATGCGGAGGGGCATGGTGAATGTGTGCATATATGCGATTGAATGTGTGTGTGTGACTGTATGTGCGCATGTATGGGTGTGTCTGAGTGTGTGTGTGCGAGTGAGTGGGGAAGTGTGCTGCATGATTGTGAGTCAGTGGGGGTTCTGCCTGTTTGCGAGTGAATGGGTCTGTGTGTCTACATGTTTGTAAGTGAGGGGTGGTGTTTGTGTGTATGTATGCGTATGCCGAGGGGTGTGCACGAGAATGCATGTGTGCTTGAAGAGGCAGGGGGTTGTTTGTAAGTGTGTGGACAAGTGGAGGGGTGTGCATGTGTGTGGATGTGTAGTGGTGTATGTGCCAGCGACTGGAATGGGGATTCCTGTCACCAGATGCATCACCGCCATGGTTTTTCGTGGCAGGGTGACTGCCATGGAAAGCCTGGAGGTCTGCATCCTATTAATCCGGCCAGCAGGCTGAGGTCTGCCACCGTGTTGGAGGTGCACACTGCTGTCCGTGTCTGTGTGACTGCACTGGCGGCACTGTGGAGGTTTGGCATCTTTATGTGGCAGTCTTTATCGCCGGGTCCACGGCGGTAAGACCACCACGGCAAGGCTGGTGGTATGATGACTGCCAGCCTCGTAATGAGGGCTATAGTCTATGGTTGACCAGGAAATGTTCCTTTCTCACTAAATGATGCCCAGGAATTTGTTATGACTATTCTTGAAATACTAGCAAATTAGAGCTTCCCTCATCCTAATATTTATGGTATAGCTACCATTGGGAACATGAATGTTTACAATGGTTAAATGCTTTGTGAACAGTCACAGAATCTGAATGATTTCTATATTTGCTGATTTCTAATTGTAAATGCATATAATTTCTAAAATTGATATATTGAGTTGGGCACTCTAACTTTTGTTTAAACAGCGGTTGTGAATTTGTATCAACACCTGCTTTAACTAAGATGAATAAGTATCTCTGTGTAATGATACAAAGAAATGCTCCAGATAATACAAAGATTAAAACTATCATTACCCATTTCATTACAACTCCAGTTTTAATATCTAGATGCACTTTTACTTGTCCACAACAAATATTTCACAATGGAGAACGCACAATTTGCGGCTGTTACACCACATATTTAAGAAACAAAACAGGATTGCCTAAATGTGATGACACTAAGTTAACATTTATACACAGATTGCCCAAAAAAATGAATGAGTTATTACTTTCTTCTAACTTCTACATTTTAATTGTAAGCAAGGAAGTGAAAATGTGTGAAATATGGAGCACATATACTACATACTACCTACAGTAGGCACTCCATTTAGCATTATGTGACCTAGCATGGTTGATGACTTCTGAAGATATCTAATTTGATAAATGATAGCATACATTTGTAACATTCATGTTACTAACATCTAAACAACACTAAATACAACAATTTTGCTTGATTATGTATTTATAATAATTAGTGTATGTAACATCTTTTCTGGCCTACTCTTTTTATTGAAATAAAAGTAAAACACTTGGTAATTACTAAAGTATGGTACTGTTTATTTATTTAATGCACATTTTTGTTTATTTTGTCCACTTACTACTTGTAGCTGTAACTGGAAAGTCCGTCATAGTACCCAGGTCTTTATTAAAATGACTTTGAAAATAGTTCTAATAAGAACTGTTGTTTTTCTTTATTGTTTTGTAGTTTTTTCCTTTAACTGGAGGTCAACAGGACTAACAAAAAAAGAACAAAATGTGCACCTAACAGGGAAGAAAGTAACCTGCTGAACAGAAATAAAAAACCTATGACTTCTGGGGAGAACAGCGGTGACCAACAACAAACTCTATATGAATGTTCAAGTCACTCTCCCTTGCTACGATTACTGTCTGGCAGTAAAAACAGTAGGTCCCAGTCCTCGCATATAGCTTGACAGTGTTTGCTGCTGCCAGAGCTGTTTTACAGCAATTTAGGAGCCAGCTGCCGAAATGGTGGGTGGACCAGGCCTCAAAGGTAGGGGACTGCTTGAGTGTCAACACCAGAAGTGGACTGTACAGCAGCATGTGTTTCGTCCCCAGGTGTACCAGATATTCCCTTGTCAAGTTGGGCCACTGCAATCTCCCTCCTCCTTTCAGCCTGGGCCACAGAGGTTGTATGCATGGCACGCAGGTGCTTTCTCATCCCCGTTGTTCCTAACGAGTACTGCTGCAGGATCCCTCGCAAGAGGACTATAATGCATGAGCAACAAGACACCTGCTTGCCTTGCGTTGACTTTTTTGGAATGGAGAAAAACTGCCCGACAACTGACTCTTTGAGTTTCTTCTGGAGTTCCCATTCCTGCTCCTTCTTTGCCATCTCCTCCTCTTTCGCAAGCAATGGTTTTGCTGCAGCAGGTTGGCCTCCTTGAGCCATATCACCAAAAACGACAGCACTACAGCAGCAGAAGAAGCAGCAGGCCTGAGAGAGTTGTGAACAGCTCAAATCTAGAAGAGGAAGAATCCAAATTAAAAATCACCTTGCTGTCTGCTGAAAAGAACTTCGTCCAGCCTCTCAGAATCTGTGTTGGACTTCTAGAATACTGCAGTACTCCTGACGCAGCACAGTGGTATCGGGTAAAACACCTTTGTAACTTTGACTTAATTCTAACACTCTAATTTGGTCAGTAAAGCTATAGCCCAATTCAACTAAAACCTAAATTTAAAAAATATATTTTAGCAGTACAATTATAACTATATACTACGTATGGACAGAAATTTAGAAGCTATTATAGTCTAAAAGCCCTACAAATTAAAAATAAAAGGTTACAACTTAGTTATAGTCATGGGCTATTGCAAAACTATAACAACACATGTAAATTACTTAAACATTAGAAATACCATGGTTATAGTTTGCCATTTAAGGCTTTCATGTAATATTTTATTATACAAAGAATACTCCGCGCCATATTTTCAGATAACATATAGAGGACAGTAATTCAGTTGAACATCCTGTATATTTGACAAAAAGCAAGGTTTTTAAAAAAAAGATAGGTGGCAAAAATGGTCCTGAGCAACAAAAGGAAAGCATTACTGCAGCCGCTCAGGACCACAAAATGATCATCGCTCTACAACAGCAGTTAATTTCCACTCGATCTCTATCTATCTTTTGATATGCAGGGTTTGGATGGTGGCCATCTGAAAGAGCATATCTGGAGGGACATCACTTCTACGGGCTCTCGTAACGAGGGCCACTGGAATTATGCAGCAGTAGGACACCAAATTATGCTTCAGTATCGACTAAATCATGTATCAAGAAAAAGCAGCATAATATGGCACATTTTGCAATAGTAGTTCTTCATTATCTTGTCATTTTTACACATGATGAAAATGTCCAGGCAAAGATTACACCTTATCAGTACGAGTTTTAGACCCAAATTCAGAAGTAGGCAATTGAAAGATGACCACTGCACGGGAACATGTGTAGACACATTTTTGTAACTTTAGATTTCTTTCAGCTAGAAACAAGTTCAAATGATAAAACTTGCAGAGTATTCAGCAGAAGATGGATTATGTGGCAAATGAGGCCAATCCATTGTTACGCAGGAAACGCCTGTGGCCACAGATTTACATAATTCAAGTGGCCCTGGTCTTAATGAGGAAAACTCCAGGCAGCAAGAAACCTCCTGCAGTCTGACGCCCATCCCATATTGGATGGAGGTGGGTATCCGGTTAAAGAGAAGCAAAAGAAGATAATGTCACTTGCCTCCAGGAAGAGCAACGTTTTCGACTTAGTCTAACTTTAAAGGCGAGTTTAAAGTTTCTATAAGCATTCTTCTTCACACACTTCATGAATGCGCAAATGAACCAAAAAAGTTCAAAATGATAAGTCTTGTATTTGTATACGGCCATCATCGTTTTCTGTGTGCATGCGGTGAGTGTGCGTGGGGTGCCTTTTTTAATGACTGTGGGTAATACTTTTATTGTTTATAGACTTCACTGTGGCCCAGCGCATGCGAGATAGAGACCAGCTTAATAATGTTTGCAACGGGACATCACATCAAAAAACAAAACAAAAACTATTTTTTCTTTTAGTTGTGTTTGGCTAAACTGTAAAAATAAAAAGCAAAGTAGTATGATTGTTGCCATACTTCTGGGCCACTTTTTCAGAAATAAACAATTCAACCTCATGTGCTTCTTTCGCCTTTTCGGAGATTGCCGTCAAGGCAATTACAACCCGTGTTGGAACAGCAGTGTAGGTCTTCAATCAACTGGATGGCTGCCAAACTTGTAAAAAATCAGCAGCAGTTTGATCGCTATAAACACAGATTACAGCGGTTTGACAATTTAATCTATCCATAGTCAGCATCTGATATAATAAAACTGTAATTTAATGCCTTAACACTGCAACCCAGACAAGGTGCAATAGTTTGACAGTGCTATCTTGTTTCACAAGCCCTTCTATTGGGTACGTTACAAAGTAGTTGACTGCCCAGAACTAAACTTTGAAAGTTTCTATCAAAAGAAGTTATATGGATGTGAAGTTTAATAGGAACAAGCAATTTGATGAAAAAAGATTGTTTTATGTTGTGGCTTTTTTGCAACACAGATGTTTTGGTAAGATTTAAGAGCAAGAAAAATACATTCAATTTAGGATTTCCCATTAAAGTGATCAGAAGAAGCCATTTCAAATTGGGAACATGGTAGTACACATTAATAGCTTTCAAAAGTCTCCATGGACCTGCTTGGAGCAGATACTGGATGGTTGGAAGAATGGCTGTAAAGAATACTGTGCTTTTTTTTGGGCCAGAAACAAATCAGTTTATCTTAGAGGATATTCAACACACTGGGCATTTTTTTTAGCTTCAGGGCTTGCTGAAGCCCTGGCTCAAGCAGCCTCATACAGTGAGGGAATACCTTTTGTGATGCACACATTCCCACAGTGGAAACACAAACAGGCAGATCTCAAAGAGAAGGGATGAACATGCAGCAGTCATTGATTGTGGCTATTTAGTGGACCCCAATCTGGCGTGGTTCACCTTTCAAAGTGTGATGAGAGTGGGAGAAGGGGAGACACCAGTGAGCAAACTCTCACCTTGGAAAGAGACTTGGTTTGGAACACTTCTAACATAAGCATTCCACACAACAACATTTAAGGTGTGTTAAATGTTCCCCAAGAGGGTGGAGGGTGCAATCACTTTTCTGGAAACCTTCACCAGCACAAGCACAGCAGACAACACTAAGGGCCTGATTTACATCTTGGCGGTAATGGTCCCACCCTTGCTTTTCCATCTAAAAACCTGTCTGTCGCCATGATGGTCAAAAGAAAATCAACCTCGTAGTCGCCAGAACTTATGGTAAGTCACTGTTATACCTGTCCTCCTCTGAACTGTTGTTGTACAGTAGCACTGGACTTGTGCATGTGCAAAAAATGTTTGCAAATAACATCTTAATGATGCGCAATGCATATGTGTGTGTGTGTGTAATGCCATGCTCAGAAAATTCTATCATAACACACCTCGAGATATTAGTAGCACCCACCAATCTGGTACTAACTGCCTTCATTGCAATGGACACCTACACAGAAAGTCACAGCAATCACAAATCGAATGGTGCCAAAATCATAAACATAAACAATATACCCTATAGGAATTATTCAATCCAATGAGAATGCGGCAATTTCACCTCAACATGCTACAAGTAGGTGCACACAGAATGTACTATCAAACTTAACTCTTAAATGCAAACATGGCAGAGATGCTTGAAGGTCACATGTCCGCTTGGTGTGTGCAATATATGACAAACATTAGATCTCATTTAACTGTAAAGTGCCAGGTCCTCTAGTCACAATAACAGAAACACAAATAATTTTGGTGTACGTGTCCGGTAACAAAATAAATGCTTGCACCAAAATCGTGGTGCCCATCGCAAATGTACAACACTAATATATGCATGATAGCAATCTCTAAAATATACAACCTGTGCTTGTCACTGTCACAAATGAGAGCATGGCACACAAATTAGCAGAAATAACATAATCTGCAAACAATTAGTAACAATCATGAAATAAGGTCAAGACAAAGGTATCCTCAAAAATAATTTATGTGTATGAGATAACGCTCTCATAAGTAAATAAATAATAGAGCAAAGGATAAATCAAATCACGAGGCCATTAGTCCATAATATGTGTTGCATACTCACTACTTGCATCCTATTGTCACTGCCAAAATTAACCTCCTCTGGAAGGGGCATCTATGAGGCAGAGAACAGTCACCTCAAAGATGTTACTGAGGGGGGTTGTCTTTGGATTTGGGAGGTGTGGGTTTGGGATTGGTAGAGGTGGTTTGCAGTTTGGGAGGTGTGGGTTAGGAGTTGGAAGGCCTGGTTGGGTTTTAAAAGGTATGGGTTGGGATGTGACATGAAGATGTTTGGGTGGCCTGGTCTGAGGTTTGGAAGGGGTGGTCTAAAATGAGGGAGGGATCGGGGTCAGGGCAAACATAAGGTCCTCCTTGGGGAAAGAGGTAGAGTAACCAGGTGGAAGGTGGGGTTGGGAGGCAGAGGGACTGTCAGTGGCTGTTGTGCATGTGTCTGTTGATGGTGGCGGTGTCTGAGAGACTGGTGTATGTGGTGTATGTTTTGCTTTGTTTTTTTCCTGGGTGTTTGTTATGTAGCTGAGTATGGGTGTTTGTGCTCAGTATGTGTGTGTTGTGGAGGTGGGTGTTTGTGTAGTGGTGGATGTGGTGACTGCAGGTGCGCTGGTGGTGTGTGTGTTTGTGTAACGCTGGGTGTTGTGTCTGTGGGTATGCTTGTGGTTATGGTGGTGGTGGGGTGTGAGGTGTCTACATGTGTGTGTCTTTCTTGTTGTGTCATTGTGAGGATGTGCTGCTTGTGGGTGTTGGAGTTGGTTCATGTAAAGGTGTGCATTTGCTACGGATAGGGTTGGGAGGAAGGATTTGGGATGGGGAAGTGGTGGGAGTTGGGGCACAGGGTTGGGGTGGGTGGGAGGCTGTGGTCAATGAGGAGGTGAGACCTCAGAATGACTGCTATAGGACAGACAGGGCACCTTGACTGCAATCCAGGTAAGCCAGCATCTGGGTATTCTGACCAGCAAGCCCCTGGATGGCGTTCAATAGTGGGGTCTGGCCTACTGTGATAATCCTCAAAAGGTCAACAGCCTCCTGATTGAGTGCAACCTGGGAGACCAGGGCAGGAGTAGTGCCTGCAGCAAAGGTGATGCCACCCCTTTTAGGGGAGCGGTTACAGCCAACTAGGGGGGAGCAGGAGGGAGGGTGGAGATTGGTAGGTGGGTGATGGACACTAATGCAGAAGAACTAGTCACACTAGGGTCCACCACCACTAAGGACTGGTCATCTTAGGAGGCCTCTGAAGAAGATGATGAGTCACTCATGGCCTCTGTGTGAGTCCCATCACTCTCAATGACACTGTGGCCCTCATTCTGATTCTGGCGGGCGGCGGAGGCCGCCCGCCAGAATTCCGCCATCCAAAATACCGCGCCGCGGTCAAAAGACCGCGGCGGGTATTTCAAGTTTTCCCCTGGGCTGGCGGGCGGCCGCCAAAAGGCCGCCCGCCAGCCCAGGGGAAAACGACCTTCCCACGAGGATGCCGGCTCGTAATCGAGCCGGCGGAGTGGGAAGGTGCGACGGGTGCATTTGCACCCGTCGCGTATTTCACTGTCTGCCAAGCAGACAGTGAAATACTTGTAGGGGCCCTCTTACGGGGGCCCCTACTGTGCCCATGCCATTGGCATGGGCACTGCAGGGGCCCCCAGGGGCCCCGAGACTCCCCCTCCCGCCATCCGGTTCCCGGCGGGAGAACCGCCAGGAACTGGATGGCGGGAGGGGGAGTCGGAATCCCCAAGCCGGCGCAGCAAGCTGCGCCGGCTTGGAGGATTCCTGGGGGCAGCGGGAAACCGGCGGGAGACCGCCGGTTTCCCTTTACTGACCGCGGCTAAGCCGCCGCGGTCAGAATGCCCCGCGGGGCACCGCCGGCCTGTCGGCGGTGCCACCGCGTCCCGCGGCCCTGGCGGTTCTATACCGCCAGGGTCGTAATGAGGGCCTGTGTCATTTGGTGGTGTCTGCACCAGGGACACAATTTCCAGCTCCTCCTCTGCCCATATGGCCTCTGTCACCTTTGCCTTGCCTAGATGATGCTGTTAAAACAAACCCATCACCTTGACGGTAGCTGTGTAAATGGAGTTTAACATTAACGTTGCTCAGAAAACATTTTTCAAGTCTGCAGATTACATCAGCTTCAAGGCACTCAAATTTAGCGTCTTTACCATCAATATCTCATGCATTTTGGAAGAAATCCACAAACCATCCGTTCACAGTCTAGAAATTCCCCATACTATCTCCCATACCATGAATCTATTTTGTCCATTGTTCACATTTATTTCTCTGCATGACAAATGGCTTTGACAGCATTAGTCAATATATAGGTCTGGAAACATTCATAAACCACTGCAGTACAAAGCAAAAGCTTTTCAACATCTCCAAAAGAGACATATTTTGGGCTGGATATTGACTCATCAAGATGGAATACACCACCATCTCTGTGATGGAACCTTCCATTTGCAATTGCCATCAAGTATCACTTTGCTCACCATTAATGCATTACCATCTGGCCGAATGAAGGACACTTACATGTTATTGGAGCAATGTGTAACTCTGTCACCAATGTGTACACATTCTGGTCTGTTTCAATGCATACATTTTGCCATGAAAAGTCATGTTTGGTTAACACAGACTGGCTGACATGCACATTTGGGAAGGGCTGATGCTTCATGGCAACCTGCTGCTGTCAATATGAAATGAACTTATTTTTGCTATTGAAACATTGATGCCATTGTACACGTTTCCAGTCAGTCCTTTTGGTGCAGTTACTCATGATCATATTTTTATTGTACCAACTTACAAATGTAAAGCCTGAAACTGCAACTGTCTCACAAGTGCTTACTATGCCATATCACCAGTAAGAGGGCATATATTACCTATTCACATCAGTGATGGTCCATCACACCTGACCCAAAATTCAAGTGGGGCATATTTGGTACAAATGTCCCTCATAACATGGAAAAAATGTGGATACTCCTTTTTTCACATGCTGCCATATGTCTGCTCTAAATGGTGCTTGGCTTGTGATGAGGAATCTTGTGACAAAAATACATGCCAAACACAGCATCAAACTCAGTCTGATAAACGTGCACCTCCAGAAATCCTCATCTGTATTGGATGTGTGTCAACTGTCATTTTTATGCCAAACTATATTGATGTAAATTAAAAAGGTTAAACAACAAGAATAGCTACATACAAACACTCATCCCCTTGATTCTGCATTTTGGCCGTTAGCTACCCTCCAAGGTGCGGGTAGGCCACTGCAAGGATACGGGCCATTGGGGGGTAAGGCTGTGGCACACATGCTTACTTCGTTGAGAGACCTGGCTGAGCTGGGCTTGCACTGACTTCCTGGTCCAGCGGGGGAGATCATCCCACATCTTCCTTCAATGCAGGCTGTGCTACTTGAATACCCCTACGGTCCGCACCTTCTTCACGATGGCCTTCCAGACGTCCCACTTCTGATGAGCGTTGACCTGTATGGATCAGAACAAATGACAACAAAAGAGGTTTTGAGTGATTTTAGTTGTCTGTACTGCAGTCACACAATTTAGTAGCAAGCATTCCCAGAACAGACAGTACAGATTATCTACAAACATTTCAAAGTTACTTAGAGAAACTAATTTGCCATGATCTATAGAGTAGCCTAATTTTTTTTTACCTCATGTTACCAATACCGGACATAAACACCATCTAAGTCAGGGAGAGGGAGCTTGTTATGTAGTGAGACACACTCCAGATTAGGTTGACTCATTGTGAGCTACTAAAGTCTGAACAACCTGTACATTATGTGCACATAACCACTTGCACAGCTACATTGGCTTCATGTCCAACCTTCTAAGAGTTAGATACTATGGTTTGTGCCACACATAGTGATTAAGGGCAGTATGGGAGGGCTGCCATGTGTCAGTAATTGCATGGTTTTGGATGATGTATGAACAAGTGTGTATAGTAACGGGATATACTTGAATGGCTGGTTGTGAGCCTGCATGATTTAGACTGGCAGCACAGGCAATACCTTTCTGCATATGTTGCACCACAACATGTTTAAAACAAAAACGTTATTTATTTCCCAATTATGGCCTGTACATTCACTTGACAGAACAGCACTAGACAACTGCAGAAATCAGAAAAATCTAATTGGATTTCAGATTTCTACCATTTTGATCTGGGCTGTATATTTCCTCTTATACTAGTGGTACAGTGCTAACTAACCACTGGACATAAGGGGCCTGCATCTTGCTAATTAAACCTGGAATTCTGAGCAACATGCATTGAAAACACACCTAATTCTCACAGGTGACTTTTCATTTCAATGCACAGACATTTCTAAAATTTTCCAACAACACCATGTATCTAGTTGAATCATTCAGTTCCCTACCCCCAATCACAAAACATTAGTCATGAAGAAAAAGGGACCAAATACCCTGTGGACAAAAGGGAACAAGTTACTTTGGCAAGCATTTCCAACTCAAACATATACCTGTTCCTCTAGGGTCCCATTCAGCTGGCTGTACAGGGACAGGACCTCCTTAGTGAGGAGCTCCAGCTCCTCGGGGTAGAAGGCACAGACCCTTTCACCTGATTTGTGCTGCATCCTGGCTCCCAGAGGTTGGTAACAACATTAAAAAAATGAGGGGGTCCTGTTGCCTTCAGTGTTAGGTGCCAAGTGAGTTTTTTTCAATATGCTGCATACAAGTACATGGCGGACACGACACGTGATGTAGACAGACACAGTCATTGGCTTGTGTGCATAGCCATCATACACGTTAGCTTATCGCAGGGACCGTCACAGACTTTTCCACTTACTTTGCTGTCAACTTCCAACTATGGCTGCCGGGTAGCCAATGTCCTGATGGCAAGGTCAGACAGCTGCCATTTTAGGGTGTGAAGCTGTCTATTTTAAAATGTTTAGTGCATCAATAGCACTCAAAATGGAGGCTAGAGTCTATGTAAATGTCAGATAAGAATGACACTGTTTTTGGCAAGACATGACACATTAAGAAGTGAGCTGTGACTGTGCGTCACGTTGATAGTGCTGCGGGAAAGTAATATCTCTGTTGAAGGTATTTTGAAAAAATTATGTAGAAAAAAAGGGCAAATAGGACATTTTAAATGTATTACTTCCACGTAAATAAAAAAAATAGACATATACAAATGATTTTTGTCTGTACATAATAATAAATATTCATAAAATGATTTAGAGCAAATGGTTCTCCAAATGGAGTGTCCCCACGCTAAAATGGAACAGCAGCCACCCAAGCCCTAAAGCAATAAGAACGACCTCTATGGTTGCCTAAAAAAACATGTCTCGAGCTTCTTACGGAAAAGTACCACAGAGTTTTCCTGTCTTAAATCAAAGGGCAGGGAGTATCAAAATTTAGAGGCCAGGAAGCCAAAGGAGCTTCCCCTAGATGCAATCTTGTAATCCTGGGGATGACTACTCAGGAGGCTCCAGCAGATTAGAGGTCTCTGATCAGAGCATATCTTTTTCCCAATGTGTGAAGATAGCAGAGGATTTCCCATTTAAAATTCTAAGACCAAAACGCAAAGCCTTAAATGGAACTCGCTTACTTATAGGAAGCTAGTGTAGCCTATTAAGAGCAGTCCCAATAGGCACCCTTATGAGAGTATTTGGCAAGAGGCATGTCCCCCATGTTTTGCACTCTCTGGAGTTTAGACAGCCTACCTTGTGATACACCGAGATACTACACATTGCAGTAGTCCAATCTCAAGAAGACTAAGGCCTAACTTCAGAATTCATAGACTCCATGGGGAGAAGCCTATGATTTTTCTCAGACTTTTCAGAATACCAAAGCACTTTCTAGCCAAACAGGAGATCTGGCTTTCAAAGGATAGACTGACATCAAACTAAACACCAAGATTTTTCACTTTTGATTAGGTTACCTGTACCTGCCCTAAGGTCTCAGGCCTCTAAGTGGAGAACCAAATTGAAGGCTGCTCCCCAAATCAGTACATCAGTTTTACCACCATTAAGCTTGAGGCAGCTCTGGGACATCCATTTCACAAGGCCAATCATGCAAAAATTAAGCTGGGAAGCAGATACTCCTTCATCCTCAGAGAGAGTGATAATAAACTGTGTGTCATCTACGTATGATACAATATTAAATCCATGATGTTCAATATCATCAGCAAGGGGCCACATATACAGATAGAACTGAGTAGGGCTCAATGCTGAGCTTTGTGGCACCTCCTGCTGCAGTGGCGCCACCGCTGAAGAAAAGAGTTGTAGAACCATCTGAAAGGTACGATTCTGGAGGAAGAAAGCTAACCACTGCATGGCCAGCTCCCCTTCTTCCACAACCATTCCTGCAACGTATAATGGGAGCCAAAAGCTGCTCTTAAATCCAGCATAAGCAGAGCAGCAGTTTTCCCCCGTCTGCTACCTGCCTCAAGGATTCAGGTGACAATGGCAGGGCAGATTCCGTGTTGAATTGTGGTCGGAAGCCTGATTGAGTCTCATGTAGTAGCTCCTTTGTTTCAATAAAATCCATCAGCTGGTCATTCACATGTTTTTCTGCCATTTTAACAAAATAACGAAGCAATGAGATTGACTCCAGATTTTCAGGTTCTGCTGGATCAAGGGAAGACTTGTTTTAACCACAATAGCTTGTTTTCAGCTCACAGGAACTAGTTCTGCTGCAAAAGACATGTTAAACAGGTCACATAACCCTGGAAGAATTGCCTCCTTGCCTCTCTCCAAAATCATGGGAGAAGACAATGACATTCCTAATGTTACTGATACTTAGGATGTGTGTTGACCATCAATGTATGGAGTGACCATTTAAGCTGATATTTTATTTTCCATACATACAAGCCTCTGAACCCAGGCCTGAGTAGGAGGTGATGGCCTCAGGTCTTTAGGGCATTTTCAGACCTTGCCACCATGGAGGAAAAGAATGTCATTCAGATGTTTTGGCTAAATAGGCAAACTATCCTGGATTTGTGTCACCAGCTGGCATCTTATCTCCTGCTCACAATAAGATTACAACAGCAATAACACCAATTTTGTGGCCACTGCCTCTTTTCAAGACACCGTATCAGTATCTGGGGCAAGTCCCAACTAACTTTCAGTCATGTGGTACAAGAAGTTATTTCTTCAATACACATCAACATCTACACCCAGTTCCCACAACAACATGTGGTTGGAACAATAGCTGGCATGCATATTGCCTTGGTGCCCCACACACAACAGAACAGGTCTACCGCATCAAGGTGCAAGTTGTATGCTTAGTGGATTTGTATACCTCATATGTGTACCCGCATTCCTGGGTCAGCACATTATTCTTTTGTGCTAGGGGACAGCACCATGCCCCTGCAAATGTTGCAAGTTGAACCTGAGAGGGTCTGGCTTGTTGGTTAGTACAATATGACTTTAGAATCAATTGCATAAATCCTAATTTAGGAAAGTACAATAGCTTAATGTGATATTAGTCTATTGATATGTAGCTTCCATGTAGAAGACTCAGCTTATCCTAACAGACCATGGTTGTTAGCACCGTTGAGGAATCCAATAACTCCAGGAGAAGTCTGCTTCAGTGAGGCCCATGGAAGAACATGGAAGCCAGTGTAGGGTGTTTCTGGGCTTTTCAAGGCCAGGTTTAGGCACCTGGACAAGATCAGTAGAGCCTCCCTCTACTCACCCGAGAAGGTGTGCCAAATCAGGGTTGCTTGCTGCATGCTCCACAAGATTCGCCCTGCAATGGAGTGTCCCAATAATTGCAGAGGAGGGAGACTGTGAAGAGACACATGGTGACTATGTTAAAATGCCCAATGAAGATGACAGCGGTGAAGAAGGAATGTCAAGAGCTTATTGACCACCTCTTCGCCTAAGTGTGTCTACCTTTACATATTGTAACCTCCAATGTAAATACAACATGTCACATAGGG
The DNA here is from genome assembly GCF_031143425.1 of Pleurodeles waltl. Taxonomy (NCBI): domain Eukaryota; kingdom Metazoa; phylum Chordata; class Amphibia; order Caudata; family Salamandridae; genus Pleurodeles; species Pleurodeles waltl. Next base: position 921,973,223 of record NC_090443.1, on the reverse strand, counting down.
AACATATCAGTCTGCAATGGCAAATTTGGTAGGAATGGCCAGTTCAGGAAAGTCCAAGGCAAAGATGTTACTGGACCAGAGTTTCCCCTACATTTACTTCTGTGATTATTGACATAGATTAACTTTGCTTGTGCTAAGTATATGTGTCCCCCTAACTTGTCATTTGACATAATTTGTTAAATCATTCATTATCTCTTGTTATTCTGTTTCAGGGCCCTTCTCCATGTCATCTTCACTTGGACATTTGAAAGTTGTGACATTTGCAGAGATATGTTGCTATTGGAAAGTAAAAGTGAACATGTGTTGATCCTGGGACAGACACCAACTTGGGTTGGACAGATGTTGTACAGTGACAACTTGCACTGTGATTGAATCAAAGTTCAGGAGATTGTATTAGACCTCCTTTGAGTGTGATCTTGCCGTCAAGGCAAAGGGTGTCACTTAACCTGCTCAAACCGCATGTATGTCTAGCCGTAGCATACTGTTCTTCCTTAACATTGGCTAAGTCTTCAATTTGCTATCAGTGGAGGTAGCTGTTGATGTGTCTGCTCATAGCTGTTAGAACGTTTTTTAGCACACCACTGAATGGTGGCAGTGACATTGCTACTGTGTATTGTTATGGTCATGTGGCCTCAAATTGTTTTTCTGCCATCATGTAGATTATTGGTGTTATTGATGTAGGATTCCTTTTGTGGGGACAGGATGTATGGCTCCTGCTGAGGTAATGCATCAATGATAGTTTGCCCATTTAATTTGATCTCACGCAATATTCTCTTTCTTTCATGCTGTCAAGGCAATGGAGTGTCCATCGCTAAATGAGACAGATCATTGGAGTTATTCATGGTTTGCGAAACTCAGCTCTGATTTTGTCTAAGATTTCTTACCCACATATGTGTGTTACCAATTCATTGGCATTTTGATTTGGGGTGTTTGAATGAAATGGGTAACTTATTACCTCTTTGTCATTTCTAATTTTTCTTTGCAAATAAATATTCAAATGATTTAACAAAAGGATGGTTGAAGACAGACATAAAAAGGAAATGCCACAATGAATGCAACAACAGACTTGTAGTTTGTGTCCATATCATTTGTTGGCATGACACAAGGGAACAGAAAGGTGTTTCAAACAATGAAAAAATGAATAAAAAAAGTCTATCATGGTGGATGAAAATATACTAGTAGAGGCAGAAGCTGTTTGTAGTCCAATCTACAAACTACAACTGTCCTAAAAAATGGTACATGTGTCATTGAGATAGTCCACAGAGTGAATAACAAACACAAACTGGAGGAAACTAGGATCTGCATCTCTTGGAGGTGATGGTGGAGGTCTTGCTATCCTCTCCTGGTGGTCTGGATGACAGTCCACTCTGGGAAGGAGAGGGGCACAGGTGCAGGAGGAGAAGGCCCATGATGTAGCAGGGCCTCCCTGTTTGTGGCTGGCAGGGGTGTACTGGGTCTAGATCTTAGAGGACCACAGACAGGGGCAGATGGTATGGGAAAAACATTGCACATTTGGTGATGCACGTCAAAAATCACACCAGTCAGGGAGATCATTTTGTCAGTGTGGTTGCGTATGTCCAACATGAGCTCTTTCTGCACCTCCTCATTATTCCAGAGCGCTATTACAACCTGTCTTTGGATTCTTGTACTGCTTCCAAGACTTGGTCGATGGTGGTCTGGCTGATAAAGACACCAGTGGCCACACTTTCTTGGCCCACTGATTCCCTCCCACAGTGCCTACCCCCACTACCCTGTGCCATGGAGGCAGTATGCCCCAATCCACTCGGTCCTGGCACAACTAGATATGGTGTTAGTGTTGTCTTAACAGCAGCCTGGACTGGATATCACACAATTTTTGAGTTATTTCTTGGTACACAGAACTTTGAGGTATCCTGAAGCTGAGATGTGGTTGCAGCTGAGGTGAGAGGTGTAGGTGTGGGTCGAGTGCAACTCACTGGAGCTATCTGGCCGGACAGCCCAGATGGGCCAGGCTGCTCCTAATCATTCGGACTTGCAGGAGTAGAGTCCTCATTGAAGGCTTGATCCTGGTCTGGAGTGTAGGTGTCTTGAGTAGCAGACAGTGGTACAGTGGTCTGGCAGGGTTGGACTTGTGAACAAAACAGACAATATGAAAGTAAAATTTGGTTTGTACCTCATATGTGTCTTTAGCTACAAATGGGGCAACCTAAAAAAGTACAATCAGGCTGATAGAATGAATAGTCATTTTGAGAGTTTCATTGTTTTACACATGCAGGCTAAGCTACAGAGATGCAAACTCCAGTGATGAAATGCAAAATGTTATTTCTGAATTGTACTTTACGTGTACAAGACATTCAATCCAACACAGTGGTAAAAATACCACTTAGAAGCACCTTCATGTGCAAATGGATGGATGTTCGAATCTGTTTTTGGGAGAACAGGATCATACATTGATAGAAAGCAAGGGACTAAGCAAATGCAAGGGATGATCAATGGGAAACAACACACAGTCTGAATAAACGTATTGCACAATGTTAAAAAGAGGGATATAATCAGGATGCTAATAATTAGTATGACAAAAGATATTTTGTGGAGTCAAGTTTAGATATATCTGTTTTGATAAGGATGTTGAATCATTCTAAACATCTAACATAAGGGCAGAACTCCATTTGTGATTGTTGAGACATTGCTAAGTGCAACTTACCACTCTCCACTCCACCAGGAATGCCTGTCAAGCCTCCAGGGTGTACGATCTTAAAGACCTTCTCCTCCCACGGAAAGAGTTATAAAGGGGGAGTTGGAGAACCACCACCAGTCCTCTGGGCCTCCAGGTGACGCTTAGGGGCCAGGGAACATACACTTCTTGCACATCTTTCCACCTATTCCTAATCTCCTCCTGTGTGAGCAGGTTGTTTGCTACAGCATTCACTCTGTCAACTGTTTTGGCCCATTTGCTTTTGCTGAGATATAGTTGCATTTTGTACTTGTGCTCCAAACGATTGTGGCTCCACTCTAATGATTGAGTCCACCATGACAGACAACTCTCTCTCTGTGAAATGTGGATTTCTAGTGCCTATCATGGTGATTATTTGCTAAAATAATAAGGCTCAAAAAGATGTAGGATAATAAGTAAAAAAAAGAAATAGCAAAAAAAACATAGGGAGTGAAACACAGAAAATAACCTGTCTCCTGTGAGGCAAGTTCTCCTGGGAAAATTGTCTGCTGCAAGCTGATCACAAAGACTCATTGCCTGAAATGGAGTATGTTTTGTGGTGTGGTTTGCAGGTGTTCATAATTTTCCAATATACAGCAGATGTGGGCTGCTAGCATCCAACCAATAGCCACAGCCATAGTGCTCTAATGAACGGGTTTCGCCACGGACTCCCGCCATCATGGGACTGCCACTGATACACCGCCAGACTGTGTTATCTAAATAGGCTCGATGGGATCCCGCCATCAAGACGGCAACAGTCAGCTACTTGTCAGCATTGGAGTCCGCTGCATCACTGTGGGATGCAGCTGGTGTGACAGAGCACACTCAGCTGCAATACATCTACATACAGTGGGCAGAACACTATCGACTTGAAGTTTTTTTGGGGCCTGCTGCCGACACAACTTGGCAGTAACACGGTCAAGATCTAAATCAGGCCCTATGTCTTTAATCATAGGCTACTCAGTGGATCTTGATCATGTGTTTGAAATTGCACAGTCGATTGCTGTTAGACCTGACACCCTTGGGTGGTAGTCCTCAAAACGTTTTGACATCACCCCTCCTGTTTTGCTGAATCCAATTTTGTTGATTTAAGATGCAGTTCACTTTACGACTGCTAATCAGAAATAATGTGTGTGTGCAGTCTCCCTAAAACATGATCCAATTGGCTTACACTGGATTGGCATGTTTAATTTGCTTATAAGTTGCTAGTAAAATGTCATACTACATACCCAGGGGCAGTAAATTAAATGCTACTAGTGGGACTGCAGCAGTTATTGTGCCACCCATATAAGTAACCTTTTAAACTTGTCTCAGGTATGACATTTGCATTTGCAGCTTTGTGAAGTTTAAGCTGAGAATTTGAGTTGGCAAAATAGCCCAATTGCCAAGCCTAAAACTCCCTTTTTAGTACATATAAGTACTCTGGGGTAGGCCCTAAAAGCCCATAGAGGAGAGTACTTTGTATTTAAAAAGTTGGACATGTACTTTGTTCTGGTAGTGAAAAAGTCCTTAATTTGGTATCCACTACTGTGAGGCTTACCTCTCCCATTGGATAACATTGGGTTCCCTTATTACATTTAATGTAGTGGTAACTTTCAATTTGGAGCAGAGAAGAATATGGAGTTTGGTGTCTAACAAATTGTAATTTAAAACACTCTTTAGTGATAAAGTCAAATTACATTATACATTTAGCTTATTACTTTAAGAAGTTATACATTTGGATTGGAACAGGTAGACATATCATGCTTACAGTCAAATGAATTGCAATTTAAAACCCTCTTTAATGGTAAAATCAGATTTTAGGTCACAATTCTGAAAATGCCACTTTTAGAAAGTTAGCATTTCCTTGTACTAAACATTTGGTGCTTGCAGTTTGTTTCTGGGTCACATGACTAGATGTAGTTGGCAGTTGACTTCTGTGTAGTCTTCCTAAACAGTATCACAAAAGAGGGACTGGTGTTGACAGAATTGACCATCCTGGCTCAACAAGAGCTACCTACCACACTTGCACTTCAAAGGAGCTGCTTCGGCCTACACACAAAAAAACTTCACAATGGCCTTTTGTGACCCCAGCTCTAGTGGAGCCACAGCAGGGAGGCAGGAAATTCCAGAAAGCTCTGTTGGAGGAAAACTCCAGAATGTCTTCCACTTCAAAGCTGACATCAGGTAAAAAAATAGCACCCTCAGTCACGCTTCTCACTACATTCCTGGACCTGTAGATACTAGAGAAGAAGGACTGCCCTGCTGCCAGAGGGCTACCTTGCTGCCTCAGGACTGTCCTACTGTCTGAAAAGGAAGACTGGACCTGTGCCCTTCATTGCAGGCTGAGTGACTCCAAGGGTCATCTGACTGACCTTCTGTTCTGAGCTACTGGGACACAACAAGCTCCAGAGACCTCTCTGCAACTGCCTAGCTGACCTGCTGCAGTTGACTTGCCTGGACCTGAAAATGGACCTGCCTGCTCTGCTGCCAGAGGACTGCCTTGCTGCTTCAGTGCTGCCCTACTGTCTGAGAAGGAAGGCTGACCCTGCGCTCTTTACTCCAGACTACTCGAGTGACTCCAAGTGCTAGTTAGATGGTCTCCTGTTCTGAGCTACTGGGGCACAATAAGCTCCAGAGGTCTCTCTACAACTGTCCAGTCTACCTGCTGCACTGGACCTACAGCTGGACCTGCCTGAGCCCTCCTGCAGTGAAATAATGTTCCCCAAGAGGTGCCTACCAGGTCTTAAATGTTTGGTGTTGCATCAGTTGAGCTCCTACTGGAAGAAAATAAGTTATCCTAAAGTTTTTGGCTCTTTCATGAATGTGAATGTGCCAGTTCAAGCCAAAATATTGCCCCCGTGCTGACCGCCATGCCAGGCTCTGGTGAAACCCGACTCTTTTCACTACAGTGATCACTATATACAACCGGCAATGCAAGATCTGCACTTTGCACTCAGCATAAACAGCTCCTGCTGACTGCCGATGTGAAGCTCAGTAAGGACCATCAGCAAATCCTATGGTATATTTGTGCTACAGTGATGACCACCCATGATGTCCGGGCTGCTCTTCACACTACAGCAATGACCATGCACAAAGGTCTCCCTGATCATTGTGTTCTCTTCCTGAATGTGAATGAGATTATTGTAGCATCGCAAACCACTATGCAATGTGTACTTGACATAGTAGAATTTCCATTCGCTTACTAACAATTTCTTAAAGGTATCAGGGGCAACATTGAAAGAACAACAAACCTTTTTTCATTATTCACCATATTCAAACATACTGTACAAAGAAGAATGAATTGTTTTAAGTAAAAGCATTTGTTACTATAATAACAATCTGTTTCTTAGTACATCTAACACAACTATACCCTATTATTATAAAAAAAACTGCAAGAAGGCACTTTATTAATAACAAGAATAAAACCAATATTTTAAGCATTGTTTACAATTTTATTAAAAATTTAATCTAGAACCTGACACCCTACTGTCTATTTCTATGTGCTATACTAAGAGATATGAAAGGTAGAGCAACTTGCAGTCTTGAGTTTCTTAGGAAGAAGAGACACATTACATACCTTATTGACAACAAAGGCTGTCTTTATCACTGGATGCACGAAGATGGTGTTCCCTGCAAAGGGCAAACACACACTGTGGTAGCAGTCAGTCAGTCATCCCCTGGGACTCAGCCTCATCATCTTCAGGCTTCAGGCAAGATGTAGCATCTGCAAAGTGTGAAGTGTGCCAGCAGCAGGTGAAGCCAACTCTTGGGAAATCTCTGGTGATACTCTGGGCGAAGGACCTCACCTGACAAGTGGTTGTCATTTGTCCAAAAAAATATTTCACCTTGGGAAACAAACTCACACTCTCAAAATCCCCTCACCTCAACAATCAATCCACCCTACATTAATCCATCAAACATAATCAGTGATAATAAAGGAACATCCAAAATATATAAAAACACTAATTTAATAAATAAATATCCCAAACACAATAATAACCACAGTTATGTAAAACAAATAGAACAATAAAATAATGAAATATCCCACTGAGCCAACAAGTGGCCCTCAAATGGAAACCTCATAATAAATAAAGCAGGGGTCGCAAGAATCAAATGGAGACAAAACAAAAGACACCCTCCCTAGTCTATCATTCATCACTGTCCCATGAATGGTATCAACATGCCAAGTGACCGAAAGAATGAATTTCCAGTCTATTTTTGGCAAGTCCCATCGGATCCAGTCTTCATGTTCCGTCAACACGTTTCGGTGCTCTTCAGAATTTACTCACCACCTTCCTCAGGACAATTGTATAGTCTCCCAGCACCATTCAAACATCTCTGTATGGATACAAATTACAACCCAATGTAATACACAGGCCCCATAGTAAAAATCCCACAATAAAAATCCTAAAGCATAACCCCACAGAATCTAACCTAAACCCGATGTTGACTCCAACCTGATAAAACCCCTTCACCAAAACCCTTGTATTCCTTTATTAAGACATCACATATTGTTGGGTTTACATAACCCTTCATTATAGCTACAGAACTCCTTCTGCGTCAATCTCTATCCTTCACCCCCCACCCTACACCTCTCACTTCCCAAACACTCACCTGCATTCATCAAGAACAATACTACACTTAGGCCCTGATTTATACTTTTTGGTGAAAAACTGCACTAACGCAGTTTTGCACCAAAAGGTTTAGCACCGGCTTGCACCATTTCTGTGCACCAGCCGGGCACCATATTTATGGAATGGTGCAAGCCAGTGCAAAGGGTAGGCTAGTGTAAAAAAAAATGATGTTTGTTGGGTGGGGCTGGCAGTATGGGAGAAGGGGGTTTTGCACCACAAAAATTAGGCAGGTTAGAGTAAAAAAATGACTCTAACCTGCCTAGAGTCATTTTCTGACACAAAACCATTCAGACCACATGACTCCTGTCTTAAAAAAAGCCAGGACTCATGCCCACCACCCAAATGGTCAGCACAGGGGACCAGGGTCCCCTGGGCATGGCCATTGCACCCTGTGCCATGTATGTGGGGCCATTTCAGGCCCCCCTATGGCACTTTAAAAAAAAATACTTACCTGTACTTACCTAGGATGGGGTCCCTCATCCTCTGCTCTGGTGTGGGTGGGAGTGTCCCTGGAGCCTGGGGAGGGAACCTGTGGGCTTATTCCATGGTGTTCCACCATGGAAATAGGCCCAAAGATCCCCTAGTGCCTGCCCTGACCCAGGTGTTAAATAATGGGACAAAGCAAGCTCCTGCCTCCCATGCACCATTTTTGCATGGGAGTATAAATATGGCATTAAAGCCATAGAGTCATTTTTTGCATAGGAATGCCTACCTTGCATCTCAATAAGGCAAGGTAGGTTTCCGTGTCCAAAAATGACTTTAACTCCATAAAATTTGTGCTAGACCGGTCTAGCGCCAAAGTATAAATATGGAGTTAGTTTTGCACCGAATTAGAGTCAAAAATAATGATGCTAATTCGGTGCACTCTAATTCGGTGCAAACAGAGTATAAATATGTCCCTTGATTTCTTGATAAAGGATAATCCATCCGTATCCAGGGGGAGTTTTACAGTTCTCCTGTCATGGTGGGCCCATATTTCTCATTCAAATCCCCCTAACATAACCCACAAATCCAAGGGCAGTACACTTTTCATGTGTCAACGATGAAGAAAGTCGTACCCCCAAACCCCTTACACAATCCTGGAACCTGGAAACAAACAGTATTATATATTAATAAAAACCAAAGGTGTGGATCAGAAGGCTCAGGAAGCAATTTTGTACATCCATAAGAATAATCGAGAGTAAAAAATCCTTTCCAGAGCGTTCTATTTAATTTCAGGGATCAAAACCAAACAATGCAGAATACCTTGAATCCGCTATAGCCACCTATACAATCATTCCTGACTCGACGTGATCCTCAAACCACCAATGCAGGTAATGACAAAAACCATAAAAAAATCCTGTGGCTCTCTCAACACCACACAAGGCCCAGTCCTGTGAAAACTAGCCAAAAAAGGATTCCTTACTGACTAAGCAAACAATGAGGGGGTATCTCTTTAAATGATGTTAGCATATCCCTCGTAACGACCAATATGGCAACCAGGACCATAAAATCTAAGGGTAGATTAACATATCTAATGAAAAAAACCACATTTATGAGAATCGTTCCCCGTATAACAAGCCCTCTCGTCAGTAATCCAATGGCCTACTTACCAAATTGTTGAACGGGGTCTGTATGCTAGCTTCCAATGAGCACTTGATAAACCAATCCCCTAGCACTACATACTACCTTAAATTCCCAGCTGGTTCCCTAAACATCGGGAAGATTACCCAATCATTATTGCTGATGTTAGATACAACATCCTGCCCACTGCTACAATCACCTTTCCTCATGTATCTGGGCCATAAACGCTATCATTCACCTGGTGAAGCTACCCACAAACAAAAAACCATGGGTAAGCGTCATACCCATCATCTAACAGATGATGGACAATCCATAACAAGGTTGAAGGAAACCCTTCCTACCTCATTTCCTCTATTCACTGGGTCACAAGCACTGTACCACGAACTCAATCACATTGGCCAACCAACTCAAGCCCTCGATGTAACTCCCTGGATCCCATGTTACCGCCTACCCACCACATCTGGTTCATCATACTTTTATGAGGATGACCATCTAAAATAAAGAAAATGAAAACTCAATTTATTTTAGAAAAAAGATCTTTATATATTCTACCTCCAAGACTCAAATCAAATCAAATCAAATCAATCTTTATTCGGATTTTACTCCACAAAAGATAAAAAAACAGTCTCTTGAAAATAATAAGTAAATATACAATAGAATAAAATACAGAAGAGGAAACATTACTAATAAATAAATAAAAACCCTTACTACTACAGATTGTAGGATTATTCATTCTCATACTGAAGATTTTCAAAAAATGACAGCTTTTTCCTTGATTCAATGGCGTTTAGAATAAATTTGATCACTGCATCACATTTCTCATTAGTATCCAAATTACATAGGTAGTTAAATGCCTCTCTGCAATAGAATAATTTATTAGTAATAAATAAGGGTTTTAAAAATTTCTTCCTAACATCGTGATAAAATTTACAAGATATAATAAAATGCATTGTGGATTGTGCAAATTGTACCATACAGGGGCACTTAGGTAAACTTTTACTCCAAATCCTCATCTTTGGGAAAGCTACCAAAAAATGTAGCGTTCTAAAGCGCATTCGGGTCAGATAAAATCTATCCTGAATGTTTGTTACTTTCATCAAATAATTTGGCATTAGCTCGTTATTTTCAGTCATATAAAGTGCTACTGTTATCTTCCTACGTTCCCTGTTTTCTCTTTCGCAGACCCTCCATGATATAAGTTGATCTTTCAATTCTTTCTTGCTAAATTGGAGGATAATATCTGGGTTGTCCAAATTTGGAACTAGATTTATGCCTTTCAGCAAATCTTTTAGGTGCATAAACCACGGAATTCTATCCCAATGTTCTAATGTAAGGCGATCTTTAACAATCTTTTAGGTAAAAATCGTCCCTTCTTTAGACCAAATACCATACCAAGCCAATAACGCATTGGTATATATTAGATCTTCCACGTAAGGGCAACCCAACTCCTTATGTACCATAAATGTGGAAGTGGAATTTGGCCCCGCTAATAGTCTGCAAAAAAAAGTATTCTCTAGTACTTGTAACGAACGGATCTCGTGCATCGAGCCCCAAAGGGCAAAACCATACGTAATGCTGTTAATTGATTTGCTTTTGTAGATTTGCAGCATTTCCCTAAGGGGTTTATTACCAATTTTTTTTGAAAATCTAAAAACAGCCTCAGTTGTCCTAACATATTTCATCTTAATGATTTCTAGATGTTGTTTCCAATGTCCCGTATTAGAAAATTGTATGCCCAGATATGTAAATCCATTCACCTCCTCACATTTGTGACCTTTAATAAAAAAAGCTTTCTTCCTGACTTTCCCCTGCCCGCAAGTCATTACAACAGTTTTGCTCAGATTCAACAACATATCTCTTTCATCCATAAATTCCACAAACCCCTCAATTAACCTCTGCAACCCATTTGCAGTTTGTGACAACAATACAGCATTATCTGCATATAGAAGGACTGGGATAGAGAATACTCCTATTTTTGGGGTATCGATTTGCATATTTTTTAAATGGGCATCTACTCCATTTATGTAAAGGGAGAACAGAAGGGGTTCCAGGACACAGCCTTGACGTATTCCTCTCCCTATCCTAAAACCTGGGGTACACGCACCATTTCTTCCATATCTCACCCGTGCTGTTAAATGTTTATATAGTTGTGCCAAAAAACTTATTATGTCTAAGGGTGCACCCATGTCTGTCAAAACTTTCCACAGCTTAGCATGGTTCACCAAATCAAAGGCACTACTAAGATCAGCAAAGTAGAGGAACATATGACCCTTCCTCGCTATTGTATACTTACTTATTATTAGGTTAAGATTTATGCATTGTTCCAGAGTACCAACCCCAGGCCTAAATCCCAGTTGGGCCTCTGTGAGTATATGGTTTTTGGTAGCCCATAATTCTAGTCTTTCTAGGAGTACTCTTCCCAACAATTTGATGGAGGTATCTACGAGTGAGATTGGCCGATAGCATTTTGGGCCACCTCTATCTCCTTTTTTGAAAATGGGGACAATTATGCTTTCAGTCCAAGATGTTAATATATATTCCTTTGTTACACTCAAAAAGACTTGGGTCAAAATAGGGCACCACAAATCGATGTATGTCAAGTAGGCATCTACTGGCACCCCATCAGGGCCTGGTACCTTCCCTTTCAAACATCTTCCCATAGCAGATTTCACTTCCCCTATACTGACTGGTTGCAAAAAGGGTGGCTTTATCTCAATTATCCCCTTATTCAATATATGGGTAGTCAGGTTATCTGGATTAAAAATTAAGCCAAAATGTGAAAGCCATTCTGATGACGGGACATGTACTGTTATTTGGAGTACATCATTATTTTTTAGGAATGGTTGATTAATTGTTTTCCAAAATAAAGTACTATCTTTTAATGTTGTTGCATGCTCAAGATCAGCCCATGCCCTAGCTCTCAATTGTGCCTTCCTTGTCATTAGTGCAAGTTTGTAATTAGAACGTTTAATAATTACCTCTTCCCTGTTTCTTGGTCGAGCCTGCAGGGCTTGTTTTAGTTCCTGACTTGCTAATGAAAAAGTATGATCAAACCACCCCACTTTCCCGCTCTTTTTGTTCCCCAATGTTCTCACTAGGTTTCCTGCAATGGCATTTCTAAGCTGGATAAAAGATCCTAGGATCTCATTTGGGCTTTGATTAGGTTCTGTACATGTGAGAATGTCTTGATGATGTCGTTTTACAACTTTTTCCATCACATCTATTTCATTTACCCCAGTCCATTTAATTACAATGCCATTTTCCCTTCTTATTCCTATATTCCTTGCCAATTGTTCACCTATATTAAAAGGTTTAACCAATCTCAGAGTTAGCACCAAGGGATTGTGATCACTATAGATGGTTGGCTCAATCTTCAGGGATTCGACCATATCCATATTACTCTTTGACATTAGTATATGGTCAATTAATGAGAAATGTCCTCTTCCTATAAATTATGGTAATTTCATTCCTTTAAGCCCGTCTTGCTCCATCAATTCTAGATCATATCTAAATAATATCTCATTCAATACAATTCCATAGTTATTATGTAAGAAGTGCAATTGTGCACTTCCCCCATCATCGACAAATCCACATGTCTTTCCTATAGTATTCTGGCATGCCTCAATATTAAAGTCTCCAACCCATAATATTATATAGCTTGAGGTTATATCATTTACAAAAGTTTGCAATTCTTCCTGAAGAGTCGATGCCACTACTCTGTTGGTGCCATCAAATTTCTTATTGTAGTAGTTTATTAAAACAATCCCTAGAATCCCATCTATCCGGAGAAATAAAAACTGATAATAAGGGGAATCAAGGGAAGATTTCACCAGAGTATGAGGAACCAGTGTTGAGATCAATATTGCTAATCCTCCCTTTGCCCTTCCGCTAGGTGAGGCAGTAGCTGGGGTGGAAAAAATGGCATATCCTTCAATAAAGAACAATCCTGTGTGCCAAGTCTCTTGTAGGCAGATTATATGTGATGAACTTATTATGGTCTGCCATTCCTTCTCATCCATTTTCGTTTTTACTCCAGCTATGTTCCATGACATGAGTGTAATTAAGTCTCCTGTTAGGGGTCTCCTATCTATCTCAATATTACCATTGCAACCTGGAAATTTGAGAGAGGGGGCTACAATAGTAGGTTGTGTTTTATCCGGTAGCAGAATCTCTTTCTTACTCATGTCTTCCTGTTGTCAATCCAAATCCACCATGTTACTCAGGGGAGCAAATCGGTTGGAGCACTCTAGTTTGTTATACCTCACCAGTTTACTGGATGTTCCCCTGTAACCCCCATGTCTCTTGTGCCTAAGGTATTTATCGTTCTATAAAAATATCCTAGAGGAACAGCCATAATCTCTTTCCTCCGATTTTTGCGGGTCCGATATCTTTTATCCAAGTCCGCTGTTAGTTGGCCCACAAAACGAGGGTTGCGAAAATTAACCACAATACAGTCTCCCTCTTCTTTCTCCAAATATCCCACCCAATCAACTCTTCTTACATATCAGATTTCACGAAATAGTATATCTGGTATACATATGTACTCTGCCATCCAGTGTACTACCTTGTTACGTAACTCCGTCCAGGTCTCAGTGATATCTGGTCCTAGTTGGGGAACATTTTTTAGAATGATTGTATATGGTGTAGCATCTGGTGGTAGTTGTAATACCTCTTTCACGGGTCTATTTCTAAACAAGGACTGGCATCTATGATCCCTATCCAATTGCTCCATATGATTGATCGTGGGATCCTTAGGCAGTAGAGTCTCTTTCTGTATGGAGTACCGTTTTCCTATACTTCTTTCATTGGAATCTTCTTTCCCTGTCATTGCATTGTTCCTTATATCAACACTTGGTATAGTGTCACAACCATGGGACACATTTTTCGCTTTAGTCATTGTATTAACACTTGCCTCTATCTTAGTTATACGTTCTTTTATCTCCTTAAATTCTAGGAATACTTTTGACTCTATCTGGTCTAGCTTGCCATGCAATTTCTTGAAAAGAGTTTCCATACGTTTTTGAAAGGGGCCATCAGTGTCTGGTGATAGCATTACTGCATGTCCCCCATGCGTTTCAGTTATTAATTTCCTATGCTTAGAAAACTGTGAGGTTGGTTGTATAATTTTAGAGTTAGTAGTCTGCCTACTTCTTTTTTTCTTTGGTGGTGAGGGAGTTTGGTCATCTGTACTGTTCAAGGAATCAATTTCTTCTATTATATCTGTAGGTAAATGGGAGCCTAGGGAAGGTCTAGGATCAGTCCCAGTACATTTTCCCTTTGGGGATTTCAGTTCAGTAATTAAGCCTACAGCCTCAGTACTCACTTCTATGATGGCCTCGTGTAGGACGTTTTTTGTTGCCACTAAGCGTGCTTCAGCATTGATAATTTCTTCATTAATTTTCCCCATTGCATCTGTAAGGTAATTTGTAATCATATTAGTATTCCCCTGATTTTTTTTATTAATACCATTCCCTATTTGATTTTGCTTTCTTTTCCCCATTATGTATGTTATATATATGGGGTTACTATCTTAAACACTTTTATCTAGTTGCAACGAAGTATATGCAAGTCACTAAGAAAAATAGCAACAAATAGCAGCCAAATGAGTCCAGCCCAGCCTCCTCCGGGCTCTGGCGGGCTTGACACAAAAATGCAGAGAAAAGAGTTGTTAAAGGGCTCCTGCCCCTGTCTATAGAGCCAACACTGGCAGCAGCTCAAATCTTTAAACGTCTCCTCGTGGCCCTGTAACGCATTTAATGATGTAGTCTGAGTCAAAATGAAAAGAACACACACCCCTACCGTATATAGTTGACCAAGAAAGGTACCAATAGTGTTCGAATGGAAATATCAAGGGGGTGGCCCAGCCCAGCCTCTGACAGACACTGATGGGCGCAGGACAGGCCCGCCCTTGGCCCGGGCTTCGCCCGGGTGCCGCCCGCGCGCGTCCCGCGGGCGGGAGCGCGATAGTTCAATTTAAAGGCCACCGTATTAAGACCCTGCAATCGCCACCTTTTCTGGGGTGGTACCAACGACATCAAAAGCCTTGCGGAAAAAGAGCTCAGAAGTGAAAGTGACACACACACACCCACCACACATCCCATACACACATCCCATTCACACAACCAGATGCACAAGACAGCAAGTTAATCCCCTCAAATCGGCTGAATAATGCAAGGACAAAAATAATTTACTAAAGTGAGTGTAATAATGTTAACACAGTATAAAAATAACTTAGCCAATGTCACAGATATCTACAAATGTACAGAATAAGGGACACTGCCCAGTCCTCAGTTCACGTGGGCCACATGGCCACAGGGCAAAGTCCAAGGCCCCACTTGTCAGCTGCATCAATACTGAGAGAACACTGCAGGGGCATCAGTTGGCAAATAGGCAGGCACCTCAGGGGGAGTAAGGGCACCTCAGCTGGATGCGGAAACAAGACCACTGGTTCTCGAGGGGGCAACATGCCCTGTGCTTAGTCCTGGGGAGTGCAAGGCCACCATCTTTTAAGTGGGTGACTTGCCCACTGGTTCTGGAGGGGGCAACATGCCCAGTGCTTGGTCCTGGGGAGTGCAAGGCCACAGTCTCTCTAGTGGGTGTTTTGCTCACTGATTCCGGAGGGGACAGCCCATACAGCAGCCCATGGAGACAGGATCACATTGTGTCTGCCGGCCGGACTGTGGTGGTGCTGGTGGTGGGAGGCTCATGCACATCCCCTGCACCCACAGATGGATGCACTGTGGTGGTGCTGGTGCTGGTGGTGGGAGGCTCCTGTGCATCCCCTTCACCCTTGGATGGATGCACTGTGGTGGTGCTGGTGCTGATGGTGGTGGTGGGAGGCTCCTGCACATCCCCTGCACCCTCGGATGGATGCACAGCCTTGCTTAGTGGTGGGGGCTCCATGACAGCAGCTGGTGCATACTCCTGGTCCTTCGTGCCTGCTGGTGCATGCTCCTGGTCCTTCTAGCCTGCTGGTGCAGGCTCCTTGCCCTTCTTGCCTGCTGGTGCAGGCTCCTTCCCCTTCTTGCCTGCTGGTGCAGGCTCCTTCACCTTCAGCATATGTGGCCTGGAATCCTTTCCACCACGACTAGGTATAGATGGGACTTGGGCCACGGACTGTGTGGCTGAGGTGCTTGGCTGGGTTCGTGATAGCCTAGCCATACGTGCTGGATGGGGAAGGGGAGAGGTAGGGAAGAGGTCAATGATGGATAAGAAAGGTTTCTTAGGGACATTGGGGCGGAAAGAGGGAGAAGGAATGGGAGTGGAGGATGAGGGAGTGGTTGTTGGAGGTGCCTGTCTGCTGGATTTGGGTGCAGGTGCATGGGTTGTGTGCTGTTGTGAGGTGGATGGCTGTTGGGTGTCTGAGTGCTTGCGTTTGTGTACTTTATGGGGTCGGACAGACACAGTGGGAGAGGATACAGGGGACATGTGCATGGATGTTGTGGAGCTGTCTGCCAGTGAGGTGTGTGTTCTGCTTGGTGTGGTGATGATGCTGGTAGTGGATAATTATATAGTGCATGCAGGTGTGAGTGTGGACGTGACTGGGAGGGAGGTGGTGGAGGGGGACGAGGGGGAGACAATGGAGGCAGTAGATGTTGTAGTGCCTGCAATTCTATGTTGTTTGCGTGAGTGCTTGTGGGATGAAGTGTTGTGCTTGTATTTGCCTGTGACACTCTTGGTTGTTCTCCTGTGTGCATGCTCATCTGGCTGTGTGCTTGGGATGGGTTGGGGTAGAGGAGAATGGGACTGGGAAGAGGAAGTTGGAGGGGGGATGACAGAAACAGGGGCAATGGCTTCCATCAGAGAGGATGCAAGAGCCTGGATCGATCTCTGTTGGTCTACCAATCCAGTGTGAATGCCCTCCAGGAATGCATTATGTTGTTTCATCTGGGCTGCAAGCCCCAGGAAGGCATTCAAAATGGTTGACTGACACACAGAGATGGATATCAGGAGGTCAATAGCCTCCTCACTCAGGGCAGCAGGGCTAACTGGGTCAGGGCCTGAGGTGCCTGGGGTGAAGGAGATGCCCACCCTCCTGGGTGAGCGGGCACGGGCAACTTGATGAGGGGCTGCTGGGAGGGCGGTGATGGTGCGGGGGATGGCGGCTGTACCTGTAGCTGGGGTGGTCACAGAAGTGTCTGCCACCACCAGGCAGCTTCCATCACAGGAGGTATCTATGTCTGAATTGTCCCCTCCAGTCTCTGCCGTGGTGCTCCCCTCGCCCTGCGTCCCACTGGTGCTCTCAGCATCAGGGGACTCTGCCTCTTGGGTCCTGTGAGATGCAGCTCCCTCCGTCACTGGTGCCTCTGCTCCTCCGCCAGATGATGCTAATGCACATAAGGACAGGATGACAAAACAAGAAAGAGGGAGAGAGAGACAAAGGATACAGTCGGTCAATGGCTACACCAACACCACTGTTGGCGTACACAGCACCCTCACACACAGGGAACAGGCCTATGCACTATGCACTGCACCACCTCTTATATTGCTAGCCACAAAGGCACAAGGAGGGGCACACACCGCCAAATGCGGCACACCAGGGACCCATGCAACTCTGACCAGTAGTGGATGCTTACAAGCTAGGTAGGCAGGATTATCCCTTCAGAACCCTAGCCGCCAGAGGACCTACGCTGCTATGTCAGGCCTGGCCCTGGGGCACCCACTGACACACATCCTCCACCCTGATACCACCCCACAAGCCATACGTTGTAATGATAGGCACTGTACTCACCCCCTTGTGGCTGCTGTGATGCCTGCAAGCGCCCATCCAGTCCTGGATAGGCCACCACCAGTATGCGGGCCATCACGGGAGTCAGGGTTCAACAGGCACCCCTTCCTCGTTGGGAGGCCATCTCCCACTGGGCCTCCACTGCCTTCCATGCCCAGCGTCTCAGTTTCTCCCACTGTTTCCGACAGTGGGTGCTCCACCTGCCATAGACCCCCAGGGTCCGCACGTCCTTGGCGATGGCACAACATATACCTTTCTTTTGATGGGCGCTGACCTGAAGAGGCAATAAACACAGGAAAACACCATTAGACAAACAGTCCAGCCTGTTACACATATGGCCCACGATACCCGTTTCCATCACCATTGGGACACACATAGCCCAGCACACAGCGTGTATACCGCAAAAAAGACATCCAGCCCCCCTTACATCGAGGCCTTCACACACACAACTCCATGCATTCATGCCACATGCATTGTGCCCATAGTGTACTCACCTGTTGGTCCAGAGGCCCATACATCAGTCCGTACCGGGGTAGGACCCCATCCACCAGTCTCTCCAAATCCTCCGAAGTGAAGGCTGGGGCTCTTTCCCCGGTCACACAGGCTATGATAGGTTCCAGACACAGGTCACAGCAGCACATGCAGTGTATGTCCTGTCCTATGAAAGGACAGGTAGCTAGTGAGGAATATCATAGAAAATGGCGTTCACGTCCGCGGTTGTGCATACCGTCACCAGCAGCATAGATCACCATTGGCCAATGTACTCCATAGGGGCCAATATTAACCAATGAGGAGTTGCACGGCGGTTCCCTACCGCCTCCCGCAACGCCACACTGCATCAGAGAAATTACCTCACTTCCACCTGTCCCTCCACACAGGACAGACGGATGCCATTTCGGAAGGAGGCAGCCATGTGGATTGATGCTGTGTCACAGGAGAAATAGGCACTTACTGGACAATTCACACAGACCCATTACAAGTTTACTGATTGAAAACTACTGTTGTGGCTCCAATGTTCAGTTTGTGACAGCCTCCTCACTCTTGTGTCCCTTAGATACCTATCTCTGCGGATGAATAGGAGATGGAGACATAACCCCATGTACAAACCCCTGGTGGACTTGGCAACACTGGAGGACAGAGACATTATCCTCACCTATAGACTAGACAGGGCCACAATCACAGAGCTGTGTGCCCAATTGAAGCCTGACCTGATATCTGCTATCCGTCACCCCACTGGGATTCCCCCTCTTGTGCAAGTGCTATCTGTACTCCATTTCCTGGCAACTGGTTCTTTCCAAGTGACAGTGGGCTTGGCAGCAGGAATGTCACAGCTAATGTTTTCAATAATGCTGACAAGAATATTGTCTGCCCTGATAAAACACATGTGCAGCGACATTGTTTTTCCCCAGGTTGAGGATTTGGCCACAGTAAAGGCCGAGTTTTGTGCAATGGGACATATCCCCAACATAACTGGGACAATTGATGGTACACATATTGCATATGTCACCCCCCGGCAGAATGAACAGGTGTTCAGGAATCATAAGACTTTCCACTCCATGAATGTTCAGATTGTGCTTAGCAGACCCGTACATCTCCCACATCAATGCCAAGTATCCTTGGTCGGTACATGATGCCTTTGTCCTAAGGAATACCAGCATTCCAAATGTGATGGGCCAACTACAGAGGCACAGGGTGTGGCTAATAGGTGAGCCCTGGTTCCCACACAGTAGATGTTGGTGTATGGGTATGGTGTGGGCCATATAGGATAGTGTGTGGGTAAATGTTGTCCCTCAACATTTGCAGGTGACTCTGGTTAACCACACTACCATGGGTGTTGACCCCTGTGAGGAATGCCAGCACAAGGGCAGAAGAACGTTATAATAAGGCACATGGGCGAACCAGAAGGATCAATGAAAGGACCTTTGGTCTCCTGAAGGCCAGGTTCCTGTGCCTCCACCTAACAGGTGGATCCCTGTGCTACTCAAGAAGGTCTGCCAGATAGTAGTGGCATACTGCATGTTGCACAACCTGGCCCTCATACGCCATGTCCCTTTTCTGCAGGAGGAGGAGACTGGAGATGCCCGTGTGGCAGCAGTAGACTGTGTGGACAGTGAGGATGAGGAGGCAGAGGATGAGGACAACAGAACATCAGTTATACAACAATACTTCCAATGACACACAGGTAGGACAGTGTAACTTCACATTTCAATGACTTTGGTTGTGATCTGTGTGGCAATGGCATGCTGATATTTCCTACTCCTATGCCCACTTACTTTTCCCTCTGGCAAATCATTTTGCAGATGTTGGTGACTTGACATATACTCTTGCTCCTGGTGTGATCACAACAGCCAGCTACAGGTCATTAATGTATGCTCATTATATGTGCAGTTAATTTGCAATGTTTGTACTTGTTTCAAATAATACATATTTGATATACATGACTGTAACAGGGTCACAAATACCCTGTTCCCGGAAAACAACCCCAGACCGCCAAACCGATACCCCAGGGGCACCAAGGAGAGACAAGGAAATGAGACGACCTACACAAACCCGGATATCCGGGAAGCAGAAAACACTGAAAAGGGACTCGGTAACCAAGTGCCGGTTGGAGCAGCAGAACACCGTGAAGACGCGGGACCCAAACCAGGAAGAGGGACGGACGCCAAAGTAGAAGGAGAGATGGAGACCAAAGCAATAGAAGACCTATGCGGGAAGACAACAGTCGACTTACCTGATAACAGAGTCAAGCCGACCGGGGATCCGACGAGTCCAGAAAGAACGGACCCCGCAATGATCAGTCGGACATTGGACGAAAACTCCAGCCACATCCCTGGAGGGACGTGGCTAGCGCAGGTACGTACCTGTTTGCAAAAGCCTATAAGATATTTCAACAGTAAGTGGAAGGTGGGTGGAGGGGGATTCGCAGTAAAAAGAAAGAGAAGAGAAAACGTAGGACCGCCTAGTGAGCAAGACCAAATGTAACGGAAAAGACAACCAGTGTCAGAGACATAGTGGGGCTATTCTACATATGTTTTGTGGTTTTTTTTCTTTCCCCTCACTAACTCTCACAAACCCTAAAAAGGGACACGAGCACTGGGCTGATAAGAAGCCGTGAACCAGATTTTAGGAAAAGAGTACCCTCTGAAAAGGACACGGGAATCCGTGGTGAGAATCCGGATATAGACCACCATTTTTAATTTGTCTCACTTTTTCCCCCTCACTCCGCACCTCCTCTTACTAACCCTGGGAGAATAAAATGAGACCAGCCACTTACCTCTTTCCTCTTCTTTCTTTTTCTCAGCTGATGAGCTCCAATTGACGCCTCCTGACACCAGCGGGTCTTCAGCCAAAGAGTACATCCTGCAAAAGAAGGAAAAGAAGCGAATAAGAATAGAAAGAGGCTAAAGAAAAGTAAAAGAAAGGAGAAGCAATACAATAGTTTTAGAGACATTTATACAATAAAATAAGTTCAAATAATTAACTAAAGGGCCTCACTACGACCATAACAAGATTTCAGTCAGTCATTTATATCTCCCCACTGACAAAACAAGCTCACTCCTCTACCGTGATGTCCCAAGCTCTGTCCTCCAGAAATATCAAGAGGGTGAAGACTCTGATGCGTTATTCACCAACTTCAAGAGGGTAGCAACATCAGCCACATGGACCGAAGAAAGGTTGGGACAATGTGTGGCTCTGTTGTTGACAGGAAATTTGCAAGCCGCATATCAGGCGGTTAATCCTGGAGGTACCACCCCATATGCAGACATAAAGAAAAGTATACTAGGAAAGGTTGGGTTTGATACTGAGTATTATCGGTTGAAATTTTGAAGGACTTAGGACTAAAACGGTTGGGGCCTACTTGCACTGACCAAGAAGAGGTTATCCAAACCATTCTACTAGAACAATACTTAGAGGCCTCACCTCCCAGCACCTGAAACTGGATAAAGCAACACCCTAATGTTGATACCAACACTGCAATAGATTTGGCGTGTGCACACCATCGGTCAACTGATTTCAAAGCCGGCCCATCAAAGAGGGCCATTCCGGTCAATCGCCCTATAGGACCTTCATATCACCCGGGTCTCTACAAGGCCCCTGAGGAAGTTTATACTCCCAGAGCCCAGGAGAAAAGCCCTAACCTACAGTCACAATGTTACAGTTGTGGAGAGTGGGGCCATATTGCTCGCAATTGTACCCATAAGGAAGAAAAACCTTAACCCATTGAAATTGGGGTGACCCGAGGAAGGGTATTTTATACAGGAAAAGAGAACTCCAAGTACCTGAAACAGATGACCATCAACAGACGAATCATGACTGTCCTAATTGTAGTCAATCTGTCATTAGGGCAAGTCTTGTGAACCTTACCACAACACCAACCAGGGACATGGTGTCCATCTGCGGCATCCATGGGGACCTGAAGGAATAACCCCAGGTTTCTGTCTCGGTTGAATGGAAGAACGAAGAGACATGATCAAAATGGGAGTTATTGATCACTTAGTGGAGGAAGTTATTGTGGGTACTGATTATGTACATTTCTCTGACCTACTGGGCCTAGTACAGTCCAAAACTCAAATGGACCTATGGTGGGAGGATGCTCCTTTTTCGAGAACTCAAATCAGTCCGGGAAAAGAACAGTTCAAACATAGTAAGAAGGAGAAACAGGAAGAAAGGAAACTACATCAAGGAAAAGAAGAGGACACCCAAAAGGAGGAACTAAAAAGGATAGCAGTGACTTCTCTCCCTCCTTCCTGTAGAAGCCAAAAGGAGGACCCCACACTACAGCACGCATGGAAATCAGCTACCACCAAGAAAATGGGAGAGGTGGGTCCCTATTTCCTTAACCACAGGGGTCTTCTCTATGGGATAATGAAAACTAATGGTAAGGATAAGAGACAGTTGGTGATACCCGAGCCTTACTGTGCACAAGCATTACACCTGGCCCATAGTCATGTGGGGGGCAGACATTTTGGGAGGGAAAAGACTGAAGAATATCTTATCTTTTGCGTTGGTTCTACTGGCCCAGTGTGTTCTCACAAATTCAACGGTTCTGCCAACAATGTACGAAGTGCCAACTGGTAAACCCGGTCCACAAAAGAAAGCACCCCTATATCCTCTGCCTATTATCGATATCCCCTTTTCCAGGGTAGGAATGGATCTTGTCTGCCCTCTCATTCCCTCCTCTAAGGGATATACGTATATCCTTGTTCTTGTAGACTACGCAACCCGGTAACCCGAGGCGATACCTCTATCCAGTATGACCACCAAAAGTGTGGCTCATGACAAGGTAGGGTTTTTCTCATGAGTGGGATTTCCCAAAGAGATTCTGACTGACCAGGGCACTCTATTTATGTCCCAACTGATGACGCAGATATGTCAGATCTTAGGCGTAAAAAATATAAGAACCTCTATATATCATCCCCAGACTGACGGCCTTGTGGAGAGGTACAATCGCACGCTAAAGACTGTCTTGAAAAAGGCTGTCTCTGGGTTAGGGACAGACTGAGATAAAAAGTTGCCCTTAGTCCTTTCTGCTATAAGGACTCATGTCCAATCTTCGACATGCCATAGTCCTTTTGAACAAGTATTTGTCCGTCAACCACGAACCCTCCTAGATATGGCCGCGAAGATGTGGGAGGAGGACAAGGGCGGGGATAAAGCCCTCCTGGAATATACCCAACAATTAAAATCCCAGATTCAAACAGTATGGGAAGACGTAAGGGTACATCTCGAGAAAGCACAGGAGAAACAAAAACATCACTATGATGAAAGTGCCAACCTTCAAGAGCTACAACCCGGGGAGAAAGTTCTCATATTGCTGCCTAGCTCTGACAACAAATTATTGGCGAAGTGGCAAGGCCCCTATAAAGTTCTAAATGCTGTGACCCCAGTAACCTATACAATTGAGCTCTCAGGGGATCTAAAAAAAACACAAATATACCATATAAATCTATTAAAAAAGAGGGAGGAACCTGAGAACCCTCCGAGCCAAGCCCAAACCAGATTTCTTGCCAATACGGTAAAAGATTTAGAAATCAGGTTATACCCAACAGAGAGTAACACAGAATCTGAGAGACCCAGCATAAACCCATCCCTCATGTTAGTCCAACAACAACAACTAAGTTCTCTGCTTTTTAAACATAAACCATTATTCTACTCAGTGCCCGGGAAAACATCTTTGGTTGAGCACCATATCAAAACACAACCCGGGAAGGTTGTCCGTCTTCGACCCTACCGAATCCCCGAAGCCCGAAAGATATTGGTAGAGCAAGAAGTGAGGAAAATGTTACAGATGTGTATCATTGAGCCATCTGTGAGTCTCTGGTGTTCCCCAGTCGTACTGGTACCTAAACCGGATGGGTCCATCCGGTTTTATTTTGACTTCTGCCAGTTGAACTCTATTTCACAGTTTGATACATACCCTATACCCCGTGTGGACAAAGTCCTCGAAAGACTAGGAAAGACACAATATATGTCCACATTGGACCTTACAAAAGGGTATTGGCAGATCTCCCTGTCACCCTCAGATAGAGAAAAAACTGCTTTCTCTACACCCTCGGGTCTCTACCAATTTACCGCCTCCCTTTAGGGTTACACGGGGCTCCAGCAACCTTTCAAAGACCTGTGGATACGCTATTATATCACCACGTTAAATACGCAGCCGCCAACCTTGACAATATAGTAGTATATAGCGAAACATGGAAGGATCACTTAACTCATTTGGATAGAATATTCACCCTGTTACAAAACGCCGGATTTACCGCCAATCCCTCCAAATGTAATTTAGCCTGTAGTGAGATCGCCTACCTTGGCTATTACATAGGTAACGGACAAATCAAACCCCAATTGAACAAAATCAAGGCTATTCTCAGGGTACCACCTCCCTCTACCAAGGAAGAGGTGCGTTCTTTTCTAGGACTGGTCGGCTATTATAGGAGGTTTATTCCACAATCCTCCACCTTGGCCGCGTCTTTAACCGACCTCCTGAAAAAAGAATAACCCACAAAAATAAAAAGCCTGACCTCGGCCCAACCAAACAGTTACTTGATCTTACAAAAGAGTCTGACCACAGATCCGGTACTACGCTGCCCTGATTTTAAAAGACAATTCTACCTGCAGACAGATGTGTTGGATATAGGGTTAGGGGCCGTGTTGTTTCAAAAGGATGAAAATAATGATAGCCATCCAATAGTGTTTATAAGCCGGAAACTCTCATCTAGAGAACAGCAATACCCGATAATCGAAAGAAAGTGCCTGGCAATCAAGTGGGCCATCGAGAATCTCCAATATTACTTCCTGGGGTATCCATTTATATTACATACTGATCATGCACCCTTCACGTGGTTGTCAAAAAACAAGGACACTAACACGCATATATATTGCATTGGTTTATGGAACTGCAACCCTTCACTTTTCAGGTTCAACATGTGGCAGAAAATCAATTGTGTACTGCTGATTATTTATCAAGGCATCCCATTGATCATGATCTCGACCAGTCCTGTTCTAGGGGAGGGGTGTGTAACAGGGTCGGGAATACCCTGTTCCCGGAAAACGACCCCAGATCGCCAAACCGATACCCTGGGGGCACCAAGGAGAGACAAGAAAACGAGACGACCTACACAAACCCAGATATCCGGGTAGCAGAAAACACTGAAAAGGGACTCGGTAACCAAGTGCCAGTTGGGGCAGGAGAACTCTGTGAAGACGCGGGACCCGAACCAGGAAGAGGGACAGACGCCGAAGTAGAAGGAGAGACGGAGACCAAAGTGATAGAAGACGTACGCCGGAAGACGACAGTCGACTTACCTGATAACAGAGTCAAGCTGACCGGTGATCCGACGAGTCCAGAATGAACGGGCCCAGCAATGACCAGTCGGACATTGGCTGAAAACTCCAGCCACGTCCATGGAGGGACATGGCTAGCGCAGGTACGTACCTGCTTGCAAAAGCCTATAAAATATTTCAACAGTAACTGGGAGGTGGGCGGAGGGGGATTCACGGTAAAAAGAAAGAGAGGAGAAAACATAGGACCGCTTAGTGAGCGAGACCATATTTAACGGAAAAGACAACTAGTGTCAGAGACATAGTAGGGCTATTCTACATATGTCTTGTGTTTTTTTTTTCTTTCCACTCGCTAACTCTCACAGACGTCAACAAGGGGCATGAGCACTAGGCTGATAAGAAGCCGTGAACCAGATATTAGGGAAAGAGTACCCTCTGAAAAGGACATGGGAATCCGTGGTGAGAATCCAGATATAGACCACCATTTTTATTTTCTCTCACTTTTTTCCCCTCACTCCGCACCTCCTATTAAGCCTGGGAGAATAAAACGAGACTAGCCACTTACCTTTTTCCGCTTCTTTTTTTTTACTCAGCTGACAAACTCCAATTGACGCCTCCTGACACCAGCGGGTCTTCAGCCAAAGAGTACCTCCTGCAAAGGAAGGAAAAGAAGCGAATAAGAACAGAAAGAGGCTGAAGAAAAGGAAAAGAAAAGGAGAAGCAATACTATACTTTGAGAGACATTTATACAATAATATAAGTTCAAATATAAATAAAAAGGACCTCACTACAAACATAACGAGATTTCAGTCAGTCATTTATATCTTTCCACCGACAAAACCAGCCCACTCCTCTACAATGACATACTCCAAATTGATTTTTTTCAAATGGTGTTTATTGAAGTGCTTACTTATGGGGGGCAAGTGCAATGGGATGGGGTGATGCTGGAGGAAAGTCCAGGGTATTGTTCCAGTCTGTTTGTAGCACAGGTGCATTGTCCAAGGTGACATAGGAAGGGGAGCAATGGCAGTTCAAGGTGGCCAGGGTGACTTAGTGGGACACAAGGAGGATAATCAGGAGAGTATCATTTCCTGGCGGCGGTCTTGGCAAGTGTCTCTGTCTTCTGTCTGGATAGCAGTACATGTTTATAGGGTGGTTCACCTTCTGCAGGGGGAGGAGTGCTGGTGGCCTGTGAGTCCTGTGGCAGGACCTCCTGGCCACTAGTGGCAGTGGGAGTGGAAGGCTGTTCAGATGTCTGGCTACTGGCAGGGACCTGCTGGTGTGAGTCTGCCTCCCTCATAATGTTGGCCATGTCAGCCAGCACCCCTGCTATGGAGATCAGAGTATTGTTAATGGCCTGCAAGTCCTCCCTGATCCCCTGGTACTGTCCCTCCTGCAGCTGCCTGTACGTTGTCCAGGATCTAGCCCATCGTGTCCTGGGAATGTTGATAGGCTCTCAGGATCTCAGAGAGTGCCTCCTGGAGACTCGGTTCCCTGGGCCTCTACCCCCCCCAGTGCACAGCACTTCTCCCAGTTTCCCTGTTGGCCTGTGCCTCTGTCCCCTGAACTGTGTGCCCACTGCCACTGAGCAGAGGTCCCTGTTTGTCTTGTGTGCAAGGTGTGGCCTGGGGTCCCTGTAGAGGTGGGCACATTGCTGATTGACATGTCCTGCGGACAGAGGTGTGGGTATGCTGGGTGGGTGTTGGATTCTGATGGGTGAGGCTCTGTGGTGGCTTGTGACAGGGCTTGGGTAACTGGCTGTCCAGTGGTCCCTGATGGGCCAGGAAGATTGTCCAGATCCTGAAGACCAGAGTTACTGTCATCACTGGGGCCTCTTCTGTTGGGGGACTGGATACTGCTGGCACCTCCTCTCTGGTGACTGGGGTACCTGTAGGGATGTAAATGATGTGTTATAGTTAATGTGTCTGACATATTGTACATCCGTGGCTTCCCCTCTGTGGCTGGATTTGCCCTGGCAGCTTTCACTTGTGTATGTTAGTGTATGGTGGGATTTTTTGTTCTCTATGGTGTGCATGCTTTAGTGATAAGTGTCCATGCAGGGCTGTGAGGGGTGTCCAGGCATTGGTACAGAATGCAGGACTTGCCATTGGGATGAGTGAGATGTGAGGGTGGAGTGTGTGGGATGAAGTGGGGGTGATAGGAGTAAGGGTGAGGGGGTGAGATGGCACACAGGTATGGGGGTGATAATAGTATAGGGTTGACTTACCAGAGTCCAGTCCTCCTCCAACTCCAGCCAGGCCCTCAGGATGCAGTATTGCCAAGCCTTGCTCCTCCCATGCTGTGAGTTGTGGGGGAGGAGCTAGGGGTCCACTGCCAGCCTTCTGGATAGCGAGCTGGTGTCTTGCTGCTATGGAACGTACCTTCCCCCGTGGGTCATTCCATCTCTTTCTCATCCCTAGTTCTTGGGTTCTGTCCCACGGCGTTGACCCTGTCCACAATTCTCCATCATAGCTCAGCCTTCCTAACTTTAGATATCTGCTGCACCTGTGCTTCAAATAGCTGTGGCTCTACCCTTACAATTTCCTCCACCACAAACCTTAGCTCCTCCTCCGTGAAACGGGGGTGTCTTTGTGGTGCCATGGGTGTATTGCGAGGTGTGTTGTTGAGGGTGTGTTGGGTAATGTGTTGGGGTGTGTTATGTGGAGAACGTGAGTGGTGTATAGTTGTGAGTAGTATGTGGCTCTAGTTGTGTCAGTGGTCTTGGTGTCTCTCTGGTAGCAATGCTTTGTAGTCGAAAGGGGTTGTGGGTAATGTGGGTGTGTGTTTTATAATAGTGTGGGTGTGGTGTGTGTATGGGTGTCAGCTGTGTGTTATTTGAATTGTCCAATGTGGTGTTGTTTTGTATGTGGGTGTCCATTGTGAGCGCAGCGGTATCTACCGCCAGCGGTTTACCACGGTTGAATGTCTGCCGTGGTGATTCATGGGTCATAATGTGGTGGGCATAGTTCTGTTAGCGTAACGGTGCGGGTTTTGATACCGCCAGTTTATCATTGACCTTTGGTCTGGCAGATTTGTGTGTGTGGCTGAATTCTGTCAGATTGGTGTGTATGTGTCACAATATGGTGAACAGATATCCGCCACCGTGGAGGTAAGTTGGTGGCCGTCAGTGTGGCAGTAAGTGGGATTTACTGCCAATGTCATAATGAGGGCCTTAAGTGTTGTATCTATGTCATCAATAGAATGACTTCACACTTTCACATTTCTTAGAAAGATATGGTCAGGTGATATATTTGTCTAATGGCAGATGTGCCAATGATTCTACATAAATGGGGAAAGATGTCAACTTCCATTGTTTGAGAAAGGGAAGATGGCAACCACCATTAGTCAAGATGGAGTTGAGGCCTACATAAGATGGAGTCGAACATTATGGACTTTACATTGAATCACTGTCAGCCCTCCCAGTCTAGCAGGACCAGATGACTGCTAGTTACACTTTGTACTTTCAGGTACTATACTTACCTTAAATCTTTAAAATTGCATATCTTCAGTTTGATGTTTGAGATTTTGGTGTCAAATGATTTATTCAATTTCACTCTATTTTTCTAAATTAGTGTTGCATATTTCTTGTGTTGTGTTTTCAGTTTATTACTCTTTTATTACTGTCTGTGTGGTGCATAAATACTTTACCCATTGCCAGGAAGTTAAACCTGGCTGATTTGTGCTAAGACAACACAAGGTAAAGCACAGGTTAATTTAGTGACTTTTTGTAGTTCACCCTGACAGAAACTGTGTTTTCTGACTGAGCAGGATTCACGCCACAACTAATAACTCAATTTCTCACAACAAGCAAATTCCTTATAATCATTGTTAACCACCTGGGTGCCTCGGTCGAGGTGATCTTGTCCCAGCACACGGTTCCCGTGTGCCTGGGACGAGATCACCTCGTCCAGCACCTGGCCCACGGGGGGAGCCTTAGTGCTCCCCTCGTGGGACCCCCACCCACACCCCGTCAGGGATGAAAGGAGAATTACTTCCACTTTCACCCCCAAATCCCCCGATCCCCCGTGACGTCTGATGACATCAGCACGCGATCGTGTGCTGACCTCATCAGAGGTGGCCTCCAGCGGAAGAGAAATGCTTAGCATTTTTCTTCCGCTCAGGAGGAGGGGGGCAGGAGAGACATCGGAAGAAAGGAAAGGCTTTTTTTACGTGAGGGGAGCGGCCCCTTGGGCAAGGGTCGCTCCCTAGGGGGGATCAGCCTAAAATAATTAGGGCGATCTGCTCCCGGGGGGAGCAGAAATGCCCACTAGACACCAGGGAATTTGTTTTTTCTTTTATGTGCAGGGAGCGACCCCTTAGGCAAGGGTCGCTCTCTGGGGGGCCAAATTGTGCTTAGGCCATTTCTGCCCCCCCTGGGGGCAGATTGGCCTAATATATTTAGGCCGATCTGCCCCCAGGGGTTGCAGAAATGCCAACTGGGCACCAGGGATTTTTTTTTCTTTGTGTTTTCTGATAAAGGGAGCGGCCCCTTGGGCAAGGGTCGCTCCCTAGGGGGACAAATAATATATAGGTCATTTCTGCCCCCCGGTGGCAGATCGGCCCAATTTTCTTTTATGTGCAGGGGAGCGACCCCTAAGGCAAGGGGCGCTCCCTGGGGGAACAAATTGTGCTTAGGCCATTTCTGCCCCCAGGGGGTCAGAAATGCCCACTAGACACCACAGATTTTTTTTCTTTGTGTTTTCTGATAAAGGGAGCGGCCCCTTGGGCAAGGTTCGCTCCCTAGGGGGGCAAATAATTTATAAATCATTTCTGCCCCCAGGGTGAGCAGAAATGCCCACTAGACATCAGGGAATTTTATTTATTTGTTTCTTTTTTCTTTTATGGGCAGGGAGCGACCCCCTAGCAAGGGTCGCTCCCTGGGGGTCCAAACTGTGCTTAGGCCATTTTTGCCCCCCCTGGGGGCAGAAATGGCCACTAGACACCAGGGATTTTGTTTCTTTGTGTTTTCTAATAAAGGGAGCGGCCCCTTGGGCAAGGGTCGCTCCCTATGGGGCCATATAATTTTTAGGCCATTTCTGCCCCCCACCTGGAGGCAGAACAGCCTAATATAATTAGGCCCATATGCCTCCAGGGGGGCAGAATAGTCACCAAGGATATATTTATATTTTTATATACTGTACTTTATGTTTTTATGTATGGAGAGTGACCCCTTAGGCAAGGGTTGCTCCCCTGGGGGGCAAATTGTATTTAGGCCAGGGGGGCAGACCAGGGTAGAAACCACTAGACACCAGGAATTGGTGTGTTTGTATGTGTGTGTTTTGTTTGGGGGGGCAGCCCCTTGGGCAAGGGTCGCTCCCCATGGGGACACATTACTGTTGGCCATATCTGCCCCCGTTGGGGGCAGATTGGCCTATTTTTGGAAGGCCCATCTGCCCCCAAGGGGGGCAGAAAGCTCACCAGAGACCGGGGAATGTTTTTTTTTCAAAATGAGAGGGTGGGGTTATGGCCATACCCCTACCCCAAATAAATGGGGCCAAAGTTGTTCTACCCACCATTGGGCAGATGGGTCAATTACCCCGATCCACACCCCGGGGGGGCAGAAAGTCTACTAGATGCCATGAAATATAAAAAAAAAAAAATAGTGGGGTAGTGACTACCAACCAGTATGGGCCTGGTTCTGCCCTCACCCGAACTGAAGGGGCTAACAGTCATTCAGCTCTCCCCTGCACACTAAAACATCTTATCCCATGGAAAGCAAGAGGACATTTGATTTTTTTGGTTTTTGTTTTACATTTGGGCCATGAGAGCTTGGTAACTCTCAAAATCGTTCCACTTGGAATGGTGAAGGCTGCACTTCTTTTTTGCTTTGGGACTGAAAACTAAACATCTAGTTGATTCCAGGGTGGTGTGCTTCACATGCACCACGCCCCATTTCCTTATCCACAATGCCCTGCAAACCTGCAACTTTGCTGGAAAGCACACATTTTTCCCACATTTTTGTGATGGAACCTTCTGGAATCCACAAAATTCCTACCACCCAGCATTGTCTCATCTATACCGATAAAATTTCTGCTGCACTTGTCAGCCTAAAAATGTTTTTTTTCAAACTGCCCTTTTGGACCCACTTTGGTTCCTCCTCAATTTTGACGTGTTTTTGGCTCTTCCCTGTCACAAACACTTGGCCCACCTACTCAAGTGAGGTATCATTTTTACCGGGAGACTAAGGGGAACATTGGGTGGTAAGAAATGTGGGAACAGTGTGATTTTTTAGTTAAATTTGAGGTTTGCTGAGGATTCTGGGTAAGAAAACATTGGGGGATCCACGCAAGTCACACCTCCCTTGAATGCCTCGGGTGTCTAGTTTCCAGAAATGTCTGGGTTTGGTAGGTTTCCCTAGATGACTGCTGAGCCCAGGACCAAATAGTGTTTTGGGGCATTTCCCATCATGGGCACTAGGCCTACCCACACAAGTGAGGTACCATTTTTATCGGGAGACTTGGGGGAACGCTGGGTGGAAGGAAACTTGTGGCTCCTCTCAGATTCCAGAACTTTCTGTCACCGAAATGTGAGGAAAAAGTGTTTTTTTAGCCACATTTTGAGGTTTGCAAAGGGTTCTGGGTAACAGAACCTGGTCAGAGCCCCACAAGTCACCCCATATTGGATTCCCCTAGGTCTCTAGTTTAAAATAATGCATAGGTTTGGTAGGTTTCCCTAGGTGGCGGCTGAGCTAGAGGCCAAAATCCACAGGTAGGCACTTTGCAAAAAACACCTCTGTTTTCTTTGAGAAAATGTGATGTGTCCACTTTGTGTTTTGGGGCATTTCCTGTGGCGGGAACTACGCCTACCCACACAAGTGAGGTACCATTTTTATTGGGAGAATTGGGGGAACGCTGGGTGGAAGGAAACTTGTGGCTCCTCTCAGATTCCAGAACTTTCTGTCACCGAAATGTGAGGGAAAAGTGTTTTTTTTTGCCACATTTTGAGGTTTGCAAAGGGTTCTGGGTAACAGAACCTGGTCAGAGCCCCACAAGTCACCCGTCTTGGATTCCCCTAGGTCACTAGTTTTCAAAAATGCACAGGTTTGGTAGGTTTCCCTAGGTGCCATCTGAGCTAGAGGCCAAAATCCACAGGTAGGCACTTTTCAAAAAACACCTCTGTTTTCTTTGGGAAAATTTGATGTGTCCACGTTGTGTTTTGGGGCACTTCCTGTCGCGGGCGCTACGCCTACCCACACAAGTGAGGTACCTTTTTTATCAGGAGATGTGGAGGAACATAGAATAGCAAAACAAGTGTTATTGCCCCTTGTCTTTCTCTACATTTTTTCCTTCCAAATATAAGACAGTGTGTAAAAAAAATGTCTATTTGAGAAATGCCCTGTAATTCACATGTTAGTATGGGCACCCCAGGATTCAGAGATGTGCAAATAACCACTGCTTCTTAACACCTTATTTTGTGTCCATTTTGGAAATACAAAGGTTTTCTTGATACCTATTTTTCACTCTTTATATTTCAGCAAATTAATTGCTGTATACCCGGTATAGAATGAAAAACCACTGCAAGGTGCAGCTCATTTATTTGCTCTGGGTACCTAAGGTTCTTGATGAACCTACAAGCCCTATATATCCCTGCAACCAGAAGAGTCCAGCAGACGTAACTGTATATTGCTTTAAAAATTCTGCAGGAAAAAGTTACAGGGTAAAACGCAGAGAAAAATTGCTGTTTTTTTCACCTCAATTTCAATATTTTTTTTATTTCAGTTGTTATTTTCTGTAGGAAACCCTTGTAGGATCTACACAAATTACACATTGCTGAATTCAGAATTTCGTCTACTTTTAAGAAATGTTTGGGATCCAGCATTGGTTTCACACCCATTTCTGTCACTGACTGGAAGGAGGCTGAAACCACACAAAATCATAAAAATGGGGTATATCCCAGTAAAATGCCAAAATTGCGTTAAAAAATTGGGTTTTCTGATTCAAGTCTGCCTGTTCCTGAAAGATGGGAAGCTGGTGATTTTAGCACTGCAAGCCTTTTGTTGATGCCAATTTCAGGGAAAATACCACAACCCTTCTTCTGCAGCCCTTTTTTCCATTTAAAAAAAAAAAGGAAATTTTCACTGCATTTTGGCTAATTTCTTGGTCTCCCTCAGGAGGACCCACAAAATCTGGGTACCTCTAGAATCCCTAGGATGTTGGAAAAAAAGGACACAAATTTGGCATGGGTAACTTATGTGGACAAAACATTATGAGGGCCTAAATACTCCCTGCCCCAAATAGCCAAAAAAAAGGCCTGCCACCTGAGGGGGAAAAGGACTGGCAGCGAAGGGGTTAATACATACATGTAGATCCTTATTCATGAAAAACTCATAAAAGTTAAGGTGAAGATTTAGATTGTACTTTTATTAGTTTTTTTTTTTTATTATCCACAAACCTAGATATATGCCTAGAAAACAGAGTCAGCTGCAGGTTTCAATCTGGGGAGGGGGATCATTTTACTTATGACACTCCAGTACAGCTTAAGCCATTCTGGGGGTGATCTAGCCATCCTGTTTCTGGTTTTCAGAACCTATATCAGATACTTTTTCAAATACTGATGAATTCTTTTTGTCTTCCAATAAAGAACGTAGAGCTACGTAAAACCCTACTTGAGCAGGTCCCTTTAAATAATAACCTACTGCATGACTGTGAAGGGAATGTAGCTGGTGGATTCTACCATGTATTTAGAATTTTCTCCAGAAAATGAAGGATTTTCAGTCCACTTTCAGGGCCCTTGAATATCAGACCTTCACGCTCCTGACCTTCAAGCTTTGGAGTGCAAAGCCTTTAATTTAAGAACCTCAAACTCTGCAGTGCCCTTACTCTTAGATGCTGTTTTTTTGAGGATCACACACACATTCGAAATAGCAGAAACAGGATGAGTTTCACAAAAGCAGTCCATTTGTAATTTGGTTTTTAGCTGTGTTTCCTTGTTTATATTTTGTCTTGGGTTTTGACATGATCGGGGAAACAAAAGTCTGCAAAAAAAGATCCTTCCTCCCCCACAACCATCCTCCTATTTAAACCCATGCATTTAAAATATACTATAGATATTTTCATATTGTTTCCATGTAAATTCTTCAGTCACAATCTAATATATGAATTTTGATGCACCCGATTTTCTAGTGCATATGATGCAAGACTGGCCACTAAAACACTTCAATTATATGTTTGAATGAATTAAATAACATTTATGCCAAGCAACTGCTCCTGAGAATGGGTGTCCTATCACTACAGTTAGGCCCCAGGCAGGTCATCAAGGGCCACTGATTAACCCACATTAAAAATGAATGTTTTTAACTGTTTTTTGAAGCTTAATCCTGAGGAAATTGATGTGAGCAAGACCAGTAGATCGTTCTAAAGCTGCTGAATGAGGAACATGAACTAGCATCCTCCCTTTCTTCACCAGTTTATCTGAGGCACTTTCAGCAAAAGAAAATTTGAGGAACAATGTGGGAGATAATGAGTCTGTCT
Source organism: Pleurodeles waltl (assembly GCF_031143425.1). NCBI lineage: Eukaryota > Metazoa > Chordata > Amphibia > Caudata > Salamandridae > Pleurodeles > Pleurodeles waltl. The sequence goes on along the minus strand of NC_090443.1, from coordinate 921,938,375 downwards.
GCCCCTAAGATACTTGAGGCCTCTATTATCGTATGGTCTGTGTGTAACTGTCTGATATTTGAAATAAATGCGTTTTGTATTCGCAGCCAATATAAATGTCTCTGCTGGGGGTGGCTGACTACATTCTGGAGATCTTGAGGGTTAATATGGCTGCTGCATTCTGGATAACATGCAAACATTTGACCAGAGTGACGAGTTATTGGTGTTACAGGGCATTAGCACAGCCCAACATCGCTGTAATTAATGTATGAAACTAGATTTTGGAGGATGATCTAGAACAATTATATGATTTTCTGTAGCAATGACAGCTAAAGCTTGTGGGTGGAAAGACACTTCTCAGTCAAATTTAATCCCCAGATTTCTTGCAAAAGAACTTGGAGTAGAAGGTGTTCTTAATTACATGGGCCAATAAGTGTTGGACCAGGCAGAGGACGGTCTGCCAAAATACATAACTGTCGAATTTTCAGAGGTGAGCTTTAAATCATCCACTGAAATAAGACAGCTACTAAAAGCCTCTGTTTGTTAGCTGTTTGGAAGGTAACATAAAATGTACATCATCCAATAGGATATGACAATGAAGCTGTAAGATTAAATACCAGAGGCAAGAGAGGCCATGTACCTATTATAAAGCATTGGATTAGGAGATGAGCCCTGAGGGACACCATAACTCATCTGCTTAGGCGTGGAGGTACATGCACCATCGGATAGCAGTCAAACAAAGATAGTAGCAAGGCCTGCTATGATCCTCCAATTCCCGTGCTCCCCAGTTGTTCCAAGAGAACAGGGTGCTACACAGTGTCAAAGGCTGCTAACAAGTCTAATACTACCAGAACAGCTGATTGACCCAGGTCCAGTTTCATCTTGATAACCTCTGCTACTTCTAGCAGTGCTGATTCCATAATGTAACCAAGAGGGAAATCTAAATGGTTGCTGTGAAGAACATTATGTTCTCCAGGTAGTGAGAGATCTTTTTATTTATAATTTCATTCCAGCATTTTTAGACTGCAGAAAGCAATGTGATTTGCCTGAAATTGCTGCGATTAATGGGGTCAGCCATTGCTTTTTTTAACTGTGAAATAGGCATGTTTCCAGCTATCTGGATTTACAGACATCCTGATCAATTGGATGAATTACATATTCAGACCTGTGGTGGGCAGACATTTAGGCCCTCATTACAACATTTGTGGTAAATGCTGCCTACTGCCACGGCCGTCACCGTGGCTACCAGCCACCAACCACATTATGACCATAGATAGAATACCGGCAGAAGACTGGCAGTCTTCTGTTGATGGTCATGGCGGCAGATGGTGGTAAGGTGGCGCTGCTGCCAGCAGCAGCGCCACGCCAGAAAAATACCGCAAACCATATCATGAGCCATGATGCGGCCTGGCGGTGTTTTACTGGCGGACGCTGCCTGCCGGAGGACCCACTACAAGCAGGTAAGTTGGGTTCTACTACAGGAGAGGAGGGTGGGGGGTGTTGTGTGCGTGTGTGGGGGTGTGTGTCTATTTTGGTATGCGTGCATGCAGATGTGAATGAATGATTGTGAGTGTACGTGTATGTTGTGTGTTGTGAATGCGTGTGTGCTACAATGTATGTTAGAGTGTGTTGTGGGGAGTGGGTATGTATGTGTGCGTGTGTGGGTGGATGTGGGTATGCGTGTGTTTATGAGTGTGTATGTGTGCGTGTGTGGGTGTCTGGATGTCAGGGGGGCAGGAGGGGGAGAGTGGGGGAGGACTCTTGGGAGAGGGAGGGGGATTCCTGGCACTGATAGTGCCCAATGCCGTAGTTTTCATGGTGGTAAGATTGCTGTTACCACCCTGGCGTACGGAGTGGTACATTGGCGGTTTGGCTTGAGCCAAACCGCCATTGTCATAATTTGAGAAAAGGTACCGCCAGCCTGTTGGCAGTACCTTTCCCCAAATTACCGCCATCCGCCAGGGTCGAAATGAGCACCTTAGTTTCTTATAAGGAGATTTGCCTCTTATCCAACAGAGCCTGGTGTAGCCTCTCCACTAATATCAGATGTCATCTAGTCTGCTGTAATAACAGAGGTATCAAATTCAGACTACATGTTGTCACTCTTATTCTGAAAGAAAAACGACAAATTTTCGCACAGCTTCCCAGATGGAATAAATCTGCGGGTACAGCTACTGGTGATATAAAAGATTGAACAATTTTGAATGTTCCTCTAGGGGCATTCTTGGCAGCAGAAATTTGTGATACAAAAAAATCTTTCTATGCCTTACGAATCACCTTATAACATAGTAATAACAAACGTTATAATTGTTGTTTTTCTACTGTGTCTTAATTTATGTGTTATGCTCTTTTGAGGCACTTAAATTTCTTAGGAACACCTCTGTGGAGAACGAAGAAGCAGCTGGTTTTGTCCTAGGGGATAACCGGTTTCCTAAAGTAACACTTTGATGAAGGGCTGAAGCTATCCACTGAACGAATGTTTAGGCATTTTCTGTCAGGACGACTTCCAAGATAGGCTTGTTTAAATGTAAGAGTTCTTGCAAATTATCTTCATTAATTTTATGTCAGGTGCTTGACATGAGGGAGCAATGTGGTTAGATGCTTGGTTCTGGTAATAGGAAAGGATAAAAAAGCACAAGAAAATGTTCCAACCAGATTAGTGGGGAGGGAACCCCAACTGAAAGCGTGGGCATGTTGGAAAAAATCCAGAAGTCCAGTTTGTGGCCAGCACTGAAAGGAGCCAACAACTTTCAATGGTGAATTAAAACCAACAAATGCATACTTTAAGGAGCCCACTTGTTTACAGCTAGTTTCCAACCCATGCAAGTTGAAATTTCCTAGAACTATAAAATTTGAATATTGTACACAAAATGGATCAAGAAAGTCATTCTCATTAAAGACGTTGGAGTCAAAATTTAAAATTCTGAAAGGTTTTTTTCCGTATGAACTGATGTACAATACCAGAGTTAACAAACATTTGAAAAACCCATAGGACAGGATTTCATTTTGTGTACTGCCTAAAACATAAAAGAGCCGGTGACAATTAAGTAACAAACTACAAATTGATTGATTTATGTTTACACAGGTTCCATGAGAAAAAGAAATGTATGTGTAGTTATTGAGTACTTTGTAATGTAAAATAGTCCTGCACAGAAATGCATGTATTCCAAAGGTGATGGAATTATACAGTAAAAAAATTTCATGAGAAGGAAAATTTATCTGGGTGGAGCCAAAGTCCACTTGATGTATATTTTAAAGAATTGCTAACAATAGTTCTTGAACTTTCAAGCCAGGCATAAAAATGGCATGCTGGGCTGACAGGATCCTGGTAGAAGAGTAGGTCTAAGGAGAGTAAACTACTCATTCAGGAGTCCAAATATATACCAGCTGACAAAATGTAGTGAGCACTGCAGTAAGATGAACTAGTAAACTATTCTATCAAGGAATATAGGGGGTAATTTTGACCTCAGCGGTCTTTTTCCAAGACCGCTGAGGTACCGCCGTGCGGAAGACCGCCAGTGGTGGCGGTTTGCCGCTCAGCCTATTATGACCGTTGGCAGCACTCCGTCATTTTTCGGACGGAGAGCCGCCAATAGCCATACTGGCGGGAGGCGGGGAAGTGGAGGTTGCTCCACCTCCACCGCCACGCCAACAGAACACCGCCCAGCGAATCACGTCCTGTGATTCACTGTGGCAGTGTTCTGTTGGCGGTGTGGTGTCGGCAGAGCTGCCCCCATGGCTCCCGTCCTCTTCCGGAGGATTGACAGAACAGGTAAGTCGATCGTCCGTTAGGGGAGGGGGGTGAGGGGTGTTGTGTGGGTGCATGGGGGTGTGCGTCTGTGTATGTAGAGGGGGTGTGTGAGTGCGTGTATGCTTGCGGGGGTATTGCGTGTTTTGGGAATGAGTGCGTGTATGTCTGTGGGTATATCTGTATGGATGTGTGCGTGTATGTTGTATGTGGGCGTGCGTGTCTGTCTGTGTGTGTGGATGTAGGCCTGTATGTCGGTGTGTGTGCGTGTAAGTGTGTAGGTGGTGCCTGCATGCGTGTCGTGTGTGTATGGGTGATGTGATGTTGGGGGTCGGGGTAGGGAGGGGGCCCTGCCACCTTTGGGGGGTGGCAGGGGTGGTGGGGGGTGTAGTGGATGGAGTCGGGTGGGGGTGGGGGAGACCCCTATCAGTGCCAGGGAAGGAATTCCCTGGCACTGATAGTGCTTACCGCCATTAATTTCATGGCGGTTCAAACTGCTGGAAATCCACGGCGGTAAGCCGGGTCAAAATACCACCGGTGGTATAGTGACGGCCGCCGGGCTGGAGACCCAGGTCTCCAGCCCGGCAGGCGGAACGGAGAACTGGCGGATGACCATGGCGGTAACCGCCATGGTCATAATAGTACAAAGAAAGACCGCCAGCCTGTTGGCAGTCTTACCGCCGCTTCTCCGCCTTCCGCCAGGGTCATAATGACCCCCATAGAGAATGTCAGTGTCATTCATGAGACTGACTTTCATGTCACTTGATCATCCAGTTGCAAGTGTCTCCTTAGGTCCCATTATTCAACATAAGCATCTTCATGAGGTTGAAGTGATTCACTCTAAACTGAAAACATTTGAGCCCCATGATGCATTCCGCTGGCACTGCCACAGCTCAGTTGTGGGGAGCCAATTCTGAATATGTTAAGGTAAATATCTATTTTTGAAAAATAAAATATCCACTTCTGTCACATAGTGCATAGCAGAATGCGCATCATATCTGGATGTCTTATAAGTTCCTTAAACATAATCATAATCCAATGCAAAGTGACATGAAGAAGGGCCATCCATTTTGCCAGAAAATGCTGCAGAGGTTACTTTAGAGCTATGTACTACAGTGTTGTAGAGTTCCGGCCCATTCAAAGATGACCTAATGAGCCTGACACAAGTCAGTTACATGCACAAGCAGAGCAAACTTCAGAATTCAGGATTAGAAATGGCCAGAGATAGAAGTAACATATTTAATTATTTGGTGCAGCAGAAATAAGGTTCTGATTAATGGATGAGTGATTTTGATTAATTCTATGTAGAACGGGGATTTACTAGCAATTCTAATAGAAAACACATTGACTTGCAGGGCACAAACGAGAAGAAACAGTGAGTAAGCAATACTAGGAATGAATTGAGAGGGCTGAAAAAATTAGGAAATGGTGAAACTGTGGATTTTTTTCATGAGTAATTCACAAACAATATGCAGAATACAATTTGCTCTTATATTATGGCCTTGTGTACACATTCTGTGTAGCTCTCAACCTAAGTGTAAGGAATCGGGTTATTAGTTGAGAGGAAGGGAAGCCCCACTGAAATAATATAAACAATCTTTGTCAGGCTGAACCACCAAAGTCTCTAAAGGAACCTGTACTGAGGCCTCTGATCGCTTGCCACAAAAGCAATCAGACTTAACTTTCTAGGCAATGTGTGAAGTAGTTATGCAGCACTCAAACAGTAATAAAACACACCACAGGAAAAATCCCAAATTTAGAATAATACAGTAATTCTTAATAAATAAAATGACATCAAAATGACAAAAGCCAAATCAGTAGAACCCGAGATGAGATTTTGAAGTTTGGGGTGAAAATAGTGCCAAAAAGCACAAATCACCACTCTCAGACTGACAATTGATGGAGCTTTGGTCTGATACAGGAAGAAAGTTAATCCTAGTGAAGGGTTACCTTCTCAAGTTCTGTGTGAAGGGTGCCATCTCACATTGGTGGAGGCTGCAATGAGGTTATTGCCAGCTTTAGGAGCAGGTCGGGCATTGCTGCTATTATCATGAAGTGCATGTCTTGTGTTGGCAGTCATCATGGACAGTTTCTGTTGGTGCAAACAACACTTCCCGCTGGAGCTTCACGTAGGTTGTCATCACAATCAGGCAATTTTCAGCACAAAGAGGTTACTTCATTGTCACAAGGATCCTAAAATGTCTGCATCTTTTTTTCAGGTAATGTACATTCTGATGCCAGACAAGGGTCCAGTACCTGGCGGGGGACCTCTTGTGGATCAGGGATCACTCCTGCAGAGGCCCACAGTGGGGATCAGGCAGCTCTTAGCAGGTCCAATTGGTGCTGGTCAGCAGAGCAGTTGCAGGATGGCCTCCGGAGGTTATCCAACTTACTCCTAAATTCACTGTGGATCACCTAGGTTCAGTGCAACCTTATACAGACAGCAGGCCAGTCCTTCTTCTGAACAATCCAGAGGTCCAGGAATGTTCTTAGGAGAGGGTCTGAAAGCCACACTTTTACAACTGGTGGCAGCTTTTGTGTGTGGTATTTCCGTCGCATACCAAGAAAAACGGTTCTGGTCAGTTCTTACCCTTCTTCAGAGTTTGAGTCCAGACTGTCTAGGGTGACAAATGCAAGGGCATCCCTGGTGACAGGTTCTTTTGTGTGTGCTGCAGGCAGGGCCTTTTAAATAGTTATCAGATAGGGGACATCTCCTCCCCAAGTCATCCTGTCAGGAAGACCTTCTCTCCTCACACCTACGACACCGTCAGAAAGACATAGATGGGTAAGGCAGAAAATTGCCAACTTTCTAAAAGTGACATTTTCCCAATGTAACTTAAAATTCGATCTAACCATTAGATAGGATTATAAATTACAAGTGTTTTTGAGTGGAAACAACATTTGTTCCATCTGGTTCCAGTCTGAATGTAGATGTAATGAGATAACCCAGTTTTAGTCTAGGGGAGAGGTAGCCTTACAACAGTGAAAAAATACTTTAGGAGTTTTTCACTGCCAGGATATGAAAAATTCAAACCAACATATCCAGTTTTTAAATGCCATCCATCCTGCCCTATTAGACATTTGTGCCTAAATTAGGGGTTACTAAGGATTAAAAAGAAGGCTTATGTGTGGCAAAAGGTTTACTTCTCTAGATCGAAATAGCAATTTAAAACTACACTACAAGCTGCAGTCGCAGGCCTAAGACATTGTTTTGAAAGGCTACTTTAGTGGTTAGCACAGTGAGTGCTGCAGTCTATTAATAGAATTTAATGTATAGGCCCTGGATACATGCTGTACCATTCACTAGGAACATACAATTAAGTTCAATGTACTAATCAGGTGTAGGCCAGTTTTACCATGCTTTTACAAGAGTGTACAAACACTTTACCACTAGTTAGCAGGGAAAATATGCACAGATTCCAAATAGCCGAGAAACACAATTTCATCAAAGCAAAGCAGAGAAAGGTAAAATTCCGGGGCGACCCTTCAAAAGGGCAAGGTCCAACATTATTATACTGAGTAATTGTCTGCATGAAATTGTACTGCCCTGGTAAAAAAAGTCTCACAAAATACCTGCTAGTACTGAACAGTGATCTGGGTGAACGTTTTATTTGAGGTATACCCTCGAATGCAAAAACTACATGAGATACTTGCATACTATATTGGGTAGTGATCTCGTCAGTTTCTACTCGCAGTCTCCTGCGTGCAAAAAAGTGCTCCTATAAAAAATAATTTGCTCAGCCTTTAAAACAGCTTTTACCTAAAATACACAGATCAAAAGAACTAATAATTAAAAAAAATTAAGTTACCATATGAGCCTTTGTCACCAGAAACGTGTTCCAGTGCTGAAACTTCATTCAGCAGTCTAGTGCACTCTGATACCTGTAATCCTGTTTTGCCTTACATTTTCCTGTTGGACTAAATTACTAGATCATATTGCATTTTTAAATGAAACTCTGAAATTTTATGGCACACCTGGATGACATTGTGTAACAAATAGACTGCATCTTAATAAGTAATTTTAGTTTTAAAAAAAAGCCCTTGCTTGATATTGATTTACGGGAGCACAAAACGAATGTACCGAAAAGAAACAAACTAATTTAAATACATTGTTTTGGATTCCCAGGAGATCTTTTCTTTTTCGCTCTTGCCTACAAAGCTGACGGCAAACTCAGTTGTTATTATTTGTTCTCATTTGCCTCCCTTGGATGCGCCTATTTCCAGTCCTGGAAATGTTTTGACATCTGGGAGTCAGTCGCTGTCATCAGGAGAAGTGGCATGGGCCTCGGGGCGGTCACGCTTAACAGGATTAGGATGGCGGATCCAGCAAATAATAACCTTTGCCACCTTTTCCCCCTCTCTAGCTCTCACATTCCCGGAGGATGAAACCTGGTCACGAACCCCTGGATGGGAAACTCAGGAGGACAGAGAGATGACACAGCAATCCCATTGTTAATGGTAATTTCCACTTGAAGAGGAGAATGAAAAATGGCTCAGCGTGGAAAATACAGGGTTAATCTTTGACTTCTCCTGGATTCAAACTGGTCCAAGATGTCACCTAAGGCTTTCACAACTGCAGCTTTTCAGCACGGAATAAAAGTTGCCCCGTTCAGACTCTTCCGTTAGACCTGCAAAACAAACTCAATGCTGTTTAAAGGGAATAAAGGAAAGTAAAACTTTTCCACTGCCTTGAAGTTAGTAACTTGTAAAGTTGCCTATCACAATAGATAGTATAATTAAATTAATTTATTTGTAGCTACCAGGTGTGGCTCCTCCTTTAGGGCGCCCCTCCCCCTCGCCAGCAGCAGATGCTGCAAACTTTCACCACGAAGGTAGAATAAAAAAGGTTTATTATCTTTTCATGGTGGAAGAGGTGGGGCAATGGGGGTGACGAGCACTGAGGGGAGTGTACTGTTGACTCCCTTTAGAGCGCATGTGTGTTTGGCCAGCCATCTTGGGCCAGCCAAACACATATTCGCACAGGGCTCTCTCCAGCCAGCAACACGGTTGCTGGGCTGGATAAAGCCTGCACGGGCTCCCAGCCAATCCTGATGCTGTTTTGAGCAGTGTCAGGATTGGACACAGCCTGAGGAGACGGAGGAGAGGTGCAGCGAGGAGCAGGTAAAATTTTATTTTATTTTAATTATTTTTTTGACCCGTTCCACGAGCTACCCCCCAGTGCGCGACATCCCCACTTCCTCCTCATTAGAGATGCGAGCCCTGACTGGTAGCTACCTGATTTTCATATTGTTTGTTTGACAGTTTCTCATGCCTGCGGCCGTATCACATAAATGTGCTCTGCAAGAGCTAATTTAAGACACGGACACTATCACCAAAAATTGTTGAATGATGCTAGTACATGTCTTTGTTGGTAGGTTAAGGCAGTGCTTGATGCAAACACCTTTTACCAGTGTATTACCAAAGCAGGTTTCTAGAGAGGGTCAAATGTGACATGATATATGTGCATATATTGTTGTGTGGCATTTTGTGGTGCTGGTGGTTAAAGGCTCTTGGAGGAAGCACAGTCTTATCCTACCATAAAGTACGTGAAATAGTGACACCCACAAATATTTTTGTTCATTCCCCAGTGCTCACTTTATGTGATATGTCCAATTATCTCTGCCACAATATTTTATGCTGAATGCTGTCTTGACAAGTGGCAGAGGTAGAGTAGCATTATTTTACCACTGTGTACAGGGGTAAGTGGTTGTCGCTGGCACTTTAAAAGCATGTATTTCTTTCCATTAGAACTGTAGCAGCATTTGTTGATATACTTAGAATAGACAACAGAACATAACACAGTAGCACACGCAAAGCAACCTAACGCCACCAAATTTCGCCTGTCACAACATATCAAAACGTAATGTACTACAACAAACACAGTACATCACCATATTGCAATAATGCAGAACAAAAAAACAACAGATTACATCACCACCACAAAACATGTCACTCTACAAATGTGCACAAATATTTTTGTCACAAATTACCACCTCCAGCAATCTGCTCTTTAATACTGTGGTGAAAGGTCTTTGCACCAAGCTCTGCCTTAGCACCAGATTAAGGGCCATATTTATACTTTTTGATGCAAAACTGCGCTAATGCAGTTTTGCGTAAAAAAAATTAGCGCCGGGTAACGCCATTCTGAAGCCCCATGCGGGCGCCGTATTTAATCAATGACATTAGCCGGCGTTAGCCGCCGGCGCTGCCTGGTGTGCGTTGAAAAAAACGACGTACACCAGGCAGCGCCGGCGTAGGGGGATATGGAGCTTGGGCGTGAAAAAATGGGGCAAGTCAGGCTGAGGCAAATTTTTCACCTCAACCAGATTTGCGTCATTTTTTTTCACTCCCAACCCCCATTGAAATGACTCCTGTCTTAGCAAAGACAGGAGTCATGCCCCCTTGCCCAATGGCCATGCCCAGGGGACTTCTGTCCCCTGGGCATGGTCATTGGGCATAGTGGCATGTAGGGGGGCACAAATCAGGCCCCCCTATGCCACCAAAAAAAACACTTACCTGAACTTACCTTAATGTCCCTGGGATGGGTCCCTCCAGCCTTGGGTGTCCTCCTGGGGTGGGCAAGGGTGACAAGGGTGTTCCCTGGGGGCATGGAGGGCACCTCTGGGCTCCTTCCGAGCCCACAGGTCCCTTAACGCCTGCCTTTTCCAGGCGCTAAAAAATGGCGCAAAAGCGGCCGTACGTCATTTTTTTTTAGACGGGAACGCCTACCTTTCATATAATTAACGCAAAGTAGGTGTCCACGCTAAAAAATGACGCAAACTCCATGGACTTTGGCGCTAGACGCGTCTAACGCCAAAGTATAAATATGGAGTTAGTTTTGCGTTGTAATTGCGTCAAAAAAAACTACGCAATTCTGGCGCAAACGGAGTATAAATATGCCCCTAAATGTTTTGGTTGAGCCAACAGTCTCTGCTAATTATTTGGGCTAAATGTTCTTGCAGATAGTTGAGTTTGAGCAACTCTATTTTACCACCTTGGTGGTCATTGCACATCACAGGAACGTTATGGGCATGGGCTTCTTTTGGATGAAAATGTAGTTGCATCTGTTGACATATCTAAAGTAAACAACTAGAGGTGGGTGAGCACTGAATTCTGGGGTGGGGCTCAAGACAGATGCCTGGCTCTGGGTCAGCTCCAGGTTCTCTTGGTTCCTCGAGCCCAAAACAAGAGGCGTTATAATGTGGTTTCCAAGTGTCACCTCTTCATTCATGTAAAATAGGAGAGGGAAATAGACATCCATCTAGTGGCTGAATGACACAATATGAAATCAGAAATCTAGGACTGTGAGATCCCAGGCAGATTTTGTACTTCATCCCGGTTTCTTTTTCATTATTGCATCTGAGAGTACTTTGGAATACCTGAGTGCTTGGTGTGTGTGCTACACAAGCACCTTCTTTAAAAAAGACTGTAATTATGTGGGCCACACATAGGGTGTACACGATAACTTACATGCTTCAATTCACTAATTGCGTTATTGTCATGGTGGGGTATGGGAGGAGATAATTATTTTTAAGTGAATATTTAAAATTTTTTACTTTTGATGTTTATCCATGCAGTTATATAATCGAATCTAATATAATAAGTTGAACCACTTCTGCATGTTAAAGGAAAACACTTTTAAGGAATTTTGAAGAGTCTTTATCACATGTCTGCGTGGGATTTGCTCCACAGTTTATGTGCTAAACATTTTCAGGGGTCAGCTCGTCTGTTGGTTCTTAGAGCCCAACCAGACCCTCAACTCGGTTCTCGCTAATTTGTTGCCAGCCCACCTATATAAACAGCAGCATATAGAACAATAGCTGGGCAATAATATAATAGGTAAGTTGAAACAGAATGCAACAAAACAACCAAAGTATAACACAACATAAAATTCCAAAAATACAGCATCAAAGCACAGCAGCACAAAAGAAAAGAAAAATATTAGAACCACAACAAAAAAAAGCTCAACCAGACCCTCGACTCAGCCCTGACTCGGTTCCCCCCAATTTGTTGCCTGTCCACCTATATAAACAACAGCATATAGCACAATAGCTGGGCAGCAACATAATAGGTCAGTTGAAACAGAATGCAACACAAAAACTAAAGTACAACACAACAACATAAAATTCTAAAAATACAACATCAAAGCACAGCAGCACAAAATACAACAAACATATTAGAACCACAACAAAAAGCCCCAGAAGACATATGCACCTACATTCTTGTCACACATTACCACCTCCAGAAGCCTGCATTTGTAATACGTGGGTAAAAGATGTTTGCACTACGCACTGCTTTGTTTCCATCAAGAACATGAAATATCAATAGTCAAAAATATTTTGTGTCCTTGCCCTCTGTGCGATTGGCTGAAGTCGTGCATGTGTTCTTGTCCACAGATGCCTGAGCCACTGAAAGCTCGAGCCAGTCTCAAAACTAAAGCCAGGCTCTGGGTCAGCTCTTGGTCTTATAGGAACCGTGAGCCCAGAGGGAGGCTAGTTTTCATGTAGCTTCTGCCTCACTCTCTACACGGGAGGTGGCCTTAGGGCCACAGCTCCAGACTGTGGTGCTCCGGGATGAGGTTTGAGTCTCTGCATTGGCTCAACATCATGTGATTCTGGATAAATCCCAGCTTCCCTGATTAAACTGTGTGCAAATATTTTAATTCACCCAAACTCTTTTTTCTTCATTATCACACTTTCAAGTATGTAAGTTCAGTTTACAAATTGTACAAAACTGTCCCTTTTAACAAGTACTACTCAATGCAGTGCTATAATGTGCCCTTATAAAGCTTCCAAATGTTAAATACATTTAAAAAAAATTGAAGAAACTTTATCATATTTTACGTGGTTTGTTGTTTGATTTACATAACATATATTTTGAGGGCTCGGCTTGTGCATGGGCTCTAAGATCTGAGCCAGACTCTTGGCTCTGCTCTGGCTCAGCTCTACCTGTTAATGTGTTGTGTCACCCACCTCTATGCATTTCTGCTGGCACAAAGGGTGCACTTAGGACTGGTCCTGTGGGCCTGTCATCCACACATCTTGCTGCATCCCTTATTTCTAAAGGAGTGGAAGTAGGATGAGTGCTTTTTGAAAAGGAATTTTACTGTACACTGTGGCTGATTTTGGCAACGGTATGCGCACTATTGAAAGATTATGTAAGGCCAACGAGCCAGTATGCCATTGCCATCATGAGTTCCTAATGCTATTTGTACAACTAATCTTGTGTAGGAAGTTGATTGGAATGATTTCCCTGCATTCAACTTGTAAGCTCTATGTATTGAAATGCACTTACGGGAGCCACATATGGGAATGGGTGTCAACCTGCTGAAATTTGCCTAGCCTGCGCCACAACCAACTTGCTCATTTGAACTATTGCATTTATGGGTAGCAAGTTGCATGACCTCCCCTCTGATGTCCATTGATGCCTCACCATAAGCTATGTGTGCGGTTTGCAGCTGAGGTTAACTCAGTCTTTCGGTTGCCACACTTTCTGTATTTATAGTTTTGGTGCTGATCCGCAACAGCAGGGCTCCGTCATCACAAGCATTCACATTCCTCTTCATGAGCATCACAAAAGGTAGAAATAATTTTCATTCAGCAAAATAGCTTCATTACTTCATTGTTTCAGCTCCCCTCCCCCACTGTTGTACTGAGAACCACCCACTCTAGCAACTTAAGCGGAGCTGTCACTGGATCAAAGGGTGGTGAGCTAGGTCTTCTTAAATATTAAGTGGTTGCTCCTAGGCCTCTTATGTCTGCAGGTCAGCAGAGAAAAGGTTCATATATAACAATGTTAGGAAAAACCATGACATAGAGGGGTGTGGGCCTAGGCTGACATGCATAGTGGTGGTAAACAAATAACAAGACTTAATGAAAAAGGCGAAAAGACAGAGCAGGACAAATAGAAAACTGATCATAAGAGAAACCAAGCATTTGCAATGCAACGGGTCTCACATTTGCTCGAGTTAGAGCTATTAGCATTGTAAACTGCTAACCAGACTTTTCTTGCCACATAAATTGAAAGGAAAAAAACTATCGTGATCGCACTATGTAAAAGCCATCGTGATTGCGCTGAAATTGAAAACAAAAAAATTAGCGCAATCACTTTATGTAAAACCCAGCGCGATCACGCTGCTAGGAAAATAAAAAGATAAAGTAGTGCAGAAATCAGACTGAAACAGGGAGCCTCGTATGTTTTCAGTAGTTTACCTGTGCTGTGGATGCTGGCTAAACACCGTAAAAGGCATGACGTATGCATGCCTTTCACTAATGAAATCAAGTGGATTTTAAAAGACAAGCCCATGAACCAATGAAAGTGACAGGTGTGACATGGGTGTGGTTAAAAGCCCAAAGAGAGATTTCAACAGGGAAGGAGCACTTGTGCTCTCGATCCCCTCGACCCTAAAAATGAGAAAGAATGACAAAAAAAGTGGTGGATTACTAGAAAAAGGTAAAGAAGAATGGCAGGAGGATGGAAGGGTGAAAGAAAAAATAAATGGAAGGGTGAAAGGCTAGAAGGAAAAGTATAAAGTATTAATAGGAGAAAGGGTGAATGGAGGGAAGGATGGAAGAATGTATAGATGAATACATGAGCATATCAATACATAGATGCAGGCTTGATGTAAAGATGGATGCACATTAAAATGGGTGAAAGGGTGGAGGGATCGATGGATTGAGCAATCAATGGAAAATGTATTAGTAAATAGAAGATGAAAGGTCACATGGATAGATCAATGGAACAAGCATGAAAGAGTGAAAGTAGCTCTTCTAAGGAGTGATAGATTTGCTAGAATTGCATGCTCAGTCTGAGTCGATATATAATTCATGTGAGTGGTAGTTTAGTTTTCTGGACACTCCTTTACCTCCCCATTATGTTGGTAAATCCATTGTGCCCAGTCAGAGTATCCTCTGCTGTCCTCAGGTTCATATTATGCAGAAATGCGAGAACGATATTCATCGTCGCCCACTCAAGGGGTATCTTCGCTTCTCAGGCTGCTCCCGCCCTAAATAGACCAGAAGCAAGCTGCGCAGGGACTGTAGAAAAGTGATGCTATACTAACCCCATTCTTGCACGGTGTTAGGAAGTCATCAACTAGAAAACTGTTTTCTACAGCAAACAATTAATTGTAAAATTTCCCAGTAATTTTAGCCTGTTACCTGCTGATTTTCTTCAATCTGGTTAATAAAGAAGCACAGATGTATGAAACTTAACCGAAGTTCATTAAATATAAAACACAATAATTTTTACTTGGGAAGTATATCAGGAGTTTTGACTTGCCATTTTGTTGCAATTTTGCATAATCTCACTTAAGAGAAAATTCCAGTTGTGAGAGCACAGAAATAGCACGATTGACACGAACACGAGCAGCAGTTTTTTAACGTAGGCACTGCTAAAATACTTTTTATCCAAGCAGCCTGTTCAGGTTCTCTCTGAACATGAAGAGCTTCATATCTATCTATTTACTTATTTGTTTGTTTAGTTATATAATTGTTTACTTGTTTGTTTGTTTCCAGAAAAAATTTCATATGGAGTGCATGTACATAGGGTACCAACTTCCTTTTCCTGTCTTGACAACTGCTCAGTGTCCTTTATCGAGCCCTTGGCCATTTTAGATTTGGTTTCAGAGGCATCACACATTATTTGTTTGCAATATCCACTGCATCATCCACCCTTGGCACCTTTACTTTTTCTGCGAGAATCAAGAAAGGTCAGCATAGTACTTTGCAAAATGTTTGTTGTTGGCAGCCACCACTATTTATGTTCCTTTTTCATTTTTATGTTGCTGGATGGTCTGGTGTTTTCAGTAGGAATTGCAGACAACCCCATATTGAAGTGGATATATGCGGGATGGATGTTCAAAAAGGCTGTTTGTGTATGGAGAATTTTCAAAGTGTATCTCCTTTTCTAACATTGCGGTTTTACTGGTGGTATGTAAATGGAAGGCCATGGGTGATGGTAAACAAACAGAGGGCCGGGGGTATATAAAGGCCTGCGGGTGTTCATTCCCAAATTATATATCTAACACACACAGAATTACGTGGGTCAGAGGAGAATTAGAAAAACCTAACTGAACAGGAGTACCCACCTGAGGTGGCATGCTTCTTCATTGGGATTTTTCTCACATCATGTCAGCTGGTCACGTTTCCCTTGCTAAGAAGGAGGAGCTCTTCTGATGTTTTTGGAGAGTTGGTAGAAGCCTTATGGTGAATTGAAGGGTGGTGAGGCTTTCAGAGCGTGCAATAAGTGAAAAGGTGATTAAAAAATGTGATTAGAACTGACTCCAGAACAGGCATATAACTATTTATATGTGTCTGGGACAGGATTAAAAAGAAAGAGAAGGGACAATGCAGTGGTCAACTGACCCTGCTTATGTGTATTGCTAAATCTGGGTCAACTTATTTCTGCCAACTAGACCCTTAAAAGAAGTGTAATTTCATTTGTCTGGACCTCTAAATATCGCTTCTGCTTATTTAATGTGCTCAATAAAGAAAATGCAAAACCAGAAGTGGCCCAGACTGGGTTCCAGCAGCGGATCCACTGCAATACAACCTGTAGGGGAATACAATACCAACCAGGTAATTATAATACAATCAGTAGCACTTGTCAATCATAGTGCCACCAACTTCCCAAATAAAGGTGAATCATGACCAGCACAGAAAGGCGTGTGAAAACAACCAGATGTAAAGTTTGTACAATATTCACAATGTTACCCGCAATCATCTGGTGTTGTGCCTCAACTCAAGAGACCCTGGTGTGGGGCTCGGGGCGCACTCTGTCCTATAGTAAGGCTATAGGAAAGAGTTACATAGGAATTGTACTTAGTGGTCAGGCTCAGAATAGAGCTCAAGATACACTCTGTCCTTTAATGAGAGAAATGAAACAAGTACGAAAAAAAGGTGCATAGTTGTAAGGCTGCTTGGTGATAGCACTGCGGGAGAGCCAGAAAACAGCATTGTTACGAGACAGGGATAAGACGCTCAATAATGAGCCTGGGTTTCTAATTGTCATAGAAAGACAGCAAGGTAAAGAAAAGTGTACATGTGTCTTCACTTTGACCATGATGTTCATGTGATGTTACCCAATTTATTGGAAATACAGTCAGAAGGACATACTTCAAGGGAAAGAGATCTATTTCTCCTCATTACTTGAGTTACTAGTATGGAGTGGTTCTTACAATTGTCCCCCTTGTTGACGATGTGTATGAGAGTGGCGTAAATGTAAGCCTGATTTTGCACAGGAATTTGGGATCACCAATAATCTATGGACAGTTTGTACTGGCAGACTATATATGTCAAGCTGGCGGGACCAAGGACCAATTATGAGCATTACAAAAACCACCCACACATAATGGCTACAGACCAATGTGGTAGAAGTCCTGTAAGAGGAATATAGTTCCAATGATGGCTGGGCCAAACAACACAATTGCATCAGCAAAGGAGTCCCGGGGAGACACACCAAAGAACAGGCAGGTGATGAAAGCACCCTGGTGGTGGCAGAAATGCCAAATTATTGCTGGGGTCAGGAAGAGGCTGGCACATTGAACTGAGGCAGCTTGACAGTTGTGGATGAGGAAGAAAAAGGTAAATCTGACTCTAAAGTTGATGGAAGACCTGTTTTACCTTCTTAGTCAGTGAACACATTGATCTGAAGCCTCACTGGTTTCTGCAGTTGATGCCTCCCTGGCTGGAAACATTTACAGAAAAGACCATGTAGGAGCTGATCCCTTCCAAAACATTTCGTGAGGCTCAGAGAATTACCTAGCAGGGACATTCACATTTTATCAAGGTCAATGACCCCCTTCACTCCTAAAGGACAGCATTGGAGACATTGTTGCACTGTTTCATTGTCTAACGTTATTGACCGACGATAAGTTAGTTGCTACGTAGCCTAGGATGTGGGAGTTGGGAAAGTTATAACCAATCTTATTTATGATTTGTTTTTTTTCTTTTGTATTGATAACTCACTGACTATCATGGTCTGTCCCAGTCACTTCTTCCTTTTTCCTTCTTTCCCCCCCTGTTATCCCCTTGAGTGCTAGTGGGTTGGAGATGGGCTCTTGCACGAGCCCTGCTGTCATACACCCAGAAATTGTAATTTTATATAATGGGTACACAACAAGGAACCACACCTCTGTCATACAATGTAGTGACGTGGAATGTGTTGGAAATAGCCATGCCCACAAAACACATAAAATGTACACATACTTAAGAGTCAGGTGTACACATATGAACAGCTTAGAACTGCAGAAGCTTGCTAAGAGGTAGAGAGAATCAAGTGGTGGGCACCACATACTCTGCCTATGTCAGAGGGGTGCTGCTGTGGATGGTATAATTTCTAATCCAGTCCAAAAAGGTGGATACAGAAGAATGATTTGTAGAGATAGATAGGCTGCTGGAAGGGGAACTCTTGGTCCTGGTTGCCATTTATTCCCTTGTCAAAACCTCTTTAAGAGTGCCATGGGACCTGCATGGGCTACTGGGCCCAACCATGGTGGTTTGAGGCCTTATACTCCTGATGACCCGGGACCCAACCTACTACAGGTCCTGTACAACTGCAACAAGTACCACTTCTGCACTTGACTCTCAGTGGTAGCTGTGGACAAGCAGTAAGAGGCTCCCTCAGGGGTGTAGATACAGGTAAGTGAACACTACACACATAACTCAAAGTGCACACAGTACAAACAATAAATCAATGTCCAGTTAAATACTTGCTTTTGTAAGTAAAATAAGTATTTTATTTCTAACTCTACACATGCAAAGCAATAACAGCATTTACGAGCACTAACAGAATCCCCTTGAGGTTAGAGCACTAATCATTGTCAGGCAAATCCCTGTCTCACCCTCCTTCTTAAATTTCCATTCACTGGTGGCTGCATCCAGGAAATGTGTACTAGTAGGAAGTACAAACCGTTTAGCCTTGTCTTCTGTTAAAAATTGGCTTCCTGGTTGAATGAGGTTTGAGATCTGGTTAAACAGCAACCACAATCCTAGTCAGTGTGAGGCACAAGCAAACCTGTTTTTAAACACCTGGTAGCTTGGCACAGAGTGGTGAGTCTTCACTTAGAGGCAATGTTTCAAATATTTGTGCAATAAGATGAGAAGGCGCTGTGTAAGCTGCCAAAACGAAAGCCAGTTGCCCAAACCTGGCCTATAAATTCAGAATAATAACAATGTTTGTTGGAATTAATCCTCACTATAACTGTATAGTTCTCTTTTATTCAAAACATTAGTCTCTATGTATATTTGAAATCTCATTAACGAAGAACACAAATATCATAATGCTCTTATTATAGCAAATTGTTTCATAAAATAAGCATGTGTGCCAAAGCTGGCTTCAGTTTCTAAGGCTTTCCAACAGCTTGACAACTTTTAATACATGTTTTGCAGCGCACTCTGCTGCTTCTTCAGAACTGCAATAACTAAGTACATTCATATATGGTAGCAGTCTTTGTATTTCAGAACAATATACAGCTGGTCTGTCAACATAATTACATCAACAAGCCCATTATATTGTACTTGTAAGATAGAGGATTCTTTAGAAAGAAACTCTCCTCTGTACTTTTGCCCAAAAGACAGTCATGTGAATTGCCTGTCTCTCTAACAAGTATTAATTAACAAAAAATATTGTATGTAGCAAATGTGCATTGTATATGTATATCAAAGGCCAGAAATAACCAATTCAGCAAATATATTAGTGGGAAGGATGTCAGGTCTAACTGCTTCCCAAATATTCCTGTGGGTATTAATCAACATGGGAAAATGACATTTTGGAACCCTACCTTTTTTCTTGGCTTCAGCTTGATGTATCACTCTGAAACGAGATGAAGTTGATGAAATCTGATCTACTATAACAATACATTTGGCAAATGGCAGTGTATGTTTTCACTGAAAATCAAAGGTTAAAGTGAGATTATTGTTAGGTGATAATGTGTATTGCAACATAACATTTTAAACTAAAACAACACTGACATTCACCAGTTATAGTTAACTGAAGTAACTATACCTAAAACCCTCATGTAACTAGTACTCACGTCCATAGAGTTTTGCCACAAATGGTGTCATTTCAGATATCATCAGTGATGTTATCAATTCAGTCATTAAACATGTCATGAATGATACAATATTTGAGGGCATAAGCAGTGCCTGGCTGGGACGTGGGGGAAGGGGTCCTCAGGGCCTCCAGAAGGTTCAGTGAGGGTGTCTCCATGTATGATCCCCAGGCCTGGGCCCTCCCTGGGCCTGAGGATGAAAAAGGAAAGGACACCACAGATCTACTAGTCCTAGGGAGGAAGGTATGTATCCTACCCCCTATATGTTTTGGACAAAGAGCTAGCTTTGCGCTAAATTTGGTGTTATTCCTTTCAGTAGTTTTGGCTGTAATTATGTCTAAATTTCGTATGGACAATTGCATGGGAAACATGCATTTTGTGACCCCGCCCTGTTTCTCAGCCCTCGCTAATGCATCACCCCAAACTGGTCCCACCAGAGGCCAGGCTCTGGATGTTGCAGGGTTAAAAAGAACCAGTACCAATGGGATGCTGTGGAGCTGTCCTTCCTTCAACTGGTCCTTCTTCTGGAGGAGGACAACAAGATAGTAACAACAGCTTCCCAGCCAGCAGAACATAGACCACACATCCATTCCTGCAGCCACTGCAGGCTGCTGAGCATATCTCAATCCCCCAGAGCAGTCCATCCACCTCCCCCTCAACCACAGAGGACCTACTCCTGGACGTTTAAAAGCCTGCAAGTGGTCATTGCATAGGCAGATTTGGAGGGATATTTTCATTGTTGATGTGGTGAGCCTGTTGTAGGTGGTGTGGGTGGTAACAGTTAGGGAATGGGTATGAGAGGATTTATGTATTTTCTAGGGTTTAGGGAGAGGATTCCTTTGTGGGTGATGTGAGGGTGAGAAGTTGAGAAATGGGTTGAATAGGATTTGTGTAAGGGAGAGGTGAGCCTTGTGGGTGCATATATTTTCTGTGTGAAATAAATAGCTTTCCCCCGAAATTATGGGTTTTTATTAATTGTTTGTTTTACTCTTTACTGTACCGTCTCCAGTATCAGAATCATTCACCTGCCTACCAACAAAGGAGATGCTTACCCAATCACATGTTCACCATCATTGTCCTCCCTTTAGTCTATATTTGACCTGAAATCACTAACCAAGCTAGCAGAAGTGCAGCCCTCCAGCTCACCCTCTTGCAGTCAGAGTTGGAAAACAGACAATGCATAATTCTGGCCTCACACATTATGATTTTTTTAAATAGATCTTTATTAGGGATGGGCGTAACTCATGTAATTACCTGTACCGTAATTATACAATAGGACAGCAAAATTATGTGAAATTACACTGAATTACGTGAGAAGTGCAACCCAGCATTTAGAGCTGTAATTTAGGTATGTTTAAGCAACCCTTCTCATGCAAAATAACAGAGTTACTGGAGTTAGGCCTCATTTTCGAAATGTTCTTTCCTGTGTGCTTAACTCACCTGGGCATACATAAGGTAGATATAAAGTGCTGTGCAGGAGAAGGTGACTCTGTATGTGTGCCTGTGAAGTCTACAGTACAGAGATAGAGCAATACTGTGCAGTATATGTGTGGTTAGTGAATTTACTGGGTGTATGCATGCCTGAAAGGAATATATTACATTAAACAGGTAGTGCAGTGTTATGTGTGTGCAATGAAAGCATGTGCTGGGTGTATGTGTGCTTGCGTAAAGTATATTGCATGAAGGGTAAAGTGTTGTGCAGCGCACACATGGTGAGCGTGCATGCTAGCAGTGTGTGTTTGTGAATAGCACATCATGGTACAATACAAAAAAGCTACAGTATTGAACAGTGCATGCACACTGAATGTGTGTGCTGAATGTATGTGTGCCTGTAATGGCGCAATAGATGGAGATAACAGTGCTGGATAATAAGTGTGCTGTGGACGTACAATGAGTGAAAGTGTGCCTGCACTGGTACACTACATGGAGGAACTTGCGTTCCATTTTGAGAATCCCAGGCTGGCGTGGTGAAGACATGAGGAGTAGAGGAATCTCCCCAGACAGATTTGTATATTGCTGCATTCTTCTGAACTGGGTGGGACACACACTGAAGGAAAGGATGAAGAAATTCTCTCCTTACACTTCAAAAGATTGCTATTTGATTCAGAGATAGATCACAAGGAAGGCACCTGATCACATCTCAGAAAGAAGATGGGCTGATAAGGGAATCATAATGAGTAGGGCTGGGAGCCCCCCCATTAACTTTTTGAATCACATATCACTGCGGTTGACATACAGGTGTGAACTCTGGTGACTCCCATTAATTGTGATGTGAGTATTGCCTTCTGTGACAGAAATTCTTTCTATGGGAAATATGAAAAAAGAAATGCACTCTTCAAAAGAAGCAGAACCCAAAAATAAAACCTCAAAGGTTCAGACCCTCAATCACAGTCTTCCTGCTGGTGAGGGAACATCACCCAGGGTAACCAAGATCACCTGCCTCTAAGTCTGCAGCACCAGCACCTGCCTGCTTACCATGACAAGTATGCCCTATGAGGAGGAAGAGTGCACTGGAGGGAGCGTGGTCAAGTTTGGAGCCCTCCTGATAGGACTCCCGAAGTGATTGATAAGGAGAATGGCTGAGCATTGATCACATTGTTGCACATGTGTGGGAACTGTCTGGTGAAACCCATATGCCAGGAGAGGGCCACCGTGATTTGAGCAGTACAAGGAGTGATGTGCAGGGTGCCCCAGTCCCACACTGTCTCAATGTAGTAACCCTGTATGCCAGAGGGGGCCACTGTTGAACTTATTTGGACAGGAACGTGAGCCGTGTGTCTGCTGATATCGGTGACCTACTAGTGGGGACGATAGCACTAGAAGTGTCTGCACCCAGACTGTGAGTAATGCGGCAGCCCTGTATGCCAAGAGGGGCTGCCGATACCACGGTGGCCAACAGTTCAGGTTGGCCACCAAAATGATAGAAATCCATTCTAAATTTGCTTTTCATTATTTATTGTGAAACTGTTCAGCCATTTTTGAGAAATTTGCATTTAAAGAGGCTCTTTTGGTGATCATGAAGAAATTAAAAGTATAATGATATTGGAGCAATTGGTCCAACGAGAGTCCCATGGTACTCTAAATGAAAATAATAAGGACCTCTAATTGGCAGAGGGTGCTTTTTCCTATCAGCCCTTTTATTACTGTGGGTCTGGTATCAGTGCTGTGGTTAGGAGAAATCTGATTAGCTGATTTCAGATTGGAGATAAATTTTGTTGCTGCTGCTGCGGTGGGGGCAGAGGGGCCACCCCATAGGCCAAAAAATAAGGTAGAAAACTGTGTTGTGGGTATCACTGTGTTCCTGTGGGCCTCAACACTTTTGCACCTGTGAGGCACTGAGGCACCCCTGTGGCATCTGTACCGCATGACAGTGCAAGGTTCATTAGGGAGTACTCCAAACATTTTTAAAGAAAAAATAATAAAAATACATGTTGGACAGGGGTCGTGTCCTTTGTCCAATCCCCTGCTGCACACTGCAGACAGTTAGGTGCACAGGGGTTGGTCATCCGTGGGAAGTTGGGCACCTATAGGGGGTTGGACATGGGGCCAGGCCTGAGGCCACATCTTGTGTCAAAACCCACACTACACACAGCTGAAGGTCGGGCAAAGTAGGGGATTGAAGGCCAGCTATGGTTTAGGACAGAGCCTGGCCAGAGGACCGGCCCTGTGTACAAACCCACTCTGCACATGGTCAAAGGCTTGCTGTGATGTCATGAAAGATGCAATTTGAAATGTCATCAGTGATGCCATCAGAGATATAGTTCACCATGTAATGTGTGACGTAATGGGTGAGTTTATTAGCAGTGCATGGCAGGAGTGCCAGAGTGTACTTACCACCAAGAATGCGGTCAGTCCACCAAATTTAAATGTAGACAGACCGTAGGGTTAAGATGGGCAGAATGACAGGTTAGTTTTCACCCTCTCTCATTGCCAGGAAAGTCCTGGTGGTAAGAGGCAGTAAAACTGCTAAACTCTCACATCACCATGGGAGAGGACTCCCATGGCAAGGGGTGCACTGTGTTTCTTTTTTTGGAATTTTTTATTTGAATATAAAAAAGGAACTTGCTTGGTACAAGGCTCCATTCTGCTGACTGAGCAGAGTGGGTTTCCCTTAGTTTCTGGATTGGACACCCTTATTTTAGCTTTAGGCTTGTAGCCTGTGCTTCTCAATACATAAACACTTTTTATTAATTTCATATTTATTAGGACAGACAGCATTTAGCTCATTTTTTTTATATTTGAATCAGTTGTCTTTTTTAAGAAGGTATAGTTATTCGCATTGCACATTTTATCAGCCCTTCAAATGCATTTCACTTTGTACCCTGCTCAAGGCTGTCATGTTCGCTACATGATATTCTAAATAGTATTGCAGCTTCAGGACTTAGGCAGCCAATCATAATTTTTAGACATATTGTCAGGCCAGGCCTCTTCTTAGAACACTGTAAGATTTGTTATATAAACACCATGTAGGCCTAAGGAGGGTATAGGTCATTCCAGCCATGGCCGTCCTGCGACATACACAATTTCGTTGACAGCTTCACTGATCCTAAATCTGACTCTTCAGCCAAACAGGAGGATTGCCAGCAGACAACAGGCACACCCTTGCCCATCTTTCAGGTATGGGGTTGGGTCTTTCCCACAGGGATGGGTAGAAGGGTTCCTACCTCCATGCTCTCATGCTTTAGACAATAGGGTGTAGGTAGGAATCACTAGACTTTGGGATCATACCAAGATGGTGGGGGTGTTTATCTTCTTCATTGTTATCTGATGGTAACAATGATGACTGTATTATGTTCCATCTGCCTAATTATCACAGCCCATGCTTTTTATAATTGGATGCAACAGCTTCAATAAATATATTGAAACGTATTTTGCATCCCTTTATTTGCCTTGGCATGTGTGAGTCATTGTGTAACTGAGAGAGAAAGGTATGATCTGTTCACCACGACTTCGCTGAGAAGTCAGAGTGTCATGTTTCGATTGCCACAAATCACCTTCTTTTTCTAGCGTTTGGTAAGGCACAGCGAGTTAGCCAGAAGTCAGGCCGAAAGCTTACAGACTCAGACAGGGACTGACTCAGTCACCCATAATCAGTGGTGCTGCTGCCTTACACTACACTGCCCTATTTCCAAAGTAGAAACCATAGCACATGGCACCACCAACAATGGTTCGGCACAAATTGTAATGGATTTCCTTAGTATCGCTCTCTCTCGCATGCCAAAGGTACCCTACTTTCCTCTATATGGAGACATCCATGGTGTTAGGGAAAATCCTCCTCAGATAAATAGGAGACACCTATTTTAGCCTGTAGGTTGTTCAAGCTTGAACTTTGAAAGGATTCACCATTTGGTGTTTCTATCTCTGAATTTACAGTCTTTTAAATATGGTACAGCCACACCCAGTGGCAATTCAAACAAATATGAGCCCACCTCTCATACAATATTTATTAGCTCATGGGCTCCCCAATGGGGGTGGAGATGTTATATTCATGGTAGAGGCATACAGTGCATATTGAAGTGAGATATTTTACTCCAGCGTCATCTTCAATGCAGTAGATGCAAATACACACAATTTCCACTGTAGCAAACTCACCAGTACAATACAGAGTTTATGCACATTTTACAACACCACTCCCTTATCAAGAACACCAGAATTGGTTTCAAGGCACCCTTACACGCATTATTCAAAATGTTAGACTTGGTCCCCCATGTAATGATGGACCTGCATATATAGAGATGCTTAATACAATTCGTAATGCTGACTTTAAATACTGCCCACGAGGGCTGCTGCAGCAGTGCCACAGTTGACTGCATTGGGGATAAATCTGGGAACTGCACTGTCGATAATGGGTAAGGTTCCCTTCAAATGTGATTAAATTCTGTTTTGGACAGCACAAAAAAAAATCAGCTGGAAGTGATGTTTACCCATATGGGACCCCAAGATAAACATAACATTCTCACAGTGTGCTTGCCATTTGGAATGGTTCCCTCAATAGACGATTGTGCCAGTTGGAGCACAGTATTTGCTGAAATCAACACGACTACACACTGTACTCTGCCTCTTTCGAATTAACTGAGACTGTTCAAAAAACTTAAAATGAACATGAGTCAGGCCCTGCCCTAGATTTGAGAATTAAATTAATGGGCAATTTTGCTACAGTCTCCTCAATCACACTAAGCAATATGAAAGGGGAAGCAGAAGTATTGGCAGTATGCCAGAGGCTCTGGGATGTTCCTCAAACTGACCAGGAACAGGAGCTGCCAAAGATTATTGCTGAGACTTATACTAGTATAGGTCAGGATAGTCTGGGAGCTGACCAAGAAAACCACAATTACAAGATAATTCCAGTAAAGATAATACCAAGCAAGTACAAGAGGGT
The DNA here is from genome assembly GCF_031143425.1 of Pleurodeles waltl. NCBI lineage: Eukaryota > Metazoa > Chordata > Amphibia > Caudata > Salamandridae > Pleurodeles > Pleurodeles waltl. The sequence goes on along the minus strand of NC_090443.1, from coordinate 921,912,218 downwards.
CCTAAAAAATGCTGGGATAAACAGAAAAGTAATAAAGATAACTTAAAGCAAAGAGGAGAATCACAGCATTCAGAGACATCAGAAAAAAGCTGCAGCTAATGAAATTGTGACAATCTAAAAACTCCTAACAAATATCAGTATACTGATACACATCATTCTCTTTCCTTCCAGCACACATCATTCTCTTTCCTTCCAGTGCTCATCTGACAAAAAGAACGAGAGAGGAGGGCGGTCAGAGCACTGAAACGAGCATGTGAAACTGAGAAAGGACTCACAATGTTCTCCGGAGATCACAATACAAAAAAGAAGGAAAGCTTCCACAACAAACACTCCAGTTCAAAAAGAAAAAGGCTGCAGCACTTTTGGCTAATTATGCCACACATATTGAGAATGTTACTGTAGAACAGGACTTGGTTAGAGGTTCTGCTAGACAGCGTGGCAGAGATCACAATAGTTTGCCAGAATTTTCAAGAGCTTCTAGATGTGACAGCAACTGACTACCTTAAAAGTCAAACAACAGACAGGTGGGTTTCCCCACCCTACAGAGTATACGTGCTAAAAAATCAAACTGAGGGGGATAGTGCCCTATTAAAGCAATCTTCTAGGGTAGATTAACATTAAGCTTTGACTTTCTTTTGGCAGAAAAAGATTGGCCACCAAATTTTGTCTGTATGCTCACACAAGGGGAAGTTGTCTTTTTGCCTTCTTTCTCGGTCCCTGTTCCAGATACAGTAAGAGAAGGTTATGCCACAGATTGGGCATTGGTGCAGGCTCCAGCACTGTATCGCAACCATTTGGGCTGGGATAGGGATTATCCTTATCATGTCATACCTATACGGTCCAATCCACAGATAGAACCTCAATATCCCATAAAACAAGGGTCCAAAGCCCCTATCACAACTTGAATACAAGGGAATAATCAATCCCTGTGTATCTCCAATGAATAACCCTTTGTTTCCTGTTGTAAAGTCAGACCATTCATATAGAGTGGTCTTGAATTACAGACATTAAAACAGTCCCACACGCACATTTGCAATTCAAAATTCACACAGTACAACACTCATTAACAACATAGGGCCTGATTCAGATCTTGGCATGACTTCCTTCATTCCACAGTGGTGTTGGTTCCAAGTACTCAGTCAAGCTGACACAGTTCTGACCGCCGTATGCATTGTGGCTGAACCGCTTGAGCAGCGTATTCCTATGCTGGCTACCATTACTCTGTCACGATCAGGTAGATGGGTTACTGCCGACCAAATTTAGTTTTCAGTCATACAGGTACTGTTCTGGCAGCGGTGTCCTGATGTAGGGGGTCCGTCATGAGAGGTGTTGAACATTGTCCTATGGCTGTGGCTATGTAATGGATGCCAGCAGCACATGCCTCAAGTACTGTGGCCACCTGTGTCCACCTGCATACCACACTATACAACACATTCCATTCACACTATGAACATTTGCCATTCCACTACAAAACCACATTACCAGCAGGGAAAACATACAATGCAATACATCCCAAAACATAATATACATAAAGTACTGATACTAAACCCATATACAACACAATCACACCAACCGATGCAATGACACAATCATCTACACCAACACACTTACATTCACACAAAAGCACACCTACACACATGTCAACACAAACCAGGGCCAAACAACCACACTTGTCTGTATATTACACTCCTGCAAAACATCACACAACCAAACAGACACAAGACCACATGCAACTACAAAACATACGGACACAACCACATCACCCACTCTAGCGCCATCTACCTCAACCTGCCTGTCAATTCACACCCCCTGCGACCCTTACTCCACCTACCCAATTCTTAGTCTACCTTACATAAAACCCTACCACACATACTCCCACACCTCCCAAGTAAAAGCCTTCAGATGCTTGAGATGTGCACAATGGATGCCCCTTCCTGAGGATGTCATCTCTGGACAATAGGCAGGAGATAAGTGAAGGGCATTAAAGGCAGGAGAAAGTCTATCTACAAAACATTTTTCCCTGTCACATATGTCACACAATGCCAAAAGATTGTACATTGAGAGAAGTAGTACAGGAATGGATACTTGAGTGCAACTTTCACAAAGTATGTTCCACTTTGCTCATCCCTGTAAAATTCATTGTGTCAATAGATTGTAATTAATGTAACCGTGAAAGACATATTCTGACTGACATACTTCACTGGAATTAGTACATCTCACTGAGATGTCCCATTGCAAAGTAGAGACATTGATATTGCTGACATTTGTGAAGTATTTTTGGGATTTGGTGCATGCTTACACTCCCCAAAAAACAGTTGAACATCAACAGGTGTTTGCTTAGGTATGTGACAATAACTTACTGATGGATCTAGTGCAAACACAAATGTATTACATAGATATTTTCATTTTTTTGTAGGACATGTATGTTAACGCATGGGTTCAAGCTACTCCTTAATGACAAGTCAATGTTGACAGGTAATATGGACTGCTTATCTTAGAGTTTGACAACAACAGGGTTGTTTTCCTTTGTGGGCAACTGACAGCAGCAATGGCAGGACTTGCCCTTTCAGGATCGAGTGGAAAACATAAGTGAAACAGATTCAAAGGTAGGTTTTTACCTCATTTCTCTTCCAATCCACCACCTCAGGTGTGGCGGTTTACTTGCCACAGTTGCCTTGGTGGGAGGATACAATCTTGATTGGCTTGGTGGGACGACTGGCTTGAGTCTCACTGCCAGCCACTATTTCCAGTGAAACCGTCGATGAAGGTTTAGATTTCTGGCTGAGTCAGCGGGACTCAGAGGTTCTTTCACCTATGGTCCAGCTGACATATAAATAGAGCTGGCAGACGGCCAAGGTGATGGACGGATTTTCCCACAGAAAACAATCAACGGGCCCGGTTCCATGAACATCTAATTCAGGACCATAGTGCACAAAAAATACAAAACAACCTTAGATATTTCCAACAGTTTTTTCTGCCAAAATATAGTGCCTGACAGCTGCAATCTAAGCGCGTTTTCCACAATGGGTTTGCAATGCTGATATTGTCATCTCCCCCAAGAGTATAAGAGCAGTCCAGGATTGTTCTCAGCCTGGGTGGCATAAATATTGCATGATATTGATCCTCAGGCATTGTCCTGTGTAGATGATATTTATCTGATGAATGATGATCTCAACATACACCTAGGCAGGGTAGAGCACGTTGTTATGACTACAAATTACATTTTAAGAAAACAAAAATTGCTTTTCTTAGTGTCCTATTTCTAGGATAAAAACTATTTAATGAGAGGAAGAGCCTGGCACCACAGTTCCAAGAGAAAGGTAAACAATTACAATCACCAAATAACATTAAGAAACTCCAATCATTTCTTGGTTTCTATAACTTTGGTAGAACATACGTTCCAGATTATGCACAATGCATCGAACCACTTTGTGATTTAATACATCCTAATTTCTCAAGTAAACCATGAATACCACCATGCTCACAGATTCTCGGATCATTACAGACTAATATGCTTGAGACAAAATGATTACACACATGTGAAAAAAACTAAATTTGGTAATTCAGGTCATTGTGGGTGCATTGGTTTCACATATGTCACATTCAGTGAAGGTGACACAGTACCTATTGCATGCAAACCACATCTATGCTCCAATGCAAAAACACTGACTTGGGTTCAGATGGCGGTCAAAAAGGAGAGACCACTAGCTTAAGGGAAACATATTATTGTCATTACCCCAATACCAGTAATTTAGGCAGTCATAAAAGCAAGTGTTCCAAATGCAAGAGCATTACATCCACGTTGGATACAATGGACCGCTACTGATGTAGTTTATGTTTTTGATCCAAAATTAGTGACCCAAAAATTTCTTCAGTATGAATTTGAATACCCCATGTCTTCTAACATTATACCTCTTGAACAGTACAAAAGCATCATTTATACCGATGGTTCAGCTTAACCAGCTGTAGGTACCAAACATCAGTATTCCGCAGCTTGCGCAGCCATTTGTGGAGTAATGAGGGATGGTAAATTCCACTGTCAACAAACCTAGATGCAGACCCTTGGAGACTGCACAGCACAACTTGCAGAACTCAAAGCTTTAGAACATATGGATTCTGAACTATCTACATTGATTGTGTGTTTTTCATATTATTGTATCTAGTCCTTTAAAGAATACTTACACTACTGGTGCCTTAATGGGTTTAGAGATTCAAAAGGGAACTCCATAAAACATAGATTCTTGTTGGAGAAAGTGGCAGGTCTTAAAGACAGGCATCCAAAGGCTCATGTAGTACATACATGTAGTCACCAACTTAGTGGAATTCATGTTGTAGGAATCTCATTGGCTGATGAAGTGGCCCAAATCTGCAGTAGCTAAAGCTTCTGTTGCTGCAATAACTCATTCTTAAGCAAGGGTGGATGATGACATATTGGCTGCCATGAATGCTTCAGCTAATGGCAAACCCCTACCAAAAGCAAACCCTACCAAATATGCATGCCAGTTAAGTGCCCAAAACCTTGCCTTTGCTACAATACAAGGGGTGGCTGATTGTATGATCCCCAACCAAGATCACAGGCTACATTTGATTAAAGCAGCTCATGAGGGTGTTGCTTCTGCCCATGTTGGTGTGCTGACTACCACCTCATTACTTCAGAAATGTTATTAGTGGCCTGGTCTATATAGAAATACCAAGCAGTATATCCTTAGTTGTGACATTTGCCCCAAAAATTAAAGGTTCTACCATCAAAAGCCCACTCCAGATACCTCTCTTAATTTTCAACAATCCTTTGTAGTGTGTGTACCTCGACCACTGCGATTCTTTGCAACCAGATGGTGCATACAAATATATTCCACTTGCTCTGGACTCTTGCTCCAGATTCCTATGGGTGTGGCCACAAGGATCGGCTGATGCTTGAACTGTTATTAAAGATTTGCAAGTTCTCATCGAGACATAAGCAGTCCCAGTATTCGACTCAGACCAGAGCCCTGCATTTGCCTCCAGGGCATTGAGGGACACCCATGGCAAAGATGGGTGTTGGGGTGCATTATTCCTCACCGCACCATCCTGAGGGAAATTCAGTAGTGGAGAGGAAGAACTGAGACTGAAAGCAATCCTTAACAACTAGGGCACTAGGTTCAGGTCATAATTGGCTTTATTACTTGCATGGAGTCCAAAGAGCATTAAATAATCTACCTAGAAGGTCTTTGGGAGGTCCTATCCCTTATGAGGTCCTGTATGGCATTTGTACTTCCCAGATCCTGATGATCCTGACACAGTGGCAGCAGAAACACCATTTGATATACATGAAGGTGTCACTGTTTTACAGGAAATACAACAATTCTGTGATGCCAATTCATCAGTACATGCCGCCACCTTGGGAATGATGGATTTGACAACTTCCACAGGCTGGATTCCAAAAGATGGGAATCTCCATTTGAGAAAAGATACCTGTGAAAAAGGAGTTTGGCCCACCCTACCGAGCACTGGTTCCAGTTCTAGGAATGCAAGGTACTGGAAGTGTAATTCTACTACCGCTGCCTCTTTCTAAGGACAATTGTTTTGTCTCTATTGACAACATCAAATTGCATCATGTGGCCAATCCTGCAGAGCAGACCCTGAGGAATCCTTGGTAGTTCCCTTGCCCCTCTCTTTACCGTACAGGAAACACTTCAACCCTTAAACAATGTGGAAATCATTTCCTTGAGGATGGGGATAGTGGAGTATTAACTTTTGTTTGTTCCTGTCACCACCACATTGACAAGAAATGTTCAACATATAAATTTGCAATTTTACAATGCAAATGGATGGAATCTTTTATGATGAACCACCTATGGATACATCTACCAGTTCCCTTTCACCAGCACTTACTACAGTCTTTGCACAAACTGCTTCTGGTTATTTTGCCTACATTGATGACTTTTCATTAAACTCGTCCGCATCAACCACTGCACAAGTATCTAACATAGGTAAACTTTTTTATTGGCTTAAACACAAGTATTTGGTTTGTTCAAGGTACTATCTTTGAATAATACTGACATTGCTTGCCTTTCCTCTATGGATCGGATTTGTGATTTTCTTTTTCCCACAGATACATGGTCAGTATCTCCTCAATGCTCTACTGTTCAACTGGTGGATGTTGTTTTAAAGCCTTATTTATCCTCACATATAGTGTGAAGAGTCATGTCGCTTGTGAACATTTCAGCTGTTTCAGTTCCTGATGGGATTGTTTGGGATAAAGCACCCTTTGCTGTCTTTGGTCCTACAGAAATGATTCAAATTATAATTTATATATGTTTAAAGTATCAATGAGTTATACTATTACAACTGGGGTTGTTTCAGATATCTGGGATGTGAAAACAGTTGATTCCATGCTTTCTGAGCTTGAATATTACACTTTATTTGAAAAGGAAGATGTATATGTAAATACCCCAAATTATGGGGAAATGTCCTGTTGCAATAATTATGGACACCATTTTTTACATCAAGCTAGTACTCCAAGAATAGTTTTTAATTATATACAGTGGGAACACTGTCCAACTTCACCAATGGGGGAGTTTCAAAACATATGTAGAAAGGTTTGCTTATTTTTCTGAGCACGATGTTAAAGAGTCCTAATATTTCAAATTACTAAATTTGAAAGTGAGGAAAACATTACTAACTGACACTAAATTGATTTATTTGGATTCCTTTGTTTCTCAGTTGGCCATAGAAGGTTACGAATATTGGAAAAGATTGATTGATTTGAAAAGTGTCTGGGCAATGAAAGATTAGCAAATACAAGGCACGGAGGTTTTACTTAAAGCATGTTTAATTCCGTTGCAAATGATTTTTCTAAGTGATACTGTACAGCAAAAGACCTGCCTCGGTTAGCAAAAGTAAAAGAAATGAATGTGCCCCGTATTCCCTCTGCAGCTAAATTTGACAATTGGCAAAATATTCTGAATCTCACAGAAGAACAACTAAAAAATCAGGTTCAGAATGGTACCATTAATTCGTTAATTTCAGGTCCTAATGGGAGGTTATTGTGGCCAGTGGACAGAAATGGTTATTATGCATGTTTTATCAACTCTACATGGGGTTTTAGAGAGAGCAGGGCAGAGCAGACCCTTGTTGCATCAACTCACAGCCTTCAGGTATCATCTGCAATGGTTACAATCTTCCACACTAAGAGCTTTAAAAGAACCCCTTTCTCTCCTTCATGTATGTATTGACTTGCAAGATTTCTTGTGAGGTCCCAAAAAATCACACTCAAAACATTTCTTATATGCTATATATTATAAAATGTGAAAGCTTTTGCAAATAGAAGCTGCTGCACGTTTAAGGCAGTAGGATAAGGAAAAGTTAGAGAAAGCATTAGCACATTGAACATATTGAGGACATTGTCCAATTGCATTTACACATTGAACAATGGGGGGTATATTTACAAAGAGCTTGCACCACAACTGTGCCAACTGTGTGGCAGCATATTCCAATGTTCATATTTACAAAGTGATGCATGAGGCTTTTCACTGGCAGGGTCATTTTTTTCTGCACCTTATCTGGCTGTGTCATGTAATGTTAAACCTATGCAAAATAGGCATCCCCCATAAAATCCAACAAAGAACTGATGCAGGACAGGTATACTGACTGTCAGACATACTACCACAATCCAAAGGGTGTGCAAATGCAAGCAGTGTGCAATGACTGCATGTGTGCATTGTACATCTAGCCATTTGTGCAGCCTCATACTTGTGGAAGACATTAGAGTTAACTCATAGTCTACAGTCTCCATATATCAATGTCTGCTAGCACATACCAAATGTATTTTGGCATCTCACATAACCCACATATATGTGCGTTTCTCAACTGTGACAGTTCAGGATTGACTACCTAGAACTAATGCTGCCACACTTGGCCCACTAGGCAAATATGCTACTGGAAACAGCAGGGATGTATGTAACCATATTGGTGTGTCTCACTCAGATACAAACAAAGAGATCTCTCCTAAAGCTCCATCTATGTGTGTTTGTAAAAACAGGACACAAAGAGTTAGAAATCAAACAATTGATGTGAAGCAATATCCATATGCAAGTGAATTCCTGCCAAGGGTATCATGCCATACACTGATGTATTCCAGGGCATAGTGGCAGAATGTGTCATTAAATGTCCAGATGAACATCTTGTATGAATGCACATTGTAAGTTCAATTGACCCCTCAATATAGTAAAATGATGTGATACATGCCAATTGTGAACATATAGCTCCCATGAGTGAATCAAACTTGTTAGCCTACTTAAACTTGCCTCATGATTAGGCCTGGGCAGAGTTTGACTCCGCGGAAATCCTCAAGGTTGATTTAAAACTATCTGGAATTCTGTGGAGGCAGAGTTCTGTGACCTGTGGAGTCCTGTCCTGAATGCACCTGATCTCGGAAGCGCTAAGCAGACCCGACCCTGCTTACCGCTTCCAAACTCTGGTGCATTCAGGAGAGGGCTGTAGGCAGTCAAAGCTGCACACGGGCAGGCCGATGCACAAGAGGCTTGAAATGGCAGCTTTATTTCGGTTCCTACGGCCCTGGCCTGAATTCAAGCCAGGGTCGTAGGCAACAAAAGCTGCCAGGCCTGTTATGCACCAACCTTACGGCACAGGCCGGTGCACAAGAGGCATGAAATGGCAGCTTTCAGTCCTTGTGTGTGCACCAGTGTGCACAAACAATGATAACAAATAGAAAATTGGAGACAAGGTCCCCGTAGTTCTTCCCCCAGCGGCCTGGCTCTCTCTCTACCTCTCTACCTCCATCTGCCTCCTGCTTTGGTGCTGGCAGAGGGAGGCCTGGCCCTCCCTAGATCCATCGCCGGACCTGGTGCACACTGCAGCCCAGTTATGGGGCTACACAGTGCAAGGGCAGACTGTCTGTGCATGTGCTGTGTGTCCCGTAACTGGGCTGCAGTGCGCAGTGCGCACCGGGTAACCTCTGGTCTGCTGCGGGGGCTAGCAGAGTTTTTGCTAATTGGAGCGCAGAGTGCCAAAAACTCTGCTAGCTCTGCCAGTGGAGCAGAGCACACAGCCACACCTAATCGTGATCACCAAAATTTAGGGAAATAATAGAGGCAAACACTAATGTACACTGTCACTGTGCATGTACCACATATTCGTCAAACCGCAAGCCAATACAGCAGATGTGTGTGTACCAGAACATGAAGTGGTGGTTGTTGGGTATTGTTCCTTGGTAAATGTTTTTTGGCACAAATCAACATGTGACATATATGTCTAGCCACATCCAATACATATCTAGACAGTCGAAATCTGTCCCTCGGCTACCACATTTACAGTAGATTGGCTGAACCAGCCAGTGTATGTCCTTCACTGAGTGGGTAATGCATCCATAACCCATCTTAGAATAGCAATGTATCCAGTTATTGGCATATTTGCCAAAGGGTGGTACTGTTGGTGGGTCACTAGTTTTGGACCTCGGGGACACTAGCCTCTCAACCATATCAATATGACCACACCAAGTCACTTTATGTGGCTCATCATGGTCTCAAAGATATGGAGTCAATCAAGGCACCGCAATAGGCTGGCTTGGTTTACTTTGTGGCATGGGTGCATCACTGCAGTCTTGTAGAAGGGTTCCAAGACAACACCCATGGATTTTCAAGCTGACTCAGATCAACTTAAGGATGTAAACCCCTGATCTGATGTCATGCGGCATTATAGTTCTTCCTGCACCTTCCTGCACAAAAAACACCCATGGAGGGATTTTACTTGTATCATATGTGCTGCAGAATGCAACACACATGGAAAGAGGAGAAGATGAGGAGGAAATAAAAGATTTCTCATTGTTGCGCCTGTTCTGGGAGGCGTAAGGTTTTGGAGCTGCACTAGGTTTACGTGACTCTGGTAATCTGGGTAATTTTCAAACTGCATGGGTGTTGCATGGTAACACCCATTGCAAGGCCCATGCAACGGCTCCCTGGTGCAGAGTAAGGCAATGTTGTGCTTTGTGCTGTCTTGCCAAACACAATATTTAGGATGTAATGCCAAGCCACGCGGGGTGGCTTTGTGTTGCTTTATACATATGACTGTAAGTCTTGCGGCACCAGAGCATCTAGAAATATGATGCTCCTGCAGTGCAGGAGTCTTGTATATGAGCCCCTGATGTTAAACACTCCAGATCACTCAATATGCCACACAATTTCACTTTCCATACCCCAGTTTTCACACCAGTAATGCCATCAGTCACAAATACACATCCAACACATTCCAAGACATCAAGCATGTCGTCACAGATATTCACAGGCAAAAGACTGATACCTGAAATAGTTTACATGCATTGAATAATACTCTAGACTGTAAAACACACATTTGGCCCATTGCGTCCTTTTAAACACACGCATTGGCCTAATGCGTGACTCATTGCACACGTCACATCATCCGTATGGCACGCATCCATGCTGATGTGTCAAATAAAGAGCAGTGTAAATTATGTATTGCCTATTTTGGCAAGGATTTGTTAAAAAAATGATACATTTGGTGAAAACGCTACACATCTGTCCAGAAAATGATTAAGTCTGGGCGTCTAACTCCACTCCGAGTTTGTGGAATTCCCAAATTCCGCACTCTGGCATGAAGCAGAGTTTCTTCGCGCTCACAAGATTGCGTTATGGTGCTCTCTCACGAGCGCCACAATGCTATGGGGCCGCTAGTGACTATGTACAAGACTTTGCGTTTGTTCACACTGCTTCCGGCCACGCCGGCAGTCACAAAGGTTGAGCTCGTGAGCACAAACTCATTTCTGGAGTAGATTTTCTACTCCAGATGCCACTAAATCTAGTCAAAAACATTTTTGATTAGGTTTTGTTCTCCAATGGACCCTGCAATTTTTTTTTCAGATTGAGAAGCCATTTTTTTCAAACAGAAAGGAAGTGCGTCCAAATTTCTATTCCTGTCCAGCAGGCTTCTCTCATTGCTTTGTCCATCTTCTGGTCAACATTCACTTGGATTTCGAAGTGGAAGGATCACTTTCTTTGTCTCCTGGATGTACTTTTGGATTTAAGGATTAAGAAGGGTGTTGTTTGTTTGATTGGGCAAGCACCAATATTTATTTGTGCTTTAATCTGATTTTATAAATTTATAATGGTGGGTGGCCTGCAATGTAAGTATGGGCCTAGGTATCTATTTTGCAATTTATTGATTGTTCATCTTTTGTAAAGGAAAATTGTTGCACAGATCAGTACCTGTCCTTTTCTACATGTTCGTAACAACTGCAATATTATTTTACAATGTGGGCTAGATTTCCACATGGCCATTAGCCAATAGGCCCAGAACTGGTAGTCATCAGTGAATGAAATAATGTTTTACTGGGATAATGTTTTTAAAACTTCATTCAGGGCAGGATGGCATTGGATTAAATGAAAAATGTTGGCTATTGTTTGCATTTCATTTTTTTTGCAAAAAGTGTTTACTTTGTGGGTCATTATTTGATGGCATAGAAAGGGTTATATGACGGAACACCGAATCATAAACTACTACTAACCTTAACAACGAGGTCGGAACACCGACCTCGTCTTTACTACTAATGATTTTACCACGAATGCCATAACAACGATATTTCGTTGTAAAGGCATTCCTGATAAAATCATTAGCAATAGGCACCATTCACCCTACATCTCTCACCCCACCCCCCCAACCCCACCCCAAAACCTAAAACCCCCTGACCCCCCACCCACTCCCCAAAACCAAAAACGCCCCACCCCCCCAACCCCACCCTAAAACCTAAAACCCCCTGACCCCCCACCCACTCCCCAAAACCAAAAACGCCCCACCCCACCAACCTCACCCTAAAACCTAAAACCCCCTGACCCCCACCCACTACCCAAAACCCAAAAACGCCCCACCCCCCAACCCCACCCTAAAACCTAAAACCCCCGACCCCCCACCCCCGACCCAAAAACGCCCCACCTCCCCAACCCCACCCCAAAACCTAAAACCCCCGACCCCCCACCCCCTCCCCAAAACCAAAAACACCCCACCCTCCCAACCCCTCCCCAAAACCTAAAACCCCCTGACCCCCCACCCCCTCCCCAAAACCTAAAACCCCCCACTTACCTGAGTCGTCACCTTGTCATCTGCGTCGTCCTCCTCAGCCGACTCCCTTGTTTGTACCTTAACCATGCATGTTCGTTGTTCAGGACATGCGTGGTTAAGGCACAAAATAACGAAGCCGTGGTTAAAGAAAGCGTTGTTCCGCTTTCGTTAACCAGGACTTCGTTATAAAAAATTCGGCATAAAGGATGTTTACCCATAGAAAGATTTTGTTTGACCATTTGGGTGGCAGCCATTTTGTGCATGCAACCATAGGACCTTTGCCTCAGGCTTGCATGTCTTCTTTGTCTGCCATGCCTCCTTGCTCCTTGTTGTTGTTGTTTGACCATGTGGCTGGCATTTAGGTTTCTATTTTTATTATTTGTTCCTATTTTTTTATTTTATTTTTAATTTTTATTTTTTTGTCATTTTTTATTTTATTTTTCAATTTCAATGTTTATATTTCTTTTTTTTTTTAGTTTTTTTGTTTTTTTAATTTTAATTTTAATGTTAATTTTTAAAATTTATTTATTTTTATTTTTATATATATTTTATTTTATTTTATATTTGTTATGTTTTTTCTTTTTTTTTATTAGATTTTTAATTGTAATTTTTTTCTTTATTTTTTAATTTTATTTGTATATTTTATCTTAATTTTTTTATTTATATTTTTTACATTTTAATTTGAATTTATATTTAATTCTGCATTTTACCTTCATCCATCCATCCACTAAAGATGCTCAGCTGCACTACAGAATTCGGTTTCTTTAGGTGTAGTACCACTTTCCCCAGGACACCTTGGCTGTGGAGCACTGCAGACAAATCAATAGCATAGTTCCTTTTTGTTAAAAACTATTCCATTTCTCCTTGACCACCTTGCTGCCATAGGTTATTTAAATGATTATTCAAGTTGCCCATGCACCTCTCTCTGACTTCCCCAGGTGTCTCCTTTAAAACAGATGGAGATAAAGCAAAGAGCTAGATCTGCCTATTATGCTGTCTGATTTGAAATGTATTTTCTTTAAGGTGAGGTGGTTTAGTTTCCCTTTACAATCTTTGATTCAATAGCTATATTACATAAGTAACCAACCGCACTAAGAATGCATTTCTCTGTACTATTTCAACCTGCAACAATGCCAAGTTTTGCTAACTACATGTATTTCTTGCTTGGTTGTTTTTAGATGCACAAGAGAAGAGACCTCACATCACCCACAGTACTGCCAAAGAGAAGGTCTTACAGTTACTCCGGTCCAAAGGCACCAAACTCTTTTGCTTGTGCAGCTTAGTGCCACTGCCAGCCTAGAGCTTAAGATAGCCCCAAAGAAAGTTGCTCCCAAGAAATTGGCCCATGAGAAGAAGCAGCTTTCCTCCAGTGGTGTGCAAACCACATCCTTTTTTTGGGAGACGTGTGTTTTCCAATCTGGCCTCCAGGGAGGAACCTGGGAGCAGCATTCCTGCATCAACAGCACCACCCCAACCCGAGACCATATCTGTCAGTGAGGCAGCCACTGTAATCATGGTGACGTTGCCAGGAGATGCAAGGGAAAAGAAAAGTTCCAGAAAGCCTAAGAATCATGGAAGGGGGTGATGATGAGGAGGATAATGATGATGAACCAGTCACTGTGGAAACAGGCACAGAGGAGTCCGACATTACTTTTCAACCTGCTCAGAGGAATGTGGCACAGGTAGCAAGGCCAGCTCCTATATTTGTAAGGCCCCAGCAGAAACCTGCACCAACCTGTACTTCAGTAGAATAATGCACTGTACAGAGGCAATCACCCACCTACCTCCAGTTCTTCTTCCGGCATTGGCCCCATGAGAAAGTATTCCTCCCTAGTTTGGAACTTTTTTATGATTAGCTAACAGGAGGAAAACTTTGCCATATGCTCCATTTGCCCCACGAGCGTTCATTGAGGTAAGCCAGGATCACATTATGGTACTAGAGGCAAGAAGACCCATAAAAATATCACGCAATCCGGTGGGAGAAGCCCCTTAATAAAACGGCTCAGCGTGATTGCAGTGGTAAGGGTGAGGATAGCCACGAAACATCAGCTACAACTGGTCAAATGATGGTGGAAGGTGAGTAAGAAGAGGGTGACATCCTCACGCAAAGCAGCACTGTCCCCAGCAGTACACCAGAATCACCCACCTCAGCGGCTTCACAACGGCACAAGAAGACTCAGAGTCAGATGGAAACACCACCGAATACGGTGACTGTACCATGATGCATATTGAGTTTACCACCACCAACATCTCAAAAGTTGCCTGCGTCAGTGGCCCCACAAAAGAAGAAAATCTAGACTACTATTATGGGCATGTTTAGGCAGGAGAGGCCCTATGACAGCAACCAACCAATGGCTTGTTTGTATAATAGGAAGCTGGCAAAAATATTAGAGCTAGACCTCCTCCCTTCTTCTTTTGTGGAATGAATGGGATTCTTAGATTTTGTGGCAGTCCTCTGCCCAAAATAGAAGGTTCAAAGTGGGACCTATTTTGCCAATGATGCTGTTCCAGCTCTGCATCACAATGTGCTCCAATTGGTTGGACAAGTTTTTCAGCAAAGTGTTGTCCACAGTATCTACCTGATGACAGATATGTGGACCAGTTGTCAGGTGACTAATTACATGTGCATCCCTGCACACCGGATCTCTTTTGTGGGTGTAAAGCAAAAGCTATCTACAGGTCTTGGGCCTGAAGACATTTTTAAGAGCTTTCAGTGGCATGCAACAGTAGCCATGTTTGCCATGGAAAAATCACAAAACTGCACACATCTTGAAGGAATTCAATAGCAAGATGTCTGATTGGATGCAACCCAGAGGTCTTCAAATTGGATTTGTTGCCACAGGCAATGGCAGTAACATAGTCAAGGCCATGGCACACTCCTGTGTCTGGCACACTGCATCAACTTGGTTGTGTAAGACTTTCTTTAAAAAAAAGACATAGTCAGCAGCATACGAAACACCAACAGATGCATCAGCACTCATTTCAGCCATTCTTTCAGTTGTGGATTATTCAGCATGGCAACAGAGTAATAGTTAAAGCCCTGATACAGGAGGTGCCAACACATTGGAACTCAACCTATTATATGTTGCAACGTCTGTTTGGACAGTGCAAACAGATCAATGACTATGTCATTCAAAGAGGAGCTGATGCAATTGGGAAAGCTATGACCATAGATGCGGACCAATGGGGCTTAGTCAGATGCCTCACACGGATGCTGCCACCTTTTGAGGTTTTCACAAAGGAAGTTAGCAAGGAGGACAGTACAATGGGCCAAGCTATTCTGTTATTGCATCTGCTTAAGGAGCACCTAAAAAAGGTGTCTGAAAGGTTTGTTTTTGGGGTACGAATGAAAAAAATTAATGCCTTGGTTGAGAGCCTAAACTATTGCTTGACTTGTAATGCAAGGTTGCAAAATGACATCATCTCACCCAAAGAGTATATCTGTGCCACTCTACTTGGTCCACGCTACAGACAAAAATCTTTCCACTTTCATTCCTTTTTCTGAAGGGATGTTTCAAAATACAAGAGGTAGATTCTTGAGCAATCAGGAGAACTGGAAGAGGAACGGCTAGAGCTTAGAGTCCCATTTCGCAGTTCTGGGGTGCCTCCTACAACTTCCAGAGAGGGCAGTCTTGTCTCACATCCGCCAGCCCTACCAACAAGAAAACCTGCAACAACAGCAACAGAAGAATCTGACTCAAATTCTGCACTGGCTTGGTTTCAAGTGGGAGGTCTTAAGTCCAGTGCAGAGGCGAAAAAAAAAAACTGTTAAGCAGGTGGCAGCACCAATGACCATTTAGAGGATGTTCCAGGAGTATCTGGATGACCAAAAGAGGTGTATGTGGATCAAAACCTATCGATGTATTGGTATGGGAAGATGCACCAACTCCAGAACTCAGCAGGCTGGCAATAAAGTTTCTTGCTTGTCCTGTAGCCAGTGTGTCTGCTGAACATGTGTTAAGTGCAGTTGTTAAAGTGAGAAGGACTAATCTCTTGCCTCAAAACGTGGAGAGATTGACCATGATCAAAATGAACCAGCATTTTATACTACCTGATTACACCATTACCAAAATACCACAGGAGGAGATAGAGGATGATTAGTCAGAATCAAGTGTGGTAGTTGACCAACTTCTTGGAGATCCACCAGAGTTTGAGGACAAACTCTACTTTCTGGATTGAGTATGCCAGTGCCACCATAGAACGTTTTAATTATTTCTCGTTCAGCTTCTTTTTCGATTTCTTTCTTTGCAAAACAAAATGATAGTGCAACTTTATGTTTGTGTTGGATTTATGCTGCCCCCACCATTTTATAGTGACATAGAAGCCTGGATTGGAGCTGGACTCTTGTGCAGTGAACCCTTCAGGACATTGACGACGAGGCCTGCCTCCCTCACATGTCATTGCCTATCCCATTTTTTTACATCATCTAGCAGGGCTGACCTGGGTCATTGATTAAAATATTGCCAGTGCCAATGACTAATTCCAATGTGTGGATAACATCAAACAGGAGATATTTTGTTCATCCACTGTGCTTGGATTGGAAAAGGAAACTACTAAATAACTATTGCACCAATGAGTGGTGATGTATTGAGTGATTGTGAATGACTGATGTATGTGGCGGCTGACAGTTGGGAAGGGAGTTCAGACAATTTGTAAACTTGTTTCCAATGATTTGCAATGTTTTTGGGGTGAGGGGTGATCATTTTTTCCTGAAAGTCATTGGCCTTTCAAACTTAGTGTAATTTACCTGAAGGGTCCACTCCTTTTTTCTGGTCCCTCAGAACAGACCAGCCACTTTAGTTACCAGACACAAATCTACACAAAAATACTCCAGTTCTGTTTCTCTATTTATTCTTCAACAGCAGTGCACTTCACAGGTCTACTTTGTTTGGTTTGGGACTGGGACAGAGTTACTCAGTATCTGGAGACCATGATGATGCTGAAGACCCTGAGGACTAGTACTCAGCTCTGTGAACTGGAGAGAGGTGTGTTGATTGGAAATGCTGCTGAGTATGTATTTGTTGCATTGCTAGCTCAAATGTGAAACTCCTCTTATGTTCCTGCTCTGCCTCTGAGTCTCTTTGGTACGCTCCTGACACCTCCTAAAGCTTACCTTGCTTTCTTTTGGCCTTCTACTTTACTCTATAATACAGCTACTATTTTGTTTTCAATACACAGGCCTTCTTTTAATGCTCTCCTACACAAGCTAAACTTGGGGCAAGCTCAAGACTCCAGATTAACTAATAGATAGGTTCAGACAGACACCAGAGTGACGGATATTCCAAGAAGAATGGAGATGCCTCTCCCAATTTGGCAATACAGTATCATTTTTCTTTTAGTAATCATAATTTTTAGAACTGGGTGGGTTAAATTCAATCTTCCATATTTCAAAACTAGAAGACATAACACTTAGGATATACTATCTGGGGTCTCTCTGAGGTAGAAGAAGTCTTTGCAATGCATGTAACTGAACTGTGTCATACTTGCTTATCCCTTTGTTGTCTTCCACAACAGATTGCTGATGATGTTCTGCTCAACACCCAAGTGAGTATTGCTGTGCTTTCTTTTGCATAGTGTTTGTCTTTGTCACACCTTTCCCCAACCCCCCTTTCCCATCCACTCCTCAAGCCCCTAACCCTTTTCCCCCAGGCTGTGTGATTTATTGAGGTGTGACATCATTTTACACCATAAATGAAACACCCACTTGCTGGGGCAGATGTGGTGAAAGCAACACCAACTCACAGCTTGACCTTATCATTTTATTATCTGAGCAATATTCCACCGGCCCATCAACATCATCATTTATGCCTTTTGTGTGTAACGTAAATGCTTAACCTGGTCCAACCACTTGAGTTTGAGTCCACTTCTCCTGACTCCATGATTTAATTTCCCGAGTTTAGTTATGTAGCTCCCCACCATTGCTCATAAGAAATTTATATTGATAGATGTTATTATCAAATCAGGTCTTCTTTGCTGTGTGTCAAATACTGTCATTGTGATAGTCTGGTCTCAGTCTTCCTAAAGTTATGATAATATGATGATGACCTACTAATTCTCTGTTTTCTTTCAATCGAGTTGACAGTGATGGATAAGCCTTTGATTTATCCTTTTGTTGGAGTTTGCATAGGTGGAGTGGCACCTTCTATGAAGTTCTGTCTTCCCTGTTAGTGCTACTACTACTGCCTACCTACCACCCCCTTAAGATGCCTTCTTGGAAAAATCCCTGAAGTAAGAAGATCCCCTTGCTTCATCTATTCAGGCAAGAGAAGAACGCGAGCACAGGTGGGGGCAGCAGTGGTGGAATGCGAATGGGCTGATGCCGGCTGGCCGCTGCAATGGTGGTGCCGCTGTGAGGCTAGAGATGCTGGCGGCTGGTTGGAGGTGCTAGGGGTGGCAGCAGCCAATGTAGCCTCGGCCTCATCCTCCTCCTCCTGAAGGGCCACTAGCTGCCGATATTCATTGCGGATCCTCTCCAGCCTCTGCCACCGCAGCTGAGCTGCAATATCCTGGCAAGTTAGATGACGTCTAACAGGAGTAGCTATAGCAGGAGAGACAAAGGAAAATGACAAATTAAAAACCGTGCTCTGTGCAAACATTTTTATACAAAAGTAGAGTTGCACAGTAGCAATAAACTGCAGGACACTTAGGGCCATAGGAATTCGATGTGGCTCATTACGAGTTACAGGGCCATTACCCACACATGCCTCACTGTAGTTGACGAATGTCAAAAGGGTAAAATTTGAATTGCCATGAATCTATTAAGGAAGCCATGAAATATTAAATGATACATAAACATGACACATGCAAAAATAAATATATATATTTTTTTGGGATGGCTTGGACAGAACTTTGGAAAGAATAAAGGACTGAAGTCTTAGGAGGTGACAGAGTGGGCACTGCAGTGCAAATGAAACACACCTTAAGTTTGCAATGCATTGACAATTTTGTTAATGCTGCATCAACTGAAACAAATGCACACATTGCACAGCAAACACTATTATACACTGCCACACTGCAGTTACGTGATAGTAGCATTGGTGACTAATGGGAGGAAGGCAGGATGATGGGTGGGAGGATACAGATCTGCCTTGCTTCAACTACAGTGATTTAAGGGAAAAGACACAAAATGAAAATACACCCACTTTGAACCAAAGCTTTGATAACCAGGCAAACCAAGCAAATTATGTGACGAGCAAACAACTCCTTCTCCACAACAACTCTCATATTTCTTGATCCAAGGAATTATACATTCATCTAGTCTATTCACCCTGCTTTGATACCCACCATTTTATTGAAGCTCATACTGTCTAGTCCAGTCTTTTACTATTCCAATGGAGCCATCCATATTTATCCACCCGTCTATCCATAGGCTCACCTATCCAGTATCCATCCTTTCAAACATGTTGCTTTCACCTATCCATCAATTTACCCTTATATCATTAATTACCATCAATCCACCCATTCATCACCTGAGCCATAGCTTTTACCCATCCATCCTTTACCCACTGAGGCATCCTTTCACCCCTTCATCTATTTTTACCCACCCATGCTTCTCCGATCACTCACCTATGCATCTTTTCCTTTCACCCACACATCCTTTCAGTCATATACCATTTCACCCATTCTTTCTTTTAGCCGTCCATCCTTTGTTTGCTTTTGTCCGCTGATTTGCAGAGAGAAGAGGCCATTAGGAACTCAATCCCCGCTGCACCTGCTAAACCAGGGGCTTCACAAGCAACGTCCTTGCAGAGAGTATATTAGTAATTGTCAATAAGCAAGAGCAATATGACTTACCAGCACCAATCCCTCATGCTGCCAGTTCTCCCCCTCTAACCGCTGCAGTGTCAGGCACACTGGTGCTGCTGCTGGCCCCAGAACTGGTGGTCGGTGCTTTTGGAAAAAACATTACACAATGTAACTCCAACAAAATAAATACAACCACTGTAGATCATTACAGTTCTATCTTCTATCATTCACTTTAGGAATTTTGTTGCCTGTTAGAAAAGCAAGGTAGACAAATCAACTGCAAATGTTTTATAATGGAGGGGCAGAGCTATGCCACTGAAGCGCAAACATGGGGTGGAATACTTTGGTTATTCCAGCTTAACCTACGGTGAGGTCTTGGTTGGCAAATGCAATGGGCATGCATGAGCAAGGCAAAGAAAACATTCTCAAAGCTGAATTGGGCTTGCAATCTTGTCGTTAGAGCACCTATCCTAAAAATCTGTCCTCTTAGTATCTTAGTATTAAGTACCAGTCTGCAAGATATATAAGGGGAGAAGGGAAAGATAAGCTTAGTAACAAAGCAGAAGAAAGTAAGTACAGACAGGAGAAAGTCAGGTACTGAAGAAACATGTAAACTAGATAAACACAGGGAGAACAAGAATTTAGCAAATCTTACATAGAACTAAAATAAGTACAAAAAAGGTAGACATGTACAGTAAAATAAAAAATTAGGGAAATAATAATAATAATAAAACAGGAAGACTTACTGCTGCCTGCAGATCCGCCCGCATTCGCTCTGGTGGTGGCAGTGGCACCCTCGTCTACTCCTGGACCTGCCCACACTTTTGGCCTCTTCTTCCCCTTGGGTGCTGAAGTGAGAAATAAACAGAGATTAAAAAAAGATTAGCCGTACACTTAATCTGCCCCAAAATATTCTTTTGACAAGCAGAGGCAAACACAGTAACATTGTACTTTTCTAAATCAGTATGCCTAGTACTATGGACTCAACTTGAGTTGACCTATTACTTTTACTTCCCTAACTCCTACACTTAAGCCCTATTCCAGAATTTTCTAAACTATGGGCCATATTTACAAACTTGTGGTGCAGGGCAATACCACAAGCCTTCTTGCAGTGCTGCGCTACATCAAAAGGAGAGGGCAGGAATGTGCTGTATCTACAACAGATATGGTGCATTCCTGTCCTTTTCACCTGCGTTGGTGCACAATGGGCTGCCATGAGCCAATGCAGGTACCCATGCACAATGCTGCAAGGGTGTCTGTGTTAAGGGGATGATTGTTTTTTTGTGCAGGAAGGAACACCTTTCTGCAAAAAAATAATCATAAGAGGAGTTTTCCATTTTTATGTGTGCTGTAGATTCTAGCACACACAAAAATGGCAAAACTGAGAAGAATAAAGGAATTTCTCTTTGTTTTGTCCCCCATACATCTCCCCTGGAGAGGCAAAGGCTTTTGGTGCATTCCCAGGTTTACAAAACCTTGTAAAACTGTGAAAGTGTGAAATGCCATGGATGTTATTTGGGAACACCCACCGTAACACCAATGACATGTCTCCCTACAGCAGGGTGGGTCAAAGCAGCTACTTGCGCTGTGTTGACTCAGTCCACATTTACAAGGTCCATGATAAGCCACACGGGATGGCTTTACGTGGCCTTGTAAATATGATCATGTAGTGTACACCACCAGACCATCACTAAAGGTGAATTCATGCAGCACAAAGGGACTTTAAAAATAAATATGGTCCTACATTTACAACTCTCTAACACTAACAATGCATTCACATTGCAACAAATGATCTTTGCTTCTCAGCCACCTTTATTGGGGTGACTCATCCTCCATTTCTTTTTATGCATGGGTACATACATAATATGATGGTATACTACACATTCACTGGGAGATTGCTATTAGCAGGGACTGCATAAGCTACATAAAGAAAGGCACAGAGAAGGGAATGCTAACTCACTGATATTACTTATTACTACTACCACTATCTTATTCTTCTTGGTGGTGACAGGAGTAGTCTCTGTCTACGTGGCTTCTTAAGCAATCAGCTCAAACCCATGCCAACGAGTACAATTAGGAAGTGCCGCCACTGACTCACCTTGATACCTCAAACTACATCACATAATAAATAAACGTAACCTTAACTTACCTCTGAGAGTCAGCACTGGTGTTAGGAAAAAAAATGTGCATTGTGGAACAACACACCCAACAATAAATAACTATTACTCACCAGGCCCGACACCTCAGTGCCCAGCAGGTTGAACAGGTTCTGTTCCCAGTCAGTTGATTATGTCCACCCAATGGTGCATCAACTGCTGCTGGGTGCGCTGGCCCCCAGTGTGGCAACGAACAAACCGGTGCACCCTCCTCACAGCAGTCAATGCCTTCGAAGGGTGTAACCACTCCCAGGCCAGCCACCTGCTGCCAGCATGGAGGGGAGGTGGCGCTGCCCAAAAAAAACAGTGCTGCCACATCCTCCTTGCTAAAGATGGGCCGAGGCTGCACCCCTGGACGGCGCTGCCACCCACAAGGAGGGCGACTACTGCTGCGTCCCTGCTCTGCCATGGTGCTGAGTGGGGTGGAATGAAGAAGAGAAGAAAACAAGAGGGGAAGGAAAGAAGGAAGGAAAGAATAAACTAAATACAAAAAGTCATGAAAAAACAAACAAAATAATAAAAAATTTACAAATGCAGATTCAGAAAAAGAGACAGTGATGAAATAACTAAAAAAAGGGATAGATTAATTAGAAGGGTGGAGGATTACAAAGATAAATAGATATGACAAAATCAGGCCCAGCACCAAACAATGAGTGAAAAACAAGTTGGCTGTGCCCTTGTGAACTGTGCGGTGCCATTAACGCACAATTTTCAAATGCTAGTACATACTTATCGGTGCATTTGCCGTCAAACACAATGTGAACGGGCACCACAGAGAACTCCACCCACACGTGGAACTCCATGTGGTGAGCACAGTTTTTTACCACTTTGCAGAGTTATACGTATCGTGATTCTGCGCACTCCGCCCAGGCCTAAAAATGATGCAATGTCTCTGCCATGCTGCAAGCCAGGAAGTGTGAAGTTATTTTACTTTCCCTTACAGTCTTTTTGTCTGTGCTGGCTGGAGGAGGTCGCTCACTACCTTGCCAACATGATTGCCAGTGGGGGTCGTGTGATCCAGGAGTACTCAACCCAGATGCAATGGGAGAAGGTGCAGGAGCACATACTCTGGATTTTCAAAGTGGAATGCGCAATGCATCGGTGAAGCATCGCTGGGCAGATAATCAGCTGAGAGGCTGACCTCATTGATCAACTTCGAATAGATGTGGGAGGAGCTGTTGGTAAGTACACATATGCTGTGAGTTTATAGCTGAGTTTCCTTTGCTAATATACACCAGAGCTGAGGTAGACAGATTCAAGGATCCGGGTGCTACTAGTGGGTGTCACCTCAATGGTTACTGTTTTGTCCAAGAATTGTGTGTGATGTTGGCTAATAGTTGCAATGAAATGTTCAAATGGCATCATAATTCCAATGAAAATATGTGTTCCATACATTCTACATCACAACTCAAATAGAAAAAATTGCATGTGCACTAGATAGAGACTAATGTAAATGGGCATGTATTGCCAATATATGCAGTTCTGCATGATAGATGAGTTGACAGAGAAGCCATGACCAAAATGCCATAGTCTGTTAAAGTATATGGGAGACGAATTATTGGTGAGGTTTGGATTGTTCACCTCCAAAATACATGTCAGATGCACATTGCTACAGTAGTTGTTGACAGTGCATTCTATGCACTGTTAGGATAGCTGGCCCAGATGTCAACATTCCACACATGGGGCCTCATTTACAAGAGTCTGGCACATCGGCTAAAATGCGTCAGATTTCCTGAACTGCTCTACGACCCCCTAACGATGCCATGGATGCGCTGTATTTACAATACAGAGCTCCATGGCGCACGCTTTTATAGATGCATGAGAAATCCTGACGCATCTGTAGCGCTAATCTGATGCATTGCTGGACTAGCGTAAAAAAATAATGCTACTTATGCAAGGAAGGCACCCATAGAGAAAAGCCCTGCATCAGTTTAACCCCTGATGCAATGAGGTCACAGAATGACACATTGAAATGTTGTACTTTTTACTGCATCAGTTCTGCGTGGCTTTTCCTGAGGGAATTCCTACCTTGCATACATTATATCTGGCGCAGGTATAACATGAAGCAAGGCTTTACAAACTGACAGATTGGACCCATTACGTCAGTTTGTATATGTGGGGCAATGTAAAGCACTGCTTGCGCCACTGGTGTGCCACAATTGCGTTAAAAAAAACAATGATGCAACTTTGATGCAAACGCCTTGTAAATGAGACCCATGGGAAGGCACCTGGAGGCCTCACTCATGCAGTCTACTGTCCCATTTTCCATATTGGATGCATACCTTTGCGCTGTTTTGTTACTTGACATGCAAGGTGTGTTTGACTAAAAGCATGTCTCCATGACGTTGTCCTCAGACAGTCCATAACACAGTCCACCTACGGGTGGTGTTACCCTAAAGGCTTGCAACCAAAATGTCACCCTGGATTAAAGTTTGGCTATCAGCTGTCAGTTATTACACAAGATACTTATGCATACATGCACACACTTATCACATAGATATGCTGAGAAGTGATGTGCATCAAGGTGATATTACTTGCTGAAATGTAGGGACAGACACTAGGCTGTGTAGAAGGACACATGCTGTTACTTGAACTGCATGTAATGAGCCATGGAATAATTTTCCAGGTATTTACATTAGTTAATATAGGAGATATATGTTTGATGTGACGTAGCTAGCCAGCCCCCATCCATGTTTCAAATACCTTCGACATAGTAAATCTATGTATCAATGTGTGTGGAGTTGTGGACTTGCCATATCATATACACTATGCTGAGTCACAATACTCATTTACATAGGTTAATGGCCATGGAATCGGGTCAGTTACAGGCTACATAAGGAACCCAAATGATCAATTGATAAGGACAATTGCCGACATTGGCAACACCTGTGCACTTTGGCCTTGTTACATTTAGAGAAGTGAATGTATTTTGTGATGGCTGGTCAATTAATATTTAAAGGTTATTTTTGGATTTTAGAGATGCCACATGTGATGCCACATGTGATGTTTGAAACAAGATGAAGCATAATAATGATTGAAACAGTCCCTAGTTAAGCTTTGTCTGACACATTTTCATTCCACTCCATTTGACAACATGACACTTGAGCAGTGGAAGAACCACCTTATCTGGCTTGAGTCTTGGTGTCACATCTGTAACATTGCAAAGGCCTACTGACACATGGCACTGCAATTCAGTGAGGAGAGGGCAGCTGACACTTGGACAATCACACCAGAGGGGCCCCAAGGCATGATCAAAGGCACCAGCCAGGACCAGGGAGATCCATCATTTGATGTTCTGGGTACATCTACCACTCAGCCAGCATGACCACCACAGCCCCAGGCCCAACTACTGGACAGGGTACTCAATTTGAAGTTCTGGATATTCAGGGCCTGTCTAACCTGGAACTCTGTGTTGCTGCTTTGGAGCACAAAGTGGACAAGGCAATCTGGTTGTTGCAAACGCTGTAGCAGTCCATGAACCACATAGCAGAGCAAATCTAGACCACAAAGACATTTCCTGCCCTTCTCCATTTTTTTAAGCTGTGCTGTTCTTTTACTGGTTTTTGTAGCATAGCTTAGGCACAGTTAGTGTAGACGTGGTTAGATTGGGTTAGTAATTTAAATATTTCATGCAAGTCGGAAAGATAAACCACATCAACAGTCCACAAACGGGTGAGATCAGCAGATGAAACAACAAATTGAGGACAGTACCAGTTGGGAAGATACACTGGCATGGTCATCGGCAGTGGGCAAAGGAAACACTGGCAATTTGACACAGAGAAATGCCACCAGGCAGATTTATGTTGGAAAGAGGTGAAGTCCACATCTTCCTCCTCTGATGTGTGGATTCTTCGTGGGAGGAGCATGTTGTTGGTGCAGGAGGTGATAGAGGCACACACACATCATGGGCTGAAGATGTGGATCCCCTGCTTGCAGCAGCATTTTTCTGTGCCAACAAGTGCACTGCTGGGAGAAGGGCCTGCTGGTTTGCCAGCACAACACAAATGTTGCGGTGGTAGATACCTTTTGATGCAATGTATATGTCCTGCTTCCTCTCTATGGACTCCAGGATATTGCAGATCATCCCCAGCTGTTTGGCAACCTTGCCTGTAATACTTTGGCAGGGCAGTTGTTCGTGCCTCTGCCTCTTGACACCAGCAATGTCAGTCAACAACTTTTTAGGCCGCAAAGAGGAGGGTAGGTGCCTTTTTTAGCCACCAAGGTGTCCTTATTGGGACTGAGGCACCTATGGACTGCCTCTAGGGTGCCCACCATGTTCTCCATCCCCACCCACACCACATCTACCATCTCCAGCTGGACTCCTACAACACAATGTTGGAATTCAACTTGGGAGTTCTCAGAGTTCAGGGCTGAGGATGGGCTGGCAGGTAGTGTTTGTTGGGTGATGAGTGGATCCTTTTGAGACCCCACAAAACTGTTGGTCCTTCCCACAACTGTAGATGGTGTATCAAAGGAGGCCAGGATTTGCTGGCGGGTGTGCTGCTCAATGGTAGGCAGGCTCAGCAAGATCATCATTCCGGACAGGCAGCTGGTCAGGAGTTGTAAGTACATGCTCTGCAATCAAATAGAGAAATGTAGATGATGATCTATGTTAGATAAGTTACAATCTGACTTGCTAATATTTGAGCTTCAGTACAAAATTGATGCATGGGATGTCTGTTACACAGAGGTCCAAGTTGCAAAGAAGTTGCCTTTCAGACGGCAGTATCTCTACATTGTTCATGCAACCACTTTGTGACAAGGCAGACTTTTTGTGTCATGACACATATAGCAACACAGTTACACAGGTAACTGGGCCTACCATTCTTGGATGTCTAACAGGTCAGGTCCACACCTGGCATGGTGATTTGCATTCTTTTTCATGATGCCTATACTGATTGTGTTTTGACATATTGACACGACTACTGTTCACATTGCACCTAATTCCCCGGGTGCCTGCACTCCCTGTAGGCAGTATTCAGCCCACAGTTCCTGTGAAGGTGATGTGGGTCCGGTCATTAATGAGTTATGATCCTGCCATCTGGCTTTCAAACTGTACACTATAGCACTCTGCTTTGTCGTGCTGTCTTGCATGCACATTTTGCATTCATGTGGCCAAGCATTAATTTTGCAACACATACCCTGCACAACTCTACACGCCAAACAACCTTGCTACACTGTAGGAATATGTGATGGCATGTACTTACCATGTATTTCCTATGTGATTTGATTGGATACACATTTGGCTTCATCTTTGTGGACAGCGGGCACTGTGTACTAAATCTCAGGAGATGGGCCCAGTCACACTAGATAGGTTGCTAGCACTGACACTCACCACAGTTGATAATTGCCAGAGTTAGATATCTGCATAGTATAACACATTGTTTCACTCAGACACACACACACTTGTACATGTAGATGTATCCTCTGCCACTCCTCACTTTGTGCCAGTAACTCAATGTAATGCCATACAGTGATGGAACCCAGATCATACATTGAGTTTCATATGCCTACAACACCAACAATATGTGTAACCATATCCAATGGACTGACAAGGCCGGCTGTTATTGATGGCTATGGATCAAGCTGTACCCCACATGGTATCAGTGCTGGAATTGATGACATGTACCTACCCAGGTTTGCAACATAACTTGGCACATCAACCTCAGTCTAAAACATCGTTGACGCCTCCCCTTTGTGGCAGCAAACTAGTTTTTCATGTACCTTGAGAGATCCCTATTTTACATCCTCCAAATAAGACATATGTGTCATGGTCAGACAATTTCCCCCTGCCACATGCTAAGGCTTCACCCAGGACCACATCACATGTGGGATGTTGTACCCCAATGGGCTCTTCTCTGTCATCCCTTTCCAGCCGCAACACAAGTGTGACACTGTCAGGTACAGCAGTGCATGTGCATTGTTCAGGCTACCCTGCAGAACACATATCCATTCTGAACTCTTTGCTGTCCAATGTCTACCCATTCGGACATAGTGGCAGAACAACCTACTCAGCCAGCACTTACAATGCACTACACAACCAGGGGCCCACCTGGGCCACACATTATCTTTGGTTTCAACACACATGGTCCTCTGGTGTGCAACACTTGCATTCATCTCACCCAGTCTGATTTGGTACATGGCATGAGTTCAGGTGGTATCATGGTAGCTGACATCTATATGACCTCACCCCACACGTCGGGACAGCTGCATGCTGTATTTTGTCATGCCAGTGAATACACAAGTTGCTCTTTGCATGTTCCTGTGTGTTGATACTTTGCGTGTCCCACACCTGACCCTCCTCTCAGGTGAGCTGTTTCCGCTCTGATAAGCCCATTTCATTCCATTGCTTAAAATTCCAGATTTATGTGCGTGGGCCCAAGTAAGACATGGCAGCCTCATAGTGCACAGCAGCCTCATAGTGCAAGGTGGCCTGCATTGTCACCGTCATGTTGTGCAGGGTTCAAGTGTCCAATCATGATGTGATGTTTCAGTCCATGTTTTTCACTTTGTATTGTGGGACTTGAAGCTTTTGTGGCTGATGTGGTAAATTCCAATACACGTACTGGTATAGAAAGGTGGACCTGGACTGGTGCTGCACTTCACACATGGAATGGAGAAATATGATGGAGCATGACTGAGCTGTGAAACATGTAACTGGGCAGTGTTACTGACATTTCTGTGCCATTTAACGGGACATGACCAATATTCCTGCCGTTTGCCCTGCCCACATAGCAGTGCAGTGCAGTGCTGGGACATAGTTAGCTGCACTGCACAGTAAGAAATCTTTGCTCACATTGCCCCTTGTTGATAATTACCCTGTTTCTATGGTTGTTCCTCGTGTACTGCAATGTCCTGTCCTGGTACTCCAGCCACCAACTCTTCTGGGAGGACAGCTGCCACCCACTCCTCCAAGCCATTCACTTCCTCATGGGGCGCTCGGGTCCCTCCTCCGGTCTGCATTTCTGCCTTCAGGTTGTTGCCCAGCTTTGCCATCGTCTGTTGCACGTATCATGCCAGCGTTTCATGCAGTCGGTGACAGACCTCTCCGCTTGCCCCACACTGTTGATCTTCTGCAAGTAGTGGCAATTTAGAGGTAACAAAGAGCTGATGTTGGTGGGCTGCCACCTTAATGATCATTCTCCTCCTCACTGAGATTGCATTCCTCTTCCTCTTGCCTTGGGAATCTGTCTGGACATCTTGGCTGGTGCTTGAGTTGTGGTCTTTGCTTCTGCTGTCTGTTCCATGGCTGCCTCCTGTGAAGTGTGCAATTTCTTTTTCAATTGTGCACTCAAAAGTGATGCATGGCCAATTAGCATTACTTTACGTGCCACGAGACAGCCCTGCATTGTTTATGCAGCACAAGCATCAGATTTCATTACGACATGGTGCACACAGATGTGTCATGTTTTTTTGACGCAGCCAGGATCCTTGTGTCATGGTGCGCCATGTTGTAAATGCAAAGCATCCATGTTGTAGGATTCTATTATGCAGAAGCACAAATTATTTTGGTGTATCACTGCCACATCCCAACGATTTGTCATTTCATGTAAATGTGTCCCATGCAGTTGAGTTGGACTTTACAAGTTTTGAAAAGTGGCCGGATGCCTTGGAAGCATGTTATCTCTAAGGAGTTAATTGCCACATTTAACATCACACAGAAACAACAGACAATGGTTAGGAAAGAAGCTAGTTACATCATGCTTAATACTGAGCAGTTAGAAAAGCTGCCATTTACTGTAGCTGAAACACCATCATCAGTGTGGTTATTACATGTAGTAATCTCCCCGCCAATATCAACATTTTAATTCACTTCGGGCCAGATGTAGGTAGGAAAAAATTTGCGAGTCGTTGCGACTCGCAATTTCCGTCTCGCTAAATGGTATCCAAGAAGAAAAAGCGACTTCAATTTGCCACTCGCAAATGAAGACGCACCGCAGATTGCGAGTCCACTGTTGGCGAGGTCGCTTTTTGCGACCGCGCTAAAAACGAACACGCAAATTGCGAGTGGGTGTCGCAAATTGCGACTGTGCTGAAAATTGAATGCAGGTGCAGCAGAACACACTGGAAAACACTTCCTGGCTCCTGATGATGACATCACAGCCAGGAAGTTTACTAATACACCTGGGAGGAGGGAGGACCACACCCATTTTCAACTGCAGAACTGCAAACAGGAGGAACAGCAGCTACCATTGCTGAAACACCTAGAAAGCGCAAGTTGAAATTTGCAGAAAAAGAGCTGGAGGTGCTGACTGTGGAAAGCTGCCAGCACCATGAACAACTTTTTGGGAGGGCAGCCCTCAGTGTGCCAGAGGTGGAAAAGAAAAGAATCTGGACCGAAATACAGGACAAGGTGAACTCCCTGGTTGTGAGCCACCGGAGTATAGAAGAATTGAAAAAACTGTGGTATGACCTGTGCTCCCGGACCAAGGAGAGGGTGGCAGAGCGGCTCTGGGAGATGAGGGGCACTGGAGGGGGACCATCCACTATACCACCACTCACACCCCTGGAGGAAAGAGTGGAGGACACCTTGGAGCCAGAGGCAGTGTGCGGGATGGGAGAGCTGGACACTTCAGAGCCAGGACCATCAACCGGTGAGTACCATGAGACATGCATGTACACCCATATATGACATACCCCCACCCACCTTTTACACAGCAGCATGCACGACCAAAATAGCTCCATTTCAGAGTAGCAACCACCTGCATGGTGCATTATGGGCAATGTAGTCAAGTAGGCAGTTGATAGGCAACAGTTTATTAGGAAGTTGATAACAGATGGTAGATACTGACAGTGTGTTCCCTATGTCCCACAGGTCTCCCACACAACACCACCTCCAGCCAAAGCATCCAGGGGCCACAGGTCAGCCACCAGCCTGCAGAGGACTCAGGACCACCCACCACAGGGACCTGCACCACCCAAACCCAGTCCCCTCATGATGCACCAGTTGCCATACTGTTGAGTGAGCCAGCACCTGGTCCCAGCCACAGTGCCGGTGTAGAGGACACGGAGCCTCCACTGCGTCGCAGGCGACGTCTAAATGTCCCCCCAGTGTCGCAGGCTGAGTCAGGGGACGCCTCCATGTCGGCCGCCGAGACTGCACTCCTACGTTGTCAGCGCCTGCAGACACGGGAGATAAGGAAAATATCAGGGCCATGTGGCGCATGGAACAGAACCAGAACAGTGGGCTGCAACTGGTACACACAGAGGTGCAACAACTCAATACACATGTTGGCGACCTTGCACTCTCAATGAGACAACTGGTGGCAGAACTCATAACTGAGAGAGAGGGTGCAAGGCGCCGTGACAGGCAGCTAATGCACCGGCTGGACCGCATGTCTGCCTCCATCGTCAGGCTGGCAGTGAACACCACTGGACTGTCACGGCGCACGGTCAGCCTCCAGGTAGACATGGGCCACTTTGCCAGTGATGTGGCACGTGGACTGGTACGTCTCAGCCACGCCGTAGATCTCATTAAGGCACGACAAGTGGCTAGGGGTGCGGCAGACACGCTGCAGGACAGCGAGGAGGGCTCCACCGTTAGCAGTGTCTCAGCCAGTGACTCCAGGGTGTTGCGCAGTGGTAGTGCAAGGCAGAGCACTGCTGACACACCAGTAACCAGCCATGCTGGGTGAGGCAGGTGTAGAGCGTGAGCTCCGCACTGTCCTGGAGTAGAGGTACATGAGATTAATGTGTCCTCATGCCAGGTGGACTTTTACAGCCCCTGAACTGTAGTTTATGTATATCGTTTTTTGGTGCACATTATTCAATTCCTTGTTTGTTCCACTTCACACCTGGACTCTTTGTGTGTGACATTAGTGAGTGTAGTGACAGTTAGCACGTACCTTCCAAAATATTGGTTTGCAATGTGGTCCCGTCTCAATCTGCCTTGATTTGCAATGCTTCTATCCCCATGATGGCGAAGTGGTAGTTCTTGCTCGTCATCATCTGAATCTGGGTCTTCTGGGGTGAGAGGTAGCCCACGTCTGGTGGCAATGTTGTGCAGGATAGCGCATGCGCCAACGATTTCGAAAGCTGTTATTGGGGTATACTGGAGGGCACCTCCACTTCTGTGGAGGCATCTGAATCTTGCCTTCAGCAGTCCAAAGGTCCTTTCTATGATATTTCGGGTCCTCCTATGTGCACTGTTGTATCGCCTCTCTGTCTCATTGCTGGGTGTTAAGTACGGGGTAAGTATCCATGGTCATAGTGCATATGCACTGTCACCTGTTTGGCACAAAATGTACAATGTTAGCTGGGCATAGAAGGGTTCCACATTGACCTGTGTGTATGTCTGCAAGGTGTATTCAGCTATACCTAGGAGGTATCCGTCTCCAAACTCCCCACGTTCGAGGCGTTGGTGTATCCCACTGTGCTTGAAAATGTACGAGTCATGTGTACTCCCTGGAAATTTGGCTACCATGTCAGTGATAACATAATGGGCGTCACATACCACCTGTATGTTCAGTGAGTGGGTACACTTCCTGTTGCGGAACAGATATTCCAGATTTGCAGGAGGGCATTTTTGTATATGCGTCCCGTCTACACACCCTATGACATGAAGGAAGTTGGCAATCCTGTAGAATTCCAACTTGGTGCTGTTGATTTCTGCCTCATTCCTGGGTAGGTATATGTATCTGGACATGTGTGTGAGTAAGGCATCTAGGAATGCTCTGAAGAACCGTGAGAGTGCACTTTGGGATACCCCACCTGCCACGGCAATGACCCCCTGATAGCTACCCGAGGCCAAGAGGTGCAGTGAGCATAGCACTTGCACATGTGTAGGAATGGCGCAGCCGCGCACAGTCTGGCGTTGAAGCTGCGGATTGAGTAACTCTATTAAATCTAGTATTGCTGCACTGCTAAGTCTGTATTTATCATAAATCTCCTCCTCAGTTTGTTGGAAAAGTGTCTGTCTGGTTCTGTATATCTTCTCCTGTCTCTGGCTCCTCCTCCTCCTCTGCTGTGCGGCGTGGGCTCTCCTCCTCATTGCCATCACATATATCTCCGCCATCTTGAGTAACCCAGGTGCCTTCTGGGTCTCCTTTTATACTTTGGTTCTGGTTACCACCTGCTCTGAGTTAGTGGTAATTTGGAAGTGCAAAATGGGCTTTTTGCCACTAGTCGCAATTTGCGAGTGGCTATTGCATTTGGTTTGCGACTCGCAAATTGCGACTTCCTATTTGCGACTCGCAAAGTGGGGTTGCTATTTTTGCGAGT
The DNA here is from genome assembly GCF_031143425.1 of Pleurodeles waltl. Lineage (NCBI taxonomy): Eukaryota > Metazoa > Chordata > Amphibia > Caudata > Salamandridae > Pleurodeles > Pleurodeles waltl. The sequence continues at coordinate 921,879,027 of NC_090443.1, read as the reverse complement.
CGGTAATGGCTCGCGTCGCATTTTGCGAGTCGGGAATGGGATTTTTGCATCCCGTTTCCGATTTTGCGGGGTCGCAAATTGCGATTCGGGCCATTTGCGACTCGCAAAAGTTTGCTACATCTGGCCCTTCATGTCTGAAACATTGTCCTGTTGGCAGGTTTGGGCAGTTAGGGGATAGTTATATCCATGAGGGGTGGGAGTTCCCATTTGATTTCAAATGCTTGAAAGGTGATAAGGAGGGTTTTCTTGGCAGAAGCAACTGTAAAGCGTCTGTAAGCAACTCCATGATTTGTAAACAAGTGGCCTTGCACAGCCCATGTAATGTGTCTGTAGTGAATTTAACTTGCAACTTGAAGGGTATTCCTGTCTCTTTGTTTTGCCCCGTGTTTCATTTATTTTTGAATGGGAGTTACTTGATATTGAGTTATCAAGGCTGCTGTGGGATGAGAGCAGGTGTTTCTTATGTGATTTCTGTGTCTCAAATTGTGATTTTCTGCAGAAATGTGATTTCCCCTCCCACACATGACATAAAAGTAGCAGCTTTTTGGCCTCATATTGCTACTTATAATGTTAATTTTGACAAGCTAAGCAGACTGAAAGCACTTTTGTTTAAAAAACTAGTGACCATCACATCAGCCTGTGAAACCTATGACCTGCAAGTGGCAAGGTCATCTGTAGAGATACAGGCCCTCATTATGACATTGGCGGCAAATGTCACCTACCACCACGGTGACGGCCACCAACATACCATAACCGTGGCTACCAGCCACAAACAGTATTATGACTGTAGGCAGAATTCTGCCAGAAGGCTGGCGGAATTCCGTTGACGATCATGACAGTGGACGGCTGTAAGGTGGCACTGCTGCCAGCAGCAGCGCCACGCCAGCAAAACACTGCCTACTGTATCATGTTTCATGATACAGCCTGGCGGTGTTTTGCTGGCGGGCGCTGCTGCTGGCAGCAGCACCACATCCTGTCTCCTGCCGGATGACCCCCTGCAAGCAGGTAAGTTGGGTTCTCCAACAGGAGAGGGGACGTGGGTGTTATGTGTGTGGGGGTGTGTGTGTCTGTTTTTGAATGCATGCATGCGGGTGTGAGTCACATGGAATGCATGAGTGAATGAATGTATGTGAGTGTACATTTTTGTTGTGTGTTGTGAATGCGTGTGTACATCAATGTATGTTGGTGTGTGTTGCGGTGTGTTGGTATGTATGTGTGCACGCGTGGGTCGATGTGGGTATGCGTGTGTGTATGAGTGTGTATGTGTGCGCCTGTGGGTATGTGGATGTCGGGGGTGGGTGGGAGGGCTCTAGAGAGGGGATAGGGGCGGGGAGACCCCTATCAGTGCCAAGGAAGGAATTCCCTGGCACTGATAGTGCCTACCGCCATGTTTTTCGTGGCTGTAAGGTTGCCACGAAAACCATGGCGGTAGGCAGGGTCCTAGTCCCGAGGGTGGGATTGTGATGGCCGCCTGGCTGGAGACCGAAGTCTCCAGCCCGGTGGCTGTTACCGCCCTGGCGGACGGAATGGTACATTGGCGGTTGGTACATTGGCGGTCTGGTTTGAGCCAAACCGCCAATGTCATAATTTGGGGAAAGGTACTGCCAGCCTGTTGGCAGTACCTTTCGCCTAATTACCACCGTCCGCTAGGGTCGTAATGACCCCCACAGTCCCTTTTAAATACCAGTTTTCAAAAACATTTCTGAGAATTGATCAGTCATATCTTCAATACAGCTAACACTGCTAGGATTGTACACTTTTTTCAGGCTGCAGGGTCTGGATTTGTCAGCACTTTTCGGACTCTGGCCCTCAACATCACATTGGCGGTAAGTACAGCTTACCGCCATACTGATTGCTGCCAATATACCGCAGCTGCGGTGGATTATCACTACCCATATTATGACACACACATAGCAATCCGTCACTATACAGTCACACACACAAGTCCGCCAGCCCAAAAGTCGGTGATAATCTGGCCGTATCCAAACCCACAACGTTACTCCAACAGAACTACACCCACAACATTATGACCCACGAATCACCATGGTGGACATTCAATGGCGGTAAACCATTGGTGGTACATACCACTGCGCTCAAAATACACACACACATACATAACAACACCACATTGGACAATTCAAACTACACACACCTGACACCAATGCACACAATACACCCACATACTCACACCACTATAAAACACACACCCACATTACCCACAACCCTTTACAACTAAAAACAAGTGCCACAAGAGAGATAGGAAGACCGCAGACAAGACCACAGCCACACACCACCATCACCTATACACCATCCACGCACCTTACATCACACACCCCAACACATCACCCTACACACCCTCACCCACACCACTCACACTACACCCATGGCACCACAACAACACCCCAGGTTCTCAGAGGAGAAGCTAAGGGTCATGGTGTAGGAAATCATCCGGGTAGAGCCACAGCTATTCGGATCACAGGCGCAGCAGACATCCATTGCTAGGAAGATGGAGCTATGGCGGAGAATCATTGACAGGGTCAAAGCCATGGGACAGCACCCCAGAACAAGGGATGACATCAGGAAGAGGTGGAAAGACCTACAGGGGAAGGTGCGTTCCGTGGCAGCAAGACACCAAATAGCTGTACAGAGGACTGGCGGTGGATCCCCACCTCCTCCCTCACAACTAACAATATGGGAGGAGAAAGCCTTGGCAATCATGCATCCTGAGGGCCTGGCAGGAGTAGGAGGAGGACTGGACTCTGGTAAGTCAACTCTTTACTACTTTCACCCCCCTACCTGCATGCCATCACATACCCCCTCCCTTACCCTCATTCTCATCACTCCACCACCTCCCACACACCCCACCATCACAACCCACCCATCCCAGTACCAAGTCCTGCATGTAACACCAATGCATGGACACCCATCACAGACCTGCATGGACGCCTATCACTAAAGCATGCACACTAGAGGGAAACAGCTAGCCCACGAAATAACAACTCACACAAGGCAAAGCTGCCAGGGCAATAACAACCATAGAGGGCATCATACCCATGCACAAGATGTCACACACAGAAACAATAACACTGCATTTACATCCTCACAGGTCCCCCAGCCAACGTCACCATAGAGCAGGTGCCAGCAACATCCAGTCCCCCCCCCAGAAGAGGCCCACAGTGATGACAATAGCTCTGGAGGACTGGATCGGGATGACCAACCTGGCCCATCAGGGATCTCCAGACAGTCGGTAACCCACATACAGTCCCATACTACCACAGAGCCTCCCCCCTCAGGAAACACCAGCACAGTACCAACCCAGTGGGCCCATACATCTGTCCCCAGGACAAGTCAATCAGCAGTGTGTCCACCACTACAGGGATCCCAGGACACCCCATAAACATAGGACAATCAGGGACCTGGGGTCAGTGGCAGTGGGCACACGGTTCAGGGGACAGAGGCACAGGACAACAGGGAAGCTGGGAGGACTGCTGTGCAACAGGGGGAGGACAGGCCCAGAGAACTGACCCTCCAGGAGGCACTCACTGCGATCCTGGAAGCATATCAACATTCCCAGGAGACGATGGGCAGATACTGGACAAGATGCAGGAGAACCAGCGGCTGCAGGAGGGACAGTACCTGGGGATCAGGGAGGACTTGAAGGACATCAACACCACCCTGGTCATCATTGCAGGGGTGCTGGCAGACATGGCCAACACTATGAGGGAGGCAGTGGCACACCACCGGGCCCTTACCACTAGCCAAACCAATGAACTACCCTCCACATCCGCTGCCGCTAGTGTACATGAGGCCCCGCACAGGACCAACAGGCCCTTCCCCCTGCAGAAGGAGAACCACCCTGCAAACGTTCCCTGCGATCCAGGCAGAAGCCAGAGACTATTGCCAAGACCCCCGCCAGGAAATAAGACTCTCCTGAATGTCACCCTTGTGTCCCACTCTGTCACCCTGTCTACCTTGAACTGCCATTGCTCCCCTTCCTATACCCCCTAGGACAATGCACCTGTGATACAAATAGACTGGACTCTATCCTGGACTTTCCTCCACCCTCACCCCAGCCCATTGCACATCCCCCTCTACTTTTAGCACTTAAATAAACACTCTTTTGAAAAATACAAGTATGGACCATGTCAAATGATTAAAATATGTATTCATTTAACAAGGTTTAAACACTGCATTTCAACTCTACAGTAATGTTTACATAGGAAAGACCTGTAGTTGGCTGCACTGAACACACCAGGAACAATAGTGGGGCACCAACATCTGAAAATAACAATGCCAAAGGGTACAGTGAGTGGCCATAGAAGTTTGAATATCAGCCTGCCAGTGACAATGTCAAACACAAAACTGTCAATTAAATGTTAAGTTACACTGTCTTACCTGTGTGTCATTGGAAGTATTAATGGATAATTGCACTTCTGTTGTCCTCATCCTCATGCTCTGCCTCCTCATCTTCACTGTCCACAGGGTCTACTGCTGCCACACGGCCATCTCCAACCACCACCCTCCTGCAGAAAAGGCACATGGTGATGTAAGGCAAGGTTGTGCAACATCCAGCATGCCATGATGATCTGGCAGACCTTCTTGGGTGAGTAGCACAGGGAACCACCTGTTAGATGGAGGCAACAAAACCTGGCCTTCAGGAGGCCGAATGTCCTCTCTTTAATTCTTCTTGTTCGCCCATGTGCCTCATTGTAATGTTCCTCTGCCCTTGTCCTGGGATTCCTCGCAGGGGTCAGTAGCCACGCGAGGTTGGGGTAACCACAGTCACCTGCAAATATTGAGGGACAACTGTTAGACACACAGTAACCCTTAGGGCCCACACGATACCCATATACCAACATATACTGGGTGGGAACCAAGGCTCACCTATTAGCCACACCCTGCGCCTCTGGAGTTGAGCCATCACATATGGGATGCTGCTATTCCTCAAGATAAAGGCATGATGCACAGTCCCAGGATATTTTGCATTGACATGGGAGATGTACTGGTCTGCCAGGTACACTATCGGCACATTCATTGAGTGAAAGCTCCTTCGATTTCCGAACACCTGTTCATTTCTCCGAGGGGGAGGGACAAATGCAATATGTGTCCCATCTATTGCCCCAGTAATGTTGGGGATTTGTCCCATTGCATAGAAATCATCTTTCATTGTGGCCAAATCTTCCACCTTGGGGAAAACGATGTAGCTGCACATGTGTTTAATCAGGGCAGACAACACTCTGGTCAGCACATTTGAGAACATTGGCTGGGACATTCCTGCTGCCAACCCCACTGTCACTTGGAAGGAGCCAGTTGCCAGGAAATGGAGCACAGATAAGACTTGCACAAGAGGGGGGATCCCGGTGGGATGACAGATAGCAGAGATTAGGTCAGGCTCCAAATGGGCACACAGCTCTGTGATTGTGGCCCTGTCCAGTCTATAGGTGTGGAAAATGTGCCTGTCCTCCATTGTTGCAAGTCCACCAGGGGTCTGTACATGGTGGTATGGCTCCATCTCCTATTCATCCTCAGCGGTTGCAATCTATGGGGCAAAACGGTGAGCATCTCATATTTCCGACCACTACACTTCATTGCATGTTGTGATTTAAACAGTATATTGTTGGAGAGGTCCAAATGGAGCATTTGTGTGCTGTGACACAGTTAGGTGCCATGGTCTGCCACCCCCCCGAAATGGCATCCGCCTGTCCTGTATTGAGGGACAGGTGGAAATGAGGTAATTCCGCTTACATTGTGTGCCGTTGCGGGAGGCGGTTGAGAACCGCTGTGCAACTCCTCCTTTGTTATCATTGGGCCCTACGGGGTACAGTGGCCAATGTTGATGTATGCCGGTGGTGACAGTACGCACCGCGGTGGACATGACCACCATTTTCGATCTGTTCAATCACTTGCTACCTAACCTTCAACAGGATAGGACCTACACTGCATGTGCTGCTGTGACCTGTGTCTGGAACCAACCATGGCTCGTGTGACTGGGGAAAGGGCCCCTGCCTTCACCTCGGTGGAGTTGGAGCGACTGGGGGATAGGGTCCTACCCCAGTACCGACTGCTGTATGGGCCTCCAGACCAACAGGTGAGTACACTGTTAGCACGATGCTTGGGGTATGAATGCATAGAGTGGTGTGTGTGAAGGCCTCGTGTAGGGGGGGGTTGGTGAATGGTCCCTGGGAAGTGTGTAGTATGTATGCAGGGCCATGACTGTGCGTAAGGGGATGGGAAGGGCTATTGTGGGCCATGAGTTTAACAGGCAGGACGATCTGAGAAATACCTTTCCCTGTGTCCATTTCCCTGTAGGTCAGCGCCCATCAGAAAAAGGGTATATGGTGTGCCATTGCCAAGGATGTGTGGACCCTGGGGGTCTACGGCAGGCAGAGCACACACTGTCGGAAACAGTGGGAGGACCTGAGACGCTGGGCATGGAAGAAGGCGGAGGCCCAGCTGGCGATCGCCTCCCAATGAGGAAGGGGTGCCCGTCAAACCCTGACCTGCCTGATGGCCCGCATACTGGCAGTGGCCTATCTAGAGCTGGATGGGCGCTTGGGGGCACCATAGCAGCTAGAAGGGGGTGAGTACAGTGTCCCAATAAACAACTTGCACGTGGTGGGGTGGTATCCAAGTGGGGGATGTGGACCTGTGAGTGCCCCTAGGCCAGGCCTGACATTGCAGGGTAGGACCCATGTTGGGCAGGGTTCAGATGTAAACTTCCTTCAACCAAGCTAGTAGGCATCCTCAACTGGGCAGGGCTCTGTGGGTCTCAGGTATGCTGCAATTGGCGTTCGGTGTCCCTGTCCATGGGCTGGTGACTAGCATTGTGACTGGTAGTGCATTGCCTAGTGCGGAGGGCTGTTCTCTGTGTGTGTGTGTCATGTACGCCAATGGTGGTGTTGTTACCGCCATTGACCAAGTGTAACCTTTGTCTCCCCCCCTTTCTGTTTTGACACCCTGCCCTTCTGTGCATTAGCATCATGAGGCGGAGGAGCAGAGGCACCGGCGACGGAGGGAGCTGCATCTCACAGGACCCAGGATGCCAAATCCACTGACGGTGAGGGCACCAGTGGGACGGGGGTTGAGGGGAGCACCACGGCGGAGACTGGAGGGGTCAGTTCTGACTGTGATACCTCTTCCGATGGAAGCTCCCTGGTGGTGGCGAACACCTCTGTGCCCACCCCAACTACAGGTACAGCCACCACCCCTGTACCAGCACCGCCCTCCCAGCAGCCCCTCAGCGTGTTTCCCGTGCCCGCTCACCCAGGAGGGTGGGCATTTCCTTCGCCCCAGGTACCTCAGGCCCTACCCTGTTTATCCCTGCTGCCCTGAGTGAGGAGGCTATTGACCTCCTGTGATCCATCTCTGTTGGACAGTTAACCATTGTGAATGCCATCCAGGGGCTGGCAGACTAAATGCAACAGACAAATTAATTTCTGGAGGGCATTCACACTGGCATGGCGACACAACAGAGATCAATCCAGGCTCTTTCCTCATCTCTGATGGCAGCCATTGTCCCTATTTCCACCCTCCAACTTCCTCTGCCCAATCCCATTCCCCTCAACCCCCACTTATCCCAAGCACACAGGCAGACCAGCAAGCACATAAGACAACACACAAGTAGTTCAGGCAAACACAAGCACCACACATCATCCCACAGGCAGTCACACAAACACCATCCAGAATCAGACATAACAACATCCACTGCCTCCACTGTGTCCCCCTCCTCCTCGTTGTCCACCTCCCTCCCAGTTGCGTCTACACTCACACCTGCATGCACTACATCCTCATCCACTACCACCATCACTAGCACGCCTACCAGTACACACCCCTCACTGGCAGTCAACACCCCCACTTCCATGCACACGCCCCGTGTGTCCTCTCACACTGTGTCTGTGCCCCCTTCTCCCAAAGTACACAAACACAAGCACTCAGACACCCAACAGCCATCCACCTCACAACAGCATCCAGCCCATGCACCTGCACCCAAACACAGCAGACAGACACCTCCTACAACCACTTCCTCTTCCTCCACTCCCAAAACCTTCTCCCTCTTTCCACCCCAATGTCCCTAAGAAGCTTTTCCTCTTGACCTCTTCTCTACCATCCCCCCATCCTTCACGTCAGGCCAGGGTGTGTCAGAACCCAGACGAGCACCTCAGCCACCCAGTCCACGGCCACAGTAGTGTCCACAGCTACTCCAGGTGGGAGAGGATGCCGGGCACCAGGCAGACACACTGAAAGGGTACCTACACCAAGTGCTGCAGGAAGGGCAGGGAGGCACCCCCAGCATCTTCAAGAAAGGGCAAGGAGGCACCCCCAGCTGCTACAAGGAAGGGCAAGATGGCACCCCCAGCTACTACAAGGAAGGGCAAGGAGCAATACCCGGCTGCTGACAGGAAGGGCAAGGGGCCTGCACCAGCAGGCAGGAAGGACAGTAGGCCTGGTGCTGGGATTCATTTGGAGCCCACACCACCAACCATGGTGGTTCAGCCGTCCCAGGCTGCAAAGGAAGGGCTGGAGCCACCACCCACCACTGCCAGCACCGACACGAGAACCAACACCAGCACCACTGCCAGCATCAGCAGCCCCAGTGGGCAGCCGTCCGAGGCTGCAGTGGATGGGCTGGAGCCTCCCCCCACCACTGCCAGCACCGCCACCAGCACCACTGCCAGCATCAGCAGCCCCAGTGGGCAGCCCTCCGAGGCTACAGGGGAAGGGCTGGAGACTCCCCCCACCACTACCAGCTCCACCAGCAGCACCACCACTGCCACCACTGAGCAGCCGTCACCACTGGTGGACAGTATGTAGCCCTCCGTCAATGGGCTATTATGTGTCCTGGCACCAGCAAATCCTGTGGGTCTGACACCCAGATGAGAAACTGTGACCTTGCACTCCCCAAGATCTGCATCACTGGGCACAATGCCGCCTCCAGAACCGGTGGGGAAGACACCAACTCACCCCATCCTCCCCTGGGTGAAGCTCACTGGGCACAATGCCCACTCCAGAACCAGTGGAGAAGCCATCCACTCACCCCATCCTCCCCAGGATGAAGCTCCTGGGCACAATGCCCCCTCCAGAACCAGTGGAGAAGCCATCCACTCACCCCATCCTCCCCAGGATGAAGCTCACTGGGCACAATGCGTCCTCCAGAACCAGTGGAGAAGTCATCCACTCACCCCATCCTCCCCAGGAAGAAGTTCACTGGGCACAATGCCCCCTCCAGAACCAGTGGAGAAGCCATCCACTCACCCCATCCTCCCCAAGATGAAGCTCACTGGGCACGATGCCCCCTCCAGAACCAGTTGAGGTAGTCACCCATTTGAGAGACTGTGGCTTTGCACTCCCCAGGACCAAGCAGTGGACAAACCACCCACTTCAGAGACTGTGGCCTTGCACTCATCAGGACCAAGCAGTGGGCAAACTGCCCACTTGAGAGAATGTGGCTTTACACTCCCCAGGACCAAGCAGTGGGCAAACCACTCACTTGAGAGACTGTGGCCTTTCACTCCCCAGGACCAAGCAATGGACAAACCACCCACTTGAGAGACAGTGGCCTTGCACTCCCCAGGAAAGAGCACAGGGCATGTTGTCCCCTCCAGGACCAGTGGTGCTGTACCATCTTCTGGCTGAGGTGCCCCCCCTTTCCTGTCCCCCTGAGGTGTTTATTTTTGACCTGATGCCCCTGCAGTATTCTCTCCTTGTTGTTGCAGGAGTGAGGTGGGGCCTTGGCCTATGTGTTGTGGCCCTGTGGCCCACGGACATTGAGGACTGGGCAGTGTCCCTACATTTATAAATATGTATATACGTTTGGATTTTGATGCACTTATTCATAGTATTTTATCGTATTACACTCACTTTCTTCAAATCATTTTGTCCTTCCATTATTCCTGACGAGTGTGGGGTAAATATATTATTTTGCTGCATCTGGTTGTGTGTATGGTGTTGAGGGTGGGGGGGTGTTTTGTGTGTGTGTGTCACTCTCTTTCTCCCCCCCTTGTGTGCTAGGTGGAAGTACTCACTGTGGTTGTCTTCGCCGGAGTTGGTGTTCATCATGAAGCAGAAGGTAGACGAGCATGGGGGAAGACATGCAGCTCGGGCTCCATGGTGTTGTGGTTGTTCCCTGAGTCTCCACAGGTGGGTCCTTTGACTTCTGAGATCTGTTTCAGCCAGGCTTTTGATGTCGTTGGTACCACCCCGGAAAAGGTGGCGGATAGGCCGGTCATAATAGAGTGGGCAGTACATTGTCTTCCCCCTAGCTGTTGGCAGTTACCGCCGTGGTGCTTGTTGATTCCGCCCTGGTGGTCGGTGTGTTAAAGTGGCCGTCTGAATGAGCGGTTTCCGTCGCGGTCATAATTTCATTTTTGTTTCCGCTGGCCTGTTGGCGGTATTACCATTGCTATATCACCGACCGCCAGGGTTGTAATGAGGGTTTATTTTGGAGTTATAGCTTCAGCCATCCACTCACTTTTTAAAATGTTTTCTGATGATTCCCAATAGTTTTGGCATCAATTGGCAGAATCGTGCTGTTGCTGTTTTTGACTTACAATTGCTGCCCATTCTCAACTAAGAGAAATAATGGAGCTTCCATCAGCCCAAATGTGTCGTGAACGCTTGATGCAGTATTTCAGAGAATCACTATTGGAGGAACTTGACAAGAATTGATCACTGTCAGTTTAACCAATTCTCAACTGTGCGCAGCCTGTTTTCCGCTGTTTATGGTGCCCTCTTGAATGCATACTTGAAGTGTGTCTTGCTTTGCAACATGTAATTCCTGTAGACATAGATCTGATGATGCTCTCGATGAGGGTTCATTTCTGGACCTGTCCAGTGTGATTGCAGTTCCTTTGTAACACCTTCTCTGAGCCAACCTTTATTGATGTAGTGGCTCTGGGTGCCCCAACATCTATCACGGCACCGAACGCTGCCCCCTCGGCTGGGACAATAGCTGAAACTGATCATGTGTGCTCCTTCCACATTTTGACTGACTAGCTGGTAGTCGTGATTCCATCTTCACTTAAATTGACTTGTGTTTTATTTGGCCCTATGCTTTGGCCATTTCTGCTTGTCAACTTCGACATTTTATCGCTTTCATGTATGTGTATTTAGCCTGTTTTTAGTTAGTTGGCCTTTGTTTTATTCATTTTAGGTCCTGGATCCTACACTACTGTACCGACAATAGAGAGGGTGTTATGGGTTCTCCTTAATACCTGGATTGGACACCTTAATTTTAATTTTAGGCCTGTAGACTGTGCTTTTAAATATAAATGCACATTTGTACTCATTTTTAAAATATTTTTTAGCACAGCCAACTTTTAGCTCATTGTTTTTATATTTTAATCAGCTGCCTTTCCTGTGAAAGCATAGTTCTTACACGCTACACATTTTATTAGCCCTTCAGATGCATTTCACTTTGAACCGTTCTGAAGGCTGTCATGTTCGGTACAGGTTTTTCTATCTTGTATTGCTGCTCTAGGACTTAAGGAGTCAGCCCTTATATTACCATGTCAGATCTGGTTTTAAAACAATATAGGATTTGCTATATAAATATCATGTAGGTCTAAGAGTGTAGAGGGCATTCCAGCCATGGCCATCCTGCAATACACACAATTCCATTGACAACTTAGCTGATCCGGGCATTGATTCTTCAGCTAACAGAGAGGATTGCCAGCAGACAACAGGCAGACCCTTGCCCACCTTTCAAGTATGGAGTTGGGTCCTTTTTATAGACCACAATAGGGAGAAGGGATACCACCTCTATGCCCTCAGGATTTAGACATTAGGGTGTAGGTAGGGATCACTAAGCTTTAGGATCAAACCAAGACTGTGGGGGTGTTAATCATCTTCACTCTGATGGTAAAAATGGTCACTGTATTATTTTTCATCTATCTAATTATCACAGCCCATGCTTTTTATAATCAGATGCAGTTTCTTCATTAAATATTTTGAAAGTTACATTGCATCTCTTTGTTTGCTATGGCATGTGTGAGTCTTTGTGCAACTAAGAGTATGATCTCTTCGCCACGACTTTCCTAGGGAGTTAGAGTGTCATGTTTATGTTGCCACTAATCACCTTCACCTTCTAAGATTTGGTAAGGCACTGCAAGCTAACCAGAAATCAATCCAACAGCTTTCAGGTGGTGTGGGATGACTCAGTCGCCCACAATCGGAGTTGCTGCTGCCTTAAACTATGCAGTCCTATCCCTAAAGTAGGAACCTTACCACAGTACCATGCAGAAAAATGTATTGACAGGAACAGCTGTGATGGCGGGTCCTGATAATGTTTCATAAATGACCACCAGCTTGGAAGAGTGCTGGAGATTCAGTGGGCAGGTGGTCCCTTCATCATCCACCAAATATTTAAATGAGGTCCTGAACCAGAAGTTAATTTTCTTAGTAGGACACTTGTACATAGTCGGCTCTGGGTGCACTGCGTTAAGCCTCATGTTGTACCTACGTCTACCAAAGCCAATGATGATATGCTATTTCTTGGTGGTTTTTAGTTTAAAAACGTAAGATAAATTGGATTTTCAACATTTTTGTGTCATTTTACTTGTCACTTTTTTTGGTGTTTTTTAGAAATTAATTGTTGGGTTTTTATTGTGTTGCGTTTGGACTTTTTAATTGTTTTTGTAATATTTAATACTGTTATAATTATCATGTTTTGACTGTTCTAAGTATCCCTTTTTGGGTTACATCTGTTAATTAAGTATGAATAATAAGTATACAAATAAATGCTTGCTTAATGTGTCTTCCTTGCAACGTGATAATCAAGTCTGCTCGAATATATTAACACTATTTTATCTGAGTTGCCTTTTCTGTGGTAAAAAAATATGTCTGAATCATTAACAAGCTTTTATAAAAACTGACAACTGTATTTTTCATTTATTAATAAGGATGAAAATATGTGAAAAGGCCATCTGGACACTTTCTGCTAATTGTTTATTCTAAAAGATTCAAAAATAGTTAAATGTTGTTTTGTAAGTTTGGAACAGATTGTGAAGGTCTAGAGAGGAACTTCATGCCATGAGACATAAACAAGGCAGGCCATACAGAGATGCTTTACCTATTTTTACTTAAGTCTAACAGGAGGCTCATTCAGCATTTACGTGCTGGGGTGTATCTGCATTCCTTCCAACAGGGACATGAATAAAAAATTAAGATATTTTATTGAACAATAACTTCATTGTTCAAAAACAGATGAAACTAGGAACCATCTTTAAAAATTGAATTAGGCTTTTCTTTTGGCCCTGAGTTAAGCTTAGTAGTCCAAAGGTATGACAGTAGGGTTGATATAAAGCTACAAAAATGAATATGTTGACATATTGTTTGCTGTACATATTACTCACACTCATTTATGCTTTGGTATAGGATTTTAATTTGGAAAGAAACCTTTAGAATCTATATATTGTGTCCTAGTGTTCCTTAGTGTGCCTTTCTATCATGAAAAACATTTTGGAGTTCACTAACCATCCCTGTGATATTTCACAAGTTATACCAGAATCCTTTCTGCTTGGAGGGGGCTAAGGGAGCGGGCCTCAGCAGACACCTGGTGCTATATTGTGCATTTACTTCACCCACAGCATGGGACCTGCGTGGGCAAACTTTGGATTAGCTTGGACTGCATTGCGGCTGCTGAAACAAACTGGTAAGTCCCCCTGCCCCCATATTGTCTTTTTTGGTCTTGTAATATACCACAAGCGACTGCCTTAATCGATCATAATGATGATTTTCTTATTACAACTACTTGTGACTTTATATTAACTTTATATCGTTTTGTATTATACTACACGTGACTGCCTTAATCGATCAATATGCTGATTTTCCCAATACAACTATTTGTGGCTCTAACATGTACCTGCTGCTGGGATAATGTGTTAAAACATGAAGAAAAGAAAAGGAATGGATGCCCCCCCAACCAATGTTAAACTGCCTAAATCAGCAACATATGCAGCAGGAAACTGTATCTTACATGAAACTGACAACCTAATTGTGGAGGTTGAGGACATTTTACATAGGGAAAGGAAGCAACTATTAGTCACTAACAAAATCGCACATTTTTATTCTGGTATTCACAAAGGTAAATATGCCCCCACTAAGAAAACCTCCTCCATCTATCCCCGTATACAGTTTGGTGTCTCTTACTGTATTGTTGCAAAACCAGTCCTTCCTCTATCTGTTAGGGCCAGGGTGCAATAACCTACCACACCCACAACAATGGTCCTTGTCCAACGGAAGCCACCCTACAGAAAGAGTTGATTTCGCAAACTCATTCAGATGGCAGGTGCATGTTGCTACCATAAAAATCAGCTAAGCCCTTTGAATTCAAATGGGTAAGGGATGGTTAGTGTGCAAGGAGATACACCTTCAGACCCCTAAGATATAAAGTCCATTATAGACTGTCTGTGATCTGAGTCTTCCTCAATCTCTTCTTACACTTGCAAGCTTTGCGACCTACAGGAGATTTAAGTATCTCAGTCTTGCCTTCTACATGCCTTGGGCCAACAAGTGAATACAGGCTTCAAATGGGGATGCCATTTAGGGACTCAGATTGTAAACGTATTGGTTACAATTTCATGAACACATGAAACACATTCTTACATGCCTACCCTACATATCTTCGACCACTTTGGCCCAACTATCAAGCATACAATCTCTGACAGGAAAACTGACATTTATTTGATGAATGTAGCTAAATTGAAAACAGGTTAATGGGAAAGTAAGGAGTCACTTATCAATACAACAATCCATTGGATAAGTTCTAATCAATAGTATTCTTCTGTAATCTACAAAGACATGGGCCCTCATTACAACCCCGACGGTCGGTGTTAAAGCGGCGGTAATACCGCCAACAGGCTGGCGGAAAAAAAAATGGAATCACGACCACGGCAGAAACCGTCAACATAGACAGCCACTTTAACACTCAGACCGCCACGGCGGTACAAACAAACAGCGCAGCGGTAACCGCCAACAGACAGGTGGAAGACAATGTACCGCCCACCCTATCACAACCCGGCAATCCGCCACCTTTTCCGGGGCGGAACCAACGCGAATAAAAACACGGCGGAAACAGTACACAGAAGGGAAAATCACTCACCTCTCCATACCCCACGAGGAACCAGGACGCCATGGAGCCAGAACTGCAGATCCTGCTGGCGATGGTCTTCCTGCTCCTCTATCAGGAGCTCCAACGACCATGGTGAGTACTGCACCTACAACACAGGTGAGAGGGGAGGTTAAAGAGAGTGACACACACACGCAACACCCCCACCCCACCCTCACCCACAACACCATACACACAAATGCATGCCGCAACATTACAATTACACCCACCTCACCCCCTTGAATAACGCAAGGACAAAAGGAAATTATTTGAACTATTGTAATCAACAAAAACCCAGTAGTCAAAACTCCAAATCCAGTATATACAATTATGTACACCAACTACACAAGTCCGGATAGTGCACCAATCATTGTCTGTGGACCACTGGGCCCAAAATGCATGGGTGAGGCCCACACTAGATACCTGACTCCAAATGGAGAGAACACTGCTGGGACATCAGACCGAAAATATACAGGCACCTCTGGGGGAGGGGGAGGAGGGGCACCTCAGCCTGATGAACGCACAATGCCACTGATCCACGAGGGAGCTCCATGCCCATTGATGTATTCTGGGGAGTGCAAAGCCACAGTATCTCAAGTCTCTCAAGTCGGTGGGTTACCCACTGCTTTATCCTGGGGAGTGCAAAGCCACAGTCTCTCAAGTCTTTTCAGTGGGTGGGTTGACCACTGCATTATCCTGGGGAGTGCAAAGCCACAGTCTCTCAAGTGGGTGGGTTACCCACTGCTTTATCCTGGGGAGTGCAAAGCCACAGTCTCTCAAGTCTTTTCAGTGGGTGCGTTGCCCACTGCATTATCCTGGGGAGTGCAAAGCCACAGTCTCTCAAGTCTCTCCAGTGGATGGATTGCCCACTGTTGCATCCTGTGAAGTGCAAAGCCACAGTCCCTCAAGTGGATAACAGTCTCCACTGGTTCTGGAGGGGGCTTGGTGCCCAGAGTGCTTCATCCTGCCAAGGACAGAGGTAGTGGATGTGATACTCCACTGGTTCTGGAGGGGACTTTGTGCCCAGAGTGCTTCATCCTGCCAAGGACTGAGGTAGTGGATGTGATACTCCACTGGTTCTGGAGGGGGCTTTGTGCCTAGAGTGCTTCATCCTGCCAAGGACTGAGGTAGTGGATGCCTTTCTCCACTGAAAGTGATGCTTCATGGAAGCTGCCCAGCCTTCTGGAGCTCACCACCAGCCTCGGACGAACCACTGGGGATGGCAGCCATGTCTACAGTGGTGCCACTGGCTCAGGATGTCACGGGCCGCTGGCGGTTCTTGCAGGGGTGTCAGTCGCGGCGGTGCTTGCGGCGGGCTCTGTGGCGGCAGTGCTGGTTGCGGGCTCTGTGGCGGCGGTGCTGGCGGCGGTGCTGGCGGCGGGCTCTGTGGCAGCGGTGCTGGCGGCGGGCTCTGTGGCAGCGGTGCTGGCGGCAGGCTCTGTGGCAGCGGTGCTGGTGGAGGTGCAGGTGGCGTGCAGGTCTTCTTCGCTGTACAGGTTGGCGTTGACGTGGAAAGAAGGTGTGACACTGGTCCCTCAGTCGGTGCCACAATGCCCTCTCCTGACCTGCCCTTCAGTTTCTGGCCCTTCCCCATCTTTGATGATGGAGCAGCTGTCTTTCCACTATCCCCTTTCGTTTTCCCTGACCCCTTGGTGGCAGGTGTTTTCTGCTTCTCTCTCCGGGATGTGGGTAACTTTTTTAGCTTGGCAGGTGGCGGAATGTCCTTGTCCTCGCTCCGTGACACACTGGCAGCCCTGATGGTTGACGGACTCCAATAGCCCGCAGTTGCTGTCACCACTGTGCCTGGGGATGTGGTGGCTGAGGTGCTGGGTTGAGACCTGGAAAGCCTGGCCCTAGGAGACGGACGGGGGGGTGTAGGGAAGAGGTCAATATTAGCCAGGAAAAGTTTTTTAGACACACTGGGATGGGTAGATGGAGGGGGTTTGGGAGTGGAGGAAGAGGTAGTGGTTGTAGGAGGTGTACGTCTGCTGAATTTGGGTGAAGGTGCATGGGCTGGAGGCTGTTGTGAGGTGGATGGCTGTTGGGTGGGTGTGTGCCTGCGTTTGTGTACTTTGGGAGGAGGGCGCACTGACACACTGGGAGAGGACACAGGGGATGTGTGAATGGTAGTGGGGGTGGTGAGTGCACGTGAGCGGTGTGTGGTGATGGGCGTGCTGGTGATGGAGATAGTGGCTGAAGATGTAGTGCATGCAGGTGTGAGTGGAGACGAGACTGGGAGGGAGGAGGGAGACATGGAGGAGGGGGACACAGTGCTGGCAGTGGATGTTGGTATGTGTGCATGGGTATGATGCTTGTGTGAGTGCCTGTGGGATGTGTGGTGCTTATGTTTGCCTGAGCCATCTTTGTGTGTTGAGGTGTGTGCATGCTGGTCTGATGGTGTGCTTGGGATAGGCTGAGGTACAGGGGATTGTGTCAGGGTGGAGGAAGTTGGAGGGGGGAGGCTGGACACAGGGACAATGGCTGCCATCAGTGCTGAGGCCAGAGCCTGAAATGCTCTCTGTTGGGCTGCCTGGCCAGAATGAATGCCCTCCAGGTATGCATTTGTTTGTTGCAAATGCCTCTCAACACCCTGTATGGCATTCAGAATGGTAGACTGCCCAACAGTGAGGGATCTCAGGAGGTCAATAGCCTCCTCACGGAGGGCAGCAGGGCTGACTGGGGCAGGGCCTGAGATGCCTGGGGCGTACGAGATGCCCACCCTCCTGGGTGAGCGGGCACGGGACACACACTGAGGGGCTGCTGGGAGAGCGGTACTGGTAGGGGGAGTGGCGGCTGTCCCTGATAAAGCGGGGGGCACAGAGGGGCCCGCCACCACAAGGGAGCTCCTATCAGAGGAGTCGCTGTCACTGCTGTCACCTTGTGTCCCCGCCGTGGAGCTCCCCTCGCCCTCTGTTCCACTGGTGGCTTCTGACTCAGTTGTTTCACCCTCCAGGGCCAAGTGGGATGCAGCTCCCTCCTGCTCCGGTGCCACTGCTCCTCTGCCTGATGATGCTATTGCACACAAGAACAGGGAGTCCACAAAAAGGGGGGAAGACAGAAGAAAGACATGTTCAGTGCATGCAATACCATTACCGTTGGCGGACACTACAGACACAGCAGCCCTCTGCACTACGCCATGCACTTATTGTTCCTAGATTATTCACATGCCCATGGGGTACAAGGCCTAAGCCCGATTGCTGCACACATGGAAGTCACAGGAGCCTGACTGGGTGTAGATGGCCCTAACCACTAGTGGGGTTGGGGTTCCACTGAACCTGCCTCTCAAGGGACCTTGCCTACCAAGCTCGCCCTGGCCTAGGGGAACCAACTGCCCACCTCCCCCACCCTGACCAGAGTCAGATGAATGTGACTGTACTCACCCCCTTGTGGCTGCTGTGATGCCCTCAAGCGCCCATCGAACTCAGGATACGCCACTGACAGGATCCGGAACATCAGGGGGGT
This sequence comes from Pleurodeles waltl, assembly GCF_031143425.1. Taxonomy (NCBI): domain Eukaryota; kingdom Metazoa; phylum Chordata; class Amphibia; order Caudata; family Salamandridae; genus Pleurodeles; species Pleurodeles waltl. Next base: position 921,860,462 of record NC_090443.1, on the reverse strand, counting down.
CATGGTGCGACAGGCACCCCTCCCACGTTGGGAGGCCATCCCCAGCTGGGCCTCTGCAGTCTTCTTGCTCCAGCGGTGAATGTCCTCCCATCTTTTACGGCAGTGGGTGCTCCATCTGTGGTGGACCCCCAGGGTCCGGATGTCCTTGTCGATGGCACGCCAAATATCCTTCTTCTGGTGGGCGCTGACCTAGAGGAATAGTACAGGGGAAAAGGAAGATCTTTACCCGTCCGGACCATCATACTCATTGGCGCACGTTCCAACCCTTGCCCTGATGCACATACACTCACCGTCCGCTCATGCAGGCCTCAGTCCCCCCCATGTATCTTCCATCCACACCACTCCAAACAGGCATTGCCCATGCAGCATGCTCAAAGTGTACTCACCTGTGTGTCTGGAGGACCGTACAGTTGTTTGTACTGGGGGTGGACCCCATCCACTAATTTCTCCAACTCCTCAGAAGTGAAGGCAGGGGCCCATTCCTCAGACACATGAGCCATTGTCGCTTCCAGACTGAGGTTACAGCAGCACTTGCAGTGTAGGTCCTCTCCTGAAGGTCAGGTATCAAGTGAGTGAACAGACAGAAAATGTCTGTCACGTCCGCGGCGGTGAGTACAGTCACCACCGGCGTACATCGTCATTGGCTCCTCGGACCCATAGGGTCCATTATTAACCAATGCAGGATTGCGCCGCGGTCTTCGACCGCCTACCGCAACGGTGTAGAACACCAGCGAGGTTACCTCATATCCCCTTGTCCCACCATACAGGTCAGGCTTCCGCCATTTCAGGGGGTATTAATAAGAGCTGCGTCACACCTATCTAGGCCTTACATTCACACAGTGACAGGCACATTGCGGATTACTAAATGTGTGCAAATTACATTTTGTGATACCTCAGTGTAGGCTGACTCTCTGCTCGCTGTTCTCCTCCATAGGGCACATCCGCTGGGGCAGGTGATGAGATGGCGGCATCCTCCGGTGTACAGACCGCTGGTGGACCTATCGACAATGGAAGAGAGACACGTAATAGTCACCTACAGACTTGATCGTGCAACAATCCATGAACTGTGTGCCCAGTTGGAGTCAGACCTGATGTCAGCTATCCGCCATAACACAGGGAAACCCCTTCTAGTGCAGGTCCTGTCAGTACTCCATTTCCTGGCAAGTGGGTTTTTTCAAACAACAGTGGCCATTGCATCAAGGATGTCCAAGCCAATGTTCTCTAACGTGCTGTCCAGAGTGTTGTCTGCCCTTCTGAAACACATGCACAGCTACATCGTTTTCCCTCAGGTGGAGGATTTGCCCACAGTGAAAGGTGACTTCTATGCCCTGGGTCATATCCCCAACATCATAGGTGCCATTGATGGGACACATGTGGCTTTGGTACCCCCACTCAGGAGTGAACAGGTGTACAGGAAACCGGAACTGATATAATTTGATGAATGTGCAGATGGTGTGTTTGGCCGACCAGTACATCTCCCATGTGAATGCCAAATTTCCTGGCTCAGTGCATGACGCTTACATTCTGAGGAATAGCAGCATCCCTTATGTGATGGGGCAACTCCAGAGGCACCATGTGGGGCTAAGAGGTGAGGACAAGGACCCTATACAGTGTGAATATTTGTATGGGTATGGGGTTGTCCGTAGAGGTTAGTGTGTGTCTAACAGTTGTCCCTCTAAATATGCAGGTGACTCTGGGTACCCCAACCTGTCATGGCTACTAACCCCAGTGAGAAATCCCAGGACAAGGGCAGAGGAACGCTACAATGAGGCACATAGGCGAACTAGGAAGGTGATCGAACGGACCTTCGGCCTCCTGAAGGCCAGGTTCCGGTGCCTCCATAGGTCAGGTGGTTCTCTCTACTACTCACCAAAGAAGGTGTGCCAGATCATTGTGGCCTGCTGTATGCTGCACAACTTGTCTTTGCGAAAACAGGTGCCTTTTCTGCAGGAGGATGGTCCAGCTGGAGGTTTTGTGGCAGCTGTGCAGCCTGTGGACAGTGAAGAAGAGGAGGCAATAGAAGAGGATATCGACAACAGAAACAACGTTATCCAGCAATACTTCCAGTGAGACACAGATAAGAAGATGTCACTGCCTCACTCATCTCATACTATTGTTTGAGCTATCAGAAGTCTGTCATTTTCACCCAGTGTATGGACCCTGACTTGTCACTTTGACTTTCCATTTAACAGATGTGGGTCCCACTTTGTGCCCTCTGCTATATTTCCTCCAGATCTACAGCTGTGTTTCATCAGTATGTGGATAATTAAATTGACATTGCTATATTCCATAGTTATTGCAATTACACATTAGTGAAAGCACAGACTGACTCCAGATTGTTTTGTGATTGATGTGTGTTTATTTCTGTGCAAATAAGTGGAGGGGGTTGTAAAATGGGCAGGGGTGATGGTGGAGGAATGTCCATGGCAGAGTCCAGTCTATTTGTTTCACAAGTGCATTGTCCAAAGGGGCATAGGAAGTAGAGCAAGGGCAGCTGAAGGAGGGACAGGGTGACAAAGTGGGACAGAAGGGTGACATTCAGGGGGGTCTCATTTCCTGGCGGGGGTCTTGGTAATTGTCTTTGTCTTGTTCCTGCATCTCAGGGACCGTTTGCGGGGTGGCTCTCCATCTGTAGGAGGTCGCGTGCTGGTGTCATGGTCCTGTGGTGGTGCCTCCTGTCCACTAGCACCGGCAGAGGTAGAGGTCTGTTCATCATCCAGGCTAGTGTCAGGGGCCCCTTGTTGTGTCACAGTGTCCCTCCTGGTGTTGACAAGGTCCTTCAGCACCCCTACAATGGTGACCAGGGTGTTGTTAATGGACTTCAGTTCCTCCCTGATCCCCAGATAGTGTTCCTCCTGCAGATGCTGGGTCTCCTTGAAAGTTGGCCAGTACCGTTGCCATCGTCTCCTGGGAATGATGGTACGTTCCCATGATGTTGGAGAGGGCCTAGTGGAGAGTGGGTTCCCTGGGCCTGTCCTCCCCTTGTCGCACAGCTGTCCTCCCAGTTCCCCTGTTTTCCTGTTCTTATGTCCCCTGAACCGTATGCCCACTGCCACTGCCCCCAGGTCCCTGATTTTCTTGGGGTGGTGGGTTTGCCTAGGTTCCCTGTAGTGTTGGACACACTGCTGCTTGACGTGTCCTGGGGACAGAGGGATGGGCCTGCTGGGTGGGTGCTGTGCTGGTGTTTCCTGAGGGGGAGACTCTGTGGTGGCTTGTGCCAGTGTCAGGGGAACTGACTGTCCCGAGGTCCCCGATGGGCCGGGCTGGTCATCTTGATCCAGTTGTGCAGAGATGCTGTCATCACTGTGGGCCTCTTCTGTGGGGGGACTGGATATGTCTGGAACCTCCTGTCCGGTGACGTTGGGTAGGGGTCCTGGAGGGGTGTACAGGCATGATTATTGCATCTGTGTGTGCCATTGTGTGCAATGGGTGAGTGACCCTGTACTCCAGTGCTTGCATTCTTGTCTAGGTCCTTGCGTGATTTTTGGGTTGGGGTCTGTGTCGGTATCTGTAGTGGACATGCTTTGGTGTTGGGTGTCCCTGCTTTGGAGTTGCATGCAGTGCTTGGTGTTGGGATGGGTGGGTTGTGATAGTGGGACATATGTGAGGTGTTGGAGCTATGGGGGTGAGGGTGGGAGTATGTGATGGCATGCCGGTAGGGTGGGGGATACAATAGTTAAGAGTTGACTTACCAGAGTCCATTGCTCCTGCTACTCCTGCGAGGCCCTCAGGATGCAGTATTGCCAAGACTTGCTCCTCCCATGTTGTTAGTTGTGGGGGAGGAGGTGGGGGTCCACCGCCAGTCCTCTGTGCTGCAATCTGGTTTCTTGAGACCACTGAATGCACCTTCCCCTGTAGGTTGTTCCACCTCTTCCTGATGTCATCCTGTTTTTTTGGATGCTGTCCCACTGCGTAGACCCTGTTGACGATTCTGCGCCATAGCTGCATCTTTCTAGCAATGGAGGTGTGCTGCACCTGTGATCCGAATAGCCGTGGCTCCACCCGGACGATTTCCTCCACCATGACCCTGAGCTCCTCCTCAGAGAACCTGGGGTGTCATTGTGGTGCCATGATGTGGTGTGGGTGATGTGTGAGGTGGTGTGTGTTGTGATGTGTGAGGGGATGTGCTGTTGTGTGTTGTTTGAGGTGCGTGGATGTTGTGTGAGTGATGATGTTGTGTGTCTGTGGATGCTAGTGTTGTTTCTGGTGGTGTCTCTCTCTGGCCTTTTTTCAGAATTTTGGGCAGTAAGGGTTTTTGGGTGATGTGGGTGTGTTTTATATTGTATTGGGTGTGTGGGAGTGGTGTGTGTATGTGTATCAGGTGTGTGTATTTCGATTTGTCCAATGTGGTTGTGTTTTGTAAATGTGTGTGTATTTTGAGCACGGCGGTGTGTTCCGCCAATGGAATAACGTGGTTGAAAGACCACCACGTGAATTCGTGGGTCGTGATAGTGTGGGCGTATTCCTGTTGGCGTGACAGTGGAGGTTTTGTTTTCACCAGTTTATCACTGACCTTTGGTGTGGCGGACTTGTGTGGGTGTCTGTATTATGGCGGATTCCGAGCTGTGGGTCATCATAGCTGTAGCGAAATTCCGCTGCCGCAGCGGCTGGGCTACATACCAAATTGGCTCATCTGGAATGAATAAACTTTATCACCTGTTTTGACCTCATCATTCTATGAGAAACTTGGTCGATAGAACCTCATTAGATTTTTGGTCATTCATACTATAGCTTTGAAGCCACTCCATCCAGAGTGGTGTGTCCTTCAGCAGGCATTTAAATTTGGATAAAAATTTCATTAAATCTGCTTATACAGTATTACAGATTGATTGTCCTGATATCATTGGTTTGACTATGCAACTGTGAGTTTCTACAGCAAATACAATTGCTCTGTTGGAGTAGGCAGACACTCCCCTACATTGGCCAACTTGATCACCACCTATTGAATAGGCAATTACACTCCTCATTAACTATAGGTACTGACTTTAATTCTACATTTGAACCCAGAGACTTTATTGACTCTATAACAGACTCAGAAGATGTGGTCAGCGGCGTACTCTGGAAGCAGAACTGCTTAAAAGATGGTCTACCACTGCTATCCAACTGGTCTTTCACATTGAAATTGGGTGGTGATACATGCATTGGACATTTTAACTCAGACAGCTATTTTGAATACATCTACTGTAGGGGGTCAAAAGTAGGATTGATTATACTTTATTAGATCCAGAGATAAGGCATGCTATGTATGATTTTGGTGTTCTTGCTGAACCTCGCAGGGATATCCATCCCTTAACTCTGGCTCCAAGGCTCAATCTCCTTACCGGTATAGGCAACACTCTCAGGAATTCTTAGATAGTACGGCCTTTAGGTAATGACAGGACATCTGTTAGGGGGCCGAAACGTTCAACATTCATCCAAGCATGACAAAATGACCAACATTTATGATGCATTCAATTTAACCTTTGGCTCTATGGGAGAAAACACCTCTAGGGAGGATTCTGTTGAGGAGAATCACCAAAGGTTGCTTAATATGCTAGAATCTCTACAGTCAGACAAAGTTAAAAGGTCAAAGTTCTTAAATCCCATAGCCTCTCCCTGGTTTAACAGCATTTGCGAGAAAGCCAAATAAGAATTAATAAAAGCAGGGTAGGGAAACCAGAGTGAGACACAAAAAAACTGTCTCCAATTATAAACAGAACAGTTTAGATACAAGTTGAGAGGATCTTCTGTAAGGAGCCTAAACTTGCAAAACTAGAAATGATGGAGCATTTTGGCATATGATAGCCAATGGGGGTACATTGACCTGCACTCCCTTGAAGTTCTTCTTTTCTTTACATCTTTGGGAAAAACATTTTTCTGACATAGAAAGTTCATATAAACCTGATACAGAGGTTTCCAAATCTGTTCAGTCTGACATTGATTTAGTACCCACCCAAGAAACCTCTGTTAGTCAAAAGCAAGGTTATCCTTTGCCTTTCATCATCAAGGAAGAGACACAGGGCTTGATTTGGATGTTTGCTGTAATGGTCCTGCATTGACTTTTCAACAGAGACCCACCTGTGGCCGTGACAGTCAGCCCGCCGCATTTAGATGTCAGCAGGAGCTTAGGCAAAACATCTCCAGTGATCCACCACCACTGCCAAAAATCTTCTCCCACATTGACAGCGCCGTAGGCAAAAGCAGCTGGTGGTGGGACTCCAGCCCCTTTACCCACCAAGCCAATCACAATGTGCAGTCCTGCTGGTGCAACTGTGGCAGCTAAATCTCCACACCTGAGTTGGTGGATTGGCAGCTATATAAACATGAAATGCACAGTTTGAATGCTTTCCACGTAACCTGTTGTCATGAACACGCTGCTACCAGTTCTCCCATTGTTCCTGGGCCAGGTCCAAGATGAAAATCAACCCTGTCATCATTGGAACAGAAGGTAAGTCACGGGCATTTCTAGCGCCCTCAGAGTTATAGCTTCAAAGTAACACTGGATTTGTGCATGGATCAAAAATGTTTGTAAACACCACCATACTGTTAGGCAATGCTGAAGTGTGTAATGTAGAAGCCTGAAAATGTATCAGAACAGACCTCGAGATATAGGTAGGACCCACCACGTTTGTATGCACTGCCTAAATGGCAATGGCACTTACAAACAAAGTCTCAACAATCACAAATAGAAATGTGTCCGTAAAGGTGTGTGCACGAATGTATCCAAAAGATCTTAAGTATCAACTGCAACAGCATCCCCAATTTGAACCAAACAATCCCATGATAATGTAGCAATTACACTACAACATGCTACAGGTGAGTGTGCACATAATGTAACACTATATTCACTAGTGGCCTGCAAACTTGTCAAAGATTTATGAAGATCTCATGTCCCTTTAGTGTGTGCAGTATATCACAAACGTAAGATCATATTCAACTGTAAAGTGCCAGGTCATCTGTGTAATGCATATATGTATATTATTGATACATGTCAAAATAAAAATTGATGCATTCTCCGCTCACAAAATGCATCACAGAAACACATATCATTTAGGTGTAAGTGTCCAGTAACAACATGAATGCCTGCACCAAAAATCATATGTCCCTTGCTAATGTACAATACGGCATAAAAAAAAAAAAACTAAAACATAAACCTGTGTTTGTCACTGTCACAAATGAGAGTAAGTGCATTGCTCACACATGCGCAGAAACGACATCATCAGCAAACAGTTAGGGCCAGATGTATCATTAATTCCAATAGCGATTACCAAATTGCGTTTTTTTGTGAATCGCAATTAAGTAAACGCTATTGGAATGTATGAAACTCTGGGCGTTTCATATAGTAATTCATAAGGGCTCCCGAATGGACCTACCTCATTAATATTCATCAGGTAGGTCACAATTTGTGAGCCATTGCAAATGGCTATAAACACAGGGATGGTGGCCTGCTGGTCTCAGCAGACCGCCATGTCGGTGATTGCTTTTAAATAAAGCAATCTTTTATTTTAAATGCAGCCCGTTTTCATTAAAGGAAAACGGGATGCGTTTAAAAAAGAAAAATTAAAAGTTTTCTTTTCATTTTTTGAGAGTAGGTAGTGGTCCGTGGGACCTTTTTGTATGCATTAACAAAGGGGAAGGGGTCCACTAGGGACCCCTTCCCCTTTGCAAATGGGTTACCAGTAATTTGAAAATTGGTGGTAAATGTGACTGTTTTGCAACTGCATTCACGGTCACAAAACAATCATACATACCTCTACGATTTGGTATTAGGAAGGGATTCCCTAGACACCCCCCTTCCTAATACTGAATCGGTAAGTAGTTGCAAATCTAATTTGCAATTTGGTAACAAGTTACTGAATCGCAAATTGGACTTGATACAAACCAAAATGCATTTTTGAGATTGCAAAAATGTTTGACACATCCGGTCCCTAGTAAAAATTGAATAATAAGGCCAGGAGAAAGTTACTAAATAAACCTCCTCTGAAAGGGGCATCTATGGGGCAGAGAGCAGGCACCTCAATGAGTAGTGGGTTTGGGAAAGGTGGATTTGATAGGGGTGGTTTGGGATTTGGAAGGGGTCAGGGTCAGGGCAAAAAGATGGTCTACTGAAAAATTGGTAAGGTGGCTTAGAGGGTTGGGAGGTAGAGGAAGTGTCTGTGTCTGTTGTGCATGTGTCTGTTCAAGTTGTGGGTGCTTGAATGTCTGGTGTATGTGCTCTATCTTTAGATTTGTGTCTTTTACTGATTGTGTGTTGGGTGGGTAAGTGTGTTGTGTGAGTGGGGGTGGATGTGTCTGTTGTGGTTGTGGAATTTGTTGCTGTGGTGTCTGTGGGTGTGCTGGTGCATGCATTGTGGTGGAGCTTGTGATGACTTGGGGTGTGCATGTGGTATGTGTGGGTGTTGCTGTAGTGGTGGGTGTTGTGTCTGTGCATGTGCTGGTGCATGCATGTGTTGTGGTAGGTATGATGACTGGGGGTGTGCTTGGGGTATTTGTGGGTGTTGCTGTAATGGTGGGTGTTGTATGTGTGGGTGTTTTGGGATGCCTGTGTAGTGGTAGGTGTACCGACTGGGAGTGTGACTGTGGTGGTGTTCTATGTGTTACCTTCATGTGTGTCTGTGCTTATTTTTTTATGCTTTGGGATGTGCTGCTTGTGGGTGTTGTGGGTTCGTTTATATGTTTGTGTGTGCTCTGAACTGGACTGGGTTGAGGGATTTGGGAAGGGGTGGAAGTTTAGGCATGAGGTTGGGGGTGGGTGGGAGTCTGTGGCCAATGAGGAGGCCAGATCCTAGAATTACTGCTGTAGGCCAGGCAGGGCACAGTAAATGCCATCCAGGTAAGCCAGCATCAGTGTGTTCTGGCCAGCCAGCCCATGGATGGCATTCAATAGTGCAGTGTGTCCTACAGTGATCGTCCTTAAAAGAAGAACAGCCTCCTCAGTGAGCAGAGCCTGGGATACTGGGGAAGGGGCAGCAGTGCCTGCAACAAAGGTAGCGCTGCCCCTCTTAGGGGGCAGCTGTGGCCAAGTGAGTAGGACAGTGGAGATTGGAATGCCCGGAGAAGACGAAGACACAGGTGTCACAGTCTCTCTAGGGCCTGCTCCCACTAGGGACTGATCTTCATTGGAGGCTTCTGAGGAAGATGATGAATCACTTGTGGCCTCCAGGCCACTCCCCCTCACCTTCCATGCCACCTGGTCCCTCATTGCCTGTGGTGTCCACAACTGGTACCCAGTTGCCAGCTTCATGCCCACCGATGTGGCTACTGTAACCTTCACCTTGCCCAGTTGATGCTGCAACAAGAGATACAACAGTTATAGTGTCGGTGAGAATACAGTTAGACATCAATGTGTATCACACAACATTTGCAACATGTTCAGTTATCCCCCCCAGCTCCCATATCATGTATGCCTTTGTCACTTATACACTAGTAGTTCACTCCATAACAAAGGGTTCCAGCAGAATAAGTAAACACATAGGCATGGCTATATCTCTGAGCCACTGCACTACAGAGCTAAAATTGACTGCCTTCTCCCAAAATATACATTTCTTGGCTGTAAACTGTTTGTCCAAAATGGGACACCACTACATCTAGGTGATGCTACCTTCCACATGCAAATGTCCCTTTCGTTATCACATTGATCTCCATCATCATTTTTTACTCTGGGCAGGACTAAGGGTACAAAAATGTGGGATGCACAACTCTCTCACCATTGTGGACACATTCCTGTCTGTTGCTTGCAATACAGTTTGGCATAGAAATTAATGTTGGCAATCGCAGACTTGTTTACTTGCACTTTTTTGAAGGACTAAGGACTCATGTCCGCCAGCTACTATCCACATAAAGTATTATAAGTTTGCTGGAGAAACTGCTTTCAAACAAGTGTCAGATAGGGAATGATGCCACGCTGCAAAGAATATCAAAACTTTCAGTGCAGATGCACATGCTGACATTGTCATAGCACCAACTTAGCAATGTCAAGCCTTGAATATCAGCTGCTTCACAATTGTGCAGTTTGTCACAACCACCAGTAATGAAGCCTACGTTCACTGCCCACATTTGTGATGTACCATCACACCTAATCCAATCATGATGTGGGGCATGTTTTGTGAAACTGTCCCTCTTGTCATTGTGAATATGCTGGTAATCCTGTAATTTAAATGCAGCCATGTGTCTCCCAACAACAGCACTTGCCTTGTGAGGAGGAATCTAGTGGCATGCTACAGCACAAAGCTATACACCACACAGAGTATCAGAAGGTGTCTGATCAACGTACTTCTCCCGAAGTAATCATGGTCTTTGGATGTGTGTCTTCCTCAAAGTTGATGACATACAACCTAGCTGGAAAGTAAAGTGGTCAAAACACATCAATATCTACAGACAATGACTAACTCCCTTTTTGCTGCTGTTGAGCCCTTGTTAGACCTGTCATCCTTGGCATAGTTTCCTCTGTCTTTTTTCCCTGTTGTTTGGTCTTTTTTCTTCTGCTTCCTGTGTTTTTGACTATGTGCTGGTCTTTGTTTTAGCTGGTTTTGGTACTCTAGGTACTTTACCACTGCTGACCAGTGCTAAACTGCAAGTGCTCTCTGTGCAAACATTATTTGTAATTGGCTTTTCCATGCTTGGCAGATTTTATTTACAGTGAGTCAATAGTACAGTGCCCTAGAGGTGTCCAGGGCCTGTAAACAAAATGCTACTAGTGGGCCTGCAGCACTAATTGTGCTATCCACGTGTAGCCCTGTAAACTTGCCACTGCAGTATCTGTGTGTGCAGTTCTGCACTGCCATTTTGACTTGGCAAGTGTACCCACTTGCCAGGTCCAAACCTTCCCTTTGACTACCTGTAAGACACCCGTAAGGTAGGCCCTAGGTAGCCCCATGGGCAGGGTGCAGTGTATTTAAAACGTAGGACATATATTGGTGTGTTTTACATGCCATGATAGTGAAGTACTGCCAAATTCATTTTTCACTATTCAAAGATTTATTTTTCCCATAGGCTAACATTGGGACTGCCTTTAAATATCTTTTAAGTACAGTTTCCCATTGGGAGCACGTAGAGATGTGGAGTTTGGGGTCTCTGAACTCACAATTTAAAAATACATCTTTTGGCAAAGTTGGTTTTAGATTGACAGTTTCAAAATGGCACTTTTAGAAAGTGGGCATTTTCTTGCTTCACCATTCTGTGCCTCTGCCTGACTGTGGAATCCACGTCAGGGTCAGACTGACAGTTGGACTGTTTGTGAATTTCCTGTAGACAATGGCACAAAGGGAGCTGAGGAGTGTCCTGCATATCCTGATGAGTCTCCTGGGCTAGAGTGGGGAGGAAAGAGCTGACACTTACACCCGAACACAATGCAATCTCCAACCCCCTGGTGTGTGTCTGGGGCCAGGTCTGGACAAGGCAGGATCCTGTGAACAACATAGGCCCTCATTACAACCCTGGCGGTTGGCAGAGAAGTGGCGGTCTTACCGGCAACAGGCTGGCAGTAAAACATTTTGAATAATGACCATGGCGATTATCGCTATGGTCATCCGCCACTTCTCCGAACCGACCACCAGGGCGTAGACGACCGCTGGGCTGGAGACTTGGGTCTCCAGCCCAGCGGCCGTCACAAGACTGCTGGCGGTATCATGACCCGGCTGACCGCCATGGATTTCATGGGGTTGGGCACCGCCATGAAATCCATGGCGGTAAGCACTATCAGTGCCAGGGAATCCTTTCCCTGGCACTGATAGGGGTCTCCCCCCCCTACCCCCAACCCCACGTCCTTCCCCGACATCCCTCTGCCACCCCCCAAAGGTGGCAGGATCCCCCTCCCCACCCTTACCCCCGACATCACTACACAGACACACACCTGACAGGCATGCAGACACCACCAACACACATACCCGCACATACACGAACAAACATGCCAGCAGACACACACACAGTCATACACGCACACCCACATTCAGACATACACGCACACATCCATATAGACATACATACAGGCAGACACGCACACATTTCCAAACACACTACACCCCCTGCATGCATACACGCACTCACACACCCCCATTTCATACTCAAACGCACACCCCCATTCACGCACACAACACACAGCACCCCCCTGCCCCCCTCCCCTAACGGACGATCAACTTACCTGGTCCGTTGATCCTCCGGGAGGGGCACGGATCCATGGGGGCTGCTTCGCCGCCAGCACCCCGTCAACAGAACACCGCTACGCCGAATCACGTAACGTGATTCGGTGGGTGGTGTTCTGTTGACGGGCGGTGGAGGTGGAGCAACCTCCACTTCCCCGCCGACCGCCAGTATGGCTGCTGGCGGCTCTTCATCCGGAAAAGGACGGAGGGCTGCCAGCAGTCATAATTAGCCGAGCAGAAAACCGCCAGCACTGGCGGTCTTCAGCACGCCGGTCCCTTGGCGGTCTTGTGAAAAGACCGCCAAGGTTGAAATGACCCCCATAGATTTTCCTTTGAAGTTTGCCTACTTGAAAGGCAGAAATGAGTACAAGTAGTGGACCCAAAACCCCAGATTTTCAGATTACTTCTGGATCAAGAGGAACCTCAGTCAAGGAGAAGAGCTGGAGGAGGAGTACTGCCCTTTTGCCTGTGAGTGTGCCTTGCTGGGTTGGCCTGCAGTTGCTGCTTCTACCTTAGAGAGGACAAAGACTGTACTTACTTGTTTTCCTACTTGTGAAGTGTCTCCAAGGGCTTGGACTGAGCTTGCCCCCTGTCCTGAAGTCTCAGGGCTATCTGCCAGCACATGGACTTTCTTGCTGAGACTCATACCCTGTCAAGTGGTGCCGGATCCAGTGTCTGGGCCCTTGAAAGGAGAAGCTGGTGCAACGAAGGCTGAAACCAACACACCGGAGCATAGCAGAGAAAAATTGATCCAGCACCCACCTTGCAGCTGAAAAATCAATGCGGCACCTGTGTCACAGCTGGAAAATCTACGCAACACCCACATGCCAAAATTGACACATTGTCCACGCAGGTTGGCGCTTCACCACTGTGCACCAGCATTTTGCACGCATCATCGCCGGGCATCAAAACTACAGTGAACCTGCACAGATTTGAGTCTGCCTGTCCGAGAATTGACACATTGTTGTTCTGCGGGAGAGAGAAATTACGCATCGCCTACCCAACTGAAGAAGAAGCGACGCACGGTTTCACTTGCGAATCAGAAGTCAACGCATTGCTTACTTTTCCGACACATGCTGACCTGTGAGGCTTTATTTTTGAAGCATACCAGGTAGTTTGTGTAAAAACAATGCATCCGTTGATTTATATGGATTAAGACTCTTTTTAATTTAAAAATTCATATATTTTCTTGTGTATGTTGGATTTTTGTTGTTTTGATCTTGTTTGATTTAGGTAAATAATGGCTATGTTTCTAAATTGTCTTTTGTAATGTTTTCAGTGTATTACTGTGTGTGTTTGTACAAATACTTTTCGCATTGCCCCTGAGATAAGCCTGACTGCTTGTGCCAAGTTACCAAGGTGGTGAGCAGAGGTTATCCTAAGTGTGTATCCCCATTGCACTGACTAGAGAGAGGGTCCCTGCTTGGACGGAGTGCAAACTGACTGCCAGCAAGAGACCTAATTTCTAACAGCCCTCAACTTCCAATCAAGGTCCATGTAAGCCAATGCAAGGATGCAGGCCATTAGGGGGTCAGGGTGCTGCGCCCCCACATGGATCACTGGGAGGACTGCCCGACTTGGCTTTTAGCTGATTTTCTGGTAGCCGGACGTAGGTTCTCTTACTTCTTTTAGTAGTGCAGGCTACACCGCTTGTGGACCATCAGGGTCCACACCTTCTTGTCTATGGCCTTCTAGATATCCCACTTCGGATGGTCGTTGACCCGTATAGATGACATAAAAGAACAGGAAAAGACAATTTGGTGTCCCTGTTGGGCACTACTGCTGTGATACCACTGTTTATAAATTCACACATATAGTTATAAAACAGTTACTAGTTTTTTTGCCATAGAACTGTCATAGGTAGAGTGGAAATACTGATTTGCAGTGATCTCATGTGCACCGTCAATACTTGCTAGCTTCTCATGTTAAGTATTCCTGCCTCCAATATCATCTTGGCCAGAACTATGCAACCAACCTTGTTGTGAGAGCGCGACTCCTGATCAGTCACAATCATTGAGAGCTACTGAAGACCAAACAACCTGTAGAATCCTTGCACATAATCATACTCACAGCTACATTGGCTTCCTGCCTAAACTCCCAAGAGTTAGAACCCATGGTCAGCATCACATACAGTAACTGAGGGCAATATATCAGGGATGCTATGTGTGACTGAGAGCAGGGATTTGCAGGTTGTTTGAACAAGTGTGATTTCTAATGGAGCAAACTTAGATGGATGATGGTTAGCCAGTATCATCTGAACTTGCTGCACCTAAAATAAGTATACCTATCAGTGGCTCCATGACAGGTTTAAACCATACAGAGCAAACTGATATACAATATGTGCTGGAATCGCACCTGACAGTAAAGTATCAAACAACTCCAGAGCCTACACATTTTTCACTCAACATCACTGTCATTTCAACATTGGCTGTATGTTGTCAGTCATACTACTGGTACACTGTCTACTGGCTACTGGTAGTCAGTAGCTTGCAGTTTGTAAGAGAAACAGGATTTGTGTGTTACATGAACATATTACATATTTTACTGTCAGGTGACTTAACATTGCCTTGCACAGACATTTCAGACATTCGTCACAAACCTTTGTCCCAGCTACATCATTCTGTCAATTCCAAGTACAACACAATACATATTATCAAAAAGGAACCACTTACCTTCTGATCAGAAAGGAAGACATGACTCTGTCAGACATTCCCCATCAGACATATACCTGTTTCTCTGATGTCCCATAGAGTTGGCTGTACAGGGACAGCACCAGCTCCTCAGGGGAGAAGGCACATGCCCTTTAACCTGCTTTGCCCGCCATCTTGGCTCCCAGAGGTCAGCAACAGCAGCAGACAATGAGGAGGCCTTGATGGCGGCAGTGTTAGGGGGCCAGTGAGTGTTTTTTTAAAATCTCAGCATACAAGTAAACAGTGCATGCGATGTGTGATGGAGACTGACACATCCATTGGCTTTCATGCATAGCCATCGTATACGTTACCCTGTGGCAGGGCCTGTCATGGACGTCGCCACCTATTACGCGGTCAACTTCTGCTGCCAGCCATTGGGTAGCCAATGTCCTGACATCAATGTCAGGGAGCCACCATTTTAAGATGCGAAGCGCTGCATTTTACAAATATTTTGCATTACCAGGACTCAAAATGGATGCTAGTGCTTTTCTAAATGTCAGATACGAACTACACTTTTCTTGGTAATACAAATGTATTATTTGTACATGATGATCAAAAAATCCTAAATATGTATTTTGTAAGATCTTAGTGGACCAAATATTTGATGTCAATATGTGTACACATATTACTCAATTACATTTCTACTGTTATCCAGAATTCAGATGTGTGTTGACATTAAAAGTAGGGAGTGACCATTTGACCTGATCTTTTCTATTCCATATATATGCAGATGTCTGAACTCAGCCACGCATAGGAGACAAAAGCTCCAGGTGTTACGGTTCTCTCCCGACCTTTTCACCATGGAGGAAAGGGACGTCATCAACCAATGTAGTCTAAATCGGCAAACTATCCTGGATTTGTGTCAGCAGTTGGAGCCTGATATTCTGCTTCACAATAGGAATCCAACAGCCAATAGTAAAACTCATAGCAGTACTGCATTTTGTAGCCACTGGCACTTTTCATTACACTGTGGCAGTATCTGGGGGCATGTCCCAACCAACATTTAGAGGTGTGCTACAAGACTTCATTGCTTCCCTGATGAAAAATATCGACAGCTACATCCCATTCCCACGTCCATAGGATTTGGTCACTGTGAAGGGAGAATTCTATGCTTTGGATGGCATACTGCATGTGGTTGGAACAACAGATGGCATGTATATTGCCTTGGTGCCACCACACAACAGAGAACAGGTCTACTGCAATCAGAAGAACTTCCACTCCATCAATGTCCACATTATCTGCTCCTCAGATGTATACATCTCAAATGTGTGAGCCTTCTTTCCTGCATCACACACATGATTCATTCATACTAGGGAACAGTAATATACCCATGCAGATGTCACAACTTGGACCAGAGAGGTCCTGGCTTGTTGGTAAGTACACCATGACTTGTTGATCTTTTGCCTGAATCCTTGTTTAGGAAGGGACAATTGTTTGGTATGTGACTGATCTGTTGATGTGTTTCTTCCGTCCATTATGGTGGTTATTGGCACCGCAGAGGGATCCGAAAATGGCAGGGGAATTCTGCTTCAATGAGGCCCATCAAAGAACACGAAGACCAGTGGATAGGGTTTTCAGTCTTCTGAAAGCTAGGTTTGGGTGCCTAGACAAGACTGGTGGAGCCTTCCTCCACTGACCCAATAAGGTGTGCCAAATCTCGGTTGCTTGCTGTATTTTCCATTACCTCACCCTGAGGAGAGACATCCCTTTAATTGCAGAGGAGGGAGACTATGATGAGACCCCGGGTGAGGATGTTGAAATGCCCTTTGAATATGTCAGTGGTGAAAAAGAAAGAGTTGACCGACATCAAGATGTGTTTCCCTACTTCACATCAATATAAGTATCCTTAACAAATTTTAAGCTCCAATGTCAGTACAACTTGTGCCCTAGTTAACATATCTGTCTGGTATTATGATTTGTTAGGAATGGTCAGTGCAGCAAAGTTTATGGCAAAGATGTTAGTGGATCAGAGCTTCCCTACATTGGGTTGTATGGTCATTGAGAAAGATGAACTGTGCTAAGTATGTGTGTCTCATCATGACTTGTCAATTGATTTCAATTTAATATGTGGTAAAATTAATTTTCCCTTTTTACTTTGTTTCAGGGTCCTTCGCCATGTCATCTTCATTTGGACATTTCAATGTTGTGACATTTGCTGTGATATGTTACTGTTTTGAAATACAAAGTGTACATGTGTTGATCTTTGCAAAGACACCCACTTGAGATGGACAAACCTTTTCTAAAGACAACTTGCACTCTCATGACATGGGCATTCGGAAGATTGTACCTGACCTGTTTTCTTTGTGAAGCTGCCATCAAGGCAATATGTGCCACTTGAGTGACTTGTGCATGTCAAGCCCTAGCATACTGTTCTCCCTTCACACTGGTGAGATCTTCAGTTTCTGGACTGCAGAGGTAGCTGATAATGTATTTCATCATAGGTGATATAACTTTTTGTTAGCACAGCACTGAATGGTGAATGTGTCATTGTACCAGACATTGTCATGGTGTCCTGTACTGGTCATGTGGCCTTAAATGTTGTCACTGCCATGACATATACTATTGTGTTATTGATCTAGGATTCCTGTTGTGAGGGCAGGATGGATGGCTCCAACTGAGGTCATGCATCAGTGATAGTGTGCCTTTTTAATGTGTTCGCATTGTATGTTCCATTTCCTCTGTGATATCAAGGTAGTGGAGCATATAACTCTGAATGTCACAGATATTGGGGTTGAGTTTCTTTTGTACCCTGACTCCATTTCTACAGGGACCTGTTTGTAACAATATTATGTCCACGTACATTCTCTCTAGAGTTTGATTACTATCAATACATTTGTTGATACTTTTCCTGTTTATATTTGCAACATTTTATTTTCTAAATGGAGGTTCAATGGTTTCCCCAACATGATGGTGGAAGATGAACATGACAATGAAAATGGCACAAATAATCAAAAAAGAGTATTGTGCTATGTGTCCATTACATTTATTCTGATAATAAATTAAGTGTGAGATGAAATAAAATAAGATGAAATAAACTAAGAAGAGCCCATCATGGTGGATGGAAACATGGTAGCAGTGCCAAATGGAGTGTTCAAAATACTACTGGCCTCTGAAAAGGTAAATGTGTCACTCAGCAGGCTCTGTCTCGGCTTGGGACACAACTTGCCCTGGCAAGGGCTGCGGTGCGGCTCTACCCTTCCTTGGTGAAATCCATGGGTCGGTGTAACGGCCCACCGTGAGCTTCTTGGTGTTGCAGAAGAACTCCATGACACTTACATGCTGAATGTTTTGTGCACACCGCGAGTCTGTATGATGGCCCGTGAAGCAAAAATTGGTTGTCACTGCTCCATTTGGAGCCACGGTTCCCACCTTACACATATAGAGTCTCTCTCATTCATCCTGGGGCCATGTTCTGCCTTTTTGATCCTCCTTTCTTGTTCCCAGCATGCTTGGAGAGCTGCGTTATTTTCCCCATTGCAACATGGTGGTTTCTTTCTTTTCTGTATTACCCAGTCCTCATCCAAGATGGATGCCATGCCTCTTACTTTCTATCATGATATTTCCTTTCTATTGGAATTTAAGGAACTGTTTCTCCATTTTCTTTACGTTGCAACACTCTTTACTTCCTTCGTTGGTGTATCTTGCTCCTGCCTGGTGCATCTTCATTTCCTGTTGGCTTGTCCTAGTTTTTGGATTTCTTTTTGACTCACCTGCTATATTCTGTTCCTGCCCTTGCCCTTCTTCTGGCTACTCTTTTTCCTTCCAGTGGCAGACATCTGCTCAGGAGTTCTTGCCAGTGTAGAGGTTTTTTCCCTTTGAGGTTTTTTCCTCTTGGGACTCCTTCTATAGGGCACAGTCTGCTCCAATGTTCCTCTGTCAGCAGCATCATGGCGACCAGAAGGGGGTCACCCTTACCTTGGACAGACAATAACCTACAAGGGAAGACGTTGAGGATCTCCATGATGTTTTGCAGCTGGACTAGGAGGTATAGAACGTGCCAAAATGTTTCCATGAAAGAGTCCACAGAGTAAATGGAAGGCACAAGGAGTAAATTAGGTTTGGCATCTCTTGGAGGTGGTGGTATTGGTCTTGCCATCCTCTGTTGTTGGTCCAGATGATGATCCCCTACAGCGAGGAAGGGGAGCACAGATGCAGGGACTGAGGTAGTAGGGGCAGGTTGATCCTGTGGCAGGCCTTCCCTGTCAGTGACTGCCAGTGTTGTAATCTGGCCAGATGTTGAGGCACCACAGACAGGGGCAGATGGACTAGGAAAAGCCCTGCGCA
The DNA here is from genome assembly GCF_031143425.1 of Pleurodeles waltl. Classification (NCBI taxonomy): domain Eukaryota; kingdom Metazoa; phylum Chordata; class Amphibia; order Caudata; family Salamandridae; genus Pleurodeles; species Pleurodeles waltl. Next base: position 921,841,369 of record NC_090443.1, on the reverse strand, counting down.
TAATGTGGTAAATGTCATACATCACCCCACTCAAGAAGCCCAAATTAGAATTTATGTTCTGCATCTCTTCATTGTTCTCCTTCTGCACCTGCTTAATGTCCCAGAGCTCATTTAGGACCTGGCCCATCACATATTGCGATTGTGGGAATACTTGGTCAAGGGTGGTCTGGCTAATTAACACCTCAGTGGTGTCTCTTGGCTAGCCTATAGATTCCCTCCCACTACCCCTACGCCCTCTGGGCAGTGCCCTTGAAGTGTGCCCCCAAACCACTTTATCTCATCAGAACTGGAGGCTGAGTTATTGGCTTAACAGTAGCAAGGACTGGAGGACAGGACTGGTGTGCTGGTTCTCGGTTCGCAGGAAGTAGAGGGGTCCTTATGCTGAGGTACTGTTGCAGTTGTAGTAGGAGGTGTAGTTGTGGACTGAGTTTGACTCACTGGAGCTGTGTGGCCAGACATACCAGATGGACAAGCTTGCTCTCCATCATCTGGTCTTACAGAAGTGGAGTCCTCACTGAAGGCTTGCTTCTGGGCTGGAGTGGATTTCTGTTGGCTGGCCGACAATGGTGCACTGGGCCGGGTGGTTGGACCTGTGAAGGATACAGAAGATATGTGTTTAAAATATAGTTTGTGCATTTCATTTGTCTTTGTCTTCAGAAGGGCCAACCTAAAACCTAGAAAGAGTGAGATTGACTGATTGGGTGTTTGTGTTATTTTCATTGTTTTACCCATGCAGCCTCATTTACACAGATGACAACTCCAGTGCTGACCTTGTAGAGATGTCCTGGAATGCCAAAGAATTAGTTCAGATTTGTAGGTTACACGTGGCAGACACTGAATCCAACACAGCGGTGAGTAGATTGGAGTACGGGACCATTCCAAAGTCTGGAAGGCTGCAAATCACTAGATATAAAGTGGTTCATAATGCACAAGATACTGTAATTGGTCATCATATGGACAGTAAATTTACACTTGTGTGTGGCTACTGATTCTGTTCAGCATGCCACATTGCATTTTTGGATATCTTGGATTCAACAGACAATGAATAATGTAAACATTTTCATAAATTCAGTGCGGCTATGAACAGGTGTCATCATGGTTGAGATATACAAGAAGAGATATTTTAATCCATAGCATGACATGGTGACTGACAAATGTTCTAGGTTTTTAAATACATGTGTGTGCATATAGAAGAAAAGAACAGTGTAACAACACTACATTACACTATTGCTTTTCAGATCCAATAACGGAGCTTTGTGGTACTTGTAGTCATCTGTTGAAACCATGGATAATACTTGTTTCAAAATAAGTTACACAAATCACTTTCAAAGACTATCATAGAGATGATAACACATTTGCAACTGGTACACACATATGGACATAATGTGACTCAGAGAAAATACAACTTAGGAACACCATACTCTCCTGTGAAACTGGATATACTTTTTGGGTCTATTTTGTAAACACAACATACATTGATAGACAGTAATTGGCAGAGCACATGCAAGGGATGATCCATAGGGAACTACACACAATCTGACTATTCATATTGCATTATGTTAGAAGGAGAGCTAAGCCCATGCTGCTGGCAATTTGTATGATACAATATATTTTGTTTATTCAGAATTAGCTATATCTGTGTTGCTAAGGTTTTCCAGCTCTCTAAAAGATTACCTTAAGGGAAGGCTCCATTGGTGATTAGGGCGACATACATAGTTTTGACATACCAGTCTGCACTCTACCAGGGATTCTAGTCAAGCCTTCAGAATGGAGGATTTGCACGACCTTCTCCTCCCAGGGAAAGAGTTATATTGGGGGGATAGGAGAACCACCACCAGTCCTCTGGGCCTCCAGGTGACACTAGGAGACTAGTGAATTAACCTTCCCCAATAGGTCTTTCCACCTCTTCCTAATCCCCTCTTGTGTGGGCAAGTTGTTGGCTACTGTATTCACCCTGTTGACTATTCTAGTCCAAATTTGCCTTTTCCGGGAAATGGTAATATTTTAAACTTGTGTTCCAAACAATTGTGACTCTACTTTCCCTCTGTGAAAAGGTTTTTTTTTCTCCCTGCCATTGTGAAATACATTTAAGTGAGACTAGTGTGCAAAAAAATGAAGGGTACCATAAAAAATCCGATTTAACAAAAAAGACGCAAAGGAAGACAGAATCAAAAAACATGTCTCCTATGTTGTGGATTTGTCTGGCTCTCTGGTCTTCTGCAAAGGAATGGCAAAGGGTCATTGTTAGACCTGACAGCCTTAGGGTGGTCATCCCCAACCTTTTACCTTCCTCCCTCCACTTTTTTCCACTGTTTTTTTCTGGTTTTAGGGCTCTGCACACTTTACAATTGCAAACCAGTGCTAAAGTGCATATGCCCTCTCCCTTAAATCATGGTAACATTGGTTCATACCCAATTGGCATATCTGATCTACTAGTGAGTCCCTAGTAAAGTGCACTACATGTGCCTAGGGCCTGTAGATTGAATGCTACTAGCCGGCCTGCAGCACTGGTTGTGCCACCCACATAAGTAAGCCCTTAACCATGTCTCAGGCCTGCCATTGCTAGGCCTGTGTGTGCAGTTCCACTACCACTTCGACTTGGCATTTAAAAGTACTTGCCAAGCCTTAAACTCCCCATTTCTATATATAGGTCACCCCTACGGTAGGCCCTAGATAACCCAGAGGGCAGGGTTCTGTGTGGGTCAAAGGCAGGACATATATCTGTGTGTTTTATATGTCCTGGTAGTGGAAAACCCCTAAATTCATTTTCTGCTGCTGAGGCTTGCTCCTTTTATAGGCTAACATTAAGGATACACTACTAAACTGTTTGAATGGTAGATTCTGACTTGAAAGGGGTAAATAGGTCATATTTAGTATGGCCAGAATGGTAATACAAAAACAACGGCTGACTGGATTTTATATTACTATTTCAGAAATGCCACTTTTGGAAAATGAACATTTATCTGCACTTAAATCCTTCTGTGCATTCCAATCCACTGCTGGGCTGGGTTGTTTGACAGCTCCCTTGTGCATTTAACCCAAACAACCACAAACACAGAAAGCTCAGTCACACCTGCACAAATCTACATACTGAATGGGTCTTCCTGGGATGGAAGGGTTGAGGCCTGACACAGTTCAAAGGGCAGTGGCACAATGGACTGTCAAACCCCCTACTGGGACCCTGGCAGACATGATTTTACTTCTAAGCCACTCTTTGAAGTCTCCCCCACTTCAAAGGCACATTTGGGTATATAAACTGGGTCCCTGATTGTACCAACTCAGACACTTCTTGACAAGATACTTCCTGGGAAAGAAACTCTGAACCAGAAATGCAACCTGCCAAGAGTGCTGCCTGGCTGTCCGAAGGACTCACCTGGACTGCTTTGCTGTAAAGGACTGCTGTCTTGTAGTTGCCCTGCTGCCTTGCCGGCCTCTGGCTCTGCTGAGAAGTGCTCTCCAAGGACTTGGATTGAGCTTGCCTCCCGTTGCTGAAGTCTCATGGCCAAAAATACTTCATTTTCTGCCAAAGAATTCCTTGTGTGCCGCAAATTTGATGCACCACCTGCTGGAAACGACGCACAGCCTGCAACGCGATGAAAAAATTGCAGCACAACTGAACCGGAACGACGCAGCCTGACTTCCCGAGGGAAAATCGATGCAGTGCCTGTGTTACGACTGGAAATTCGCCGCACAGCCCCCTAGATTGATGCACAGCCGAGCCGGAATTACGCAGCACGACTTCTCGGATGAAGAATTGACACAGTGTCTGCAGTGTGACAGAAAATCTGACGCAACTTGCTACTGGAAAGACGGAAGCCTGTGACTTTGCCCCGCATGGCCAGGATGTCCACGCATCGGCCCTTGGTGCAACAAAGATCCTCGCACTGCAGTGAGGAACTCAGACCAAACGTCGCAAGTCCTGTGTTACTGGAAAACAAACTATGCATCGTCTGAGGGTGCCGGAAAATCCGACGCACATTCACTCTTTTTCCACGCAACCTCCTCCTCTGCGATCCTCTTGCAATCATAGGAAAGCCTTAACTGAGTTACTAGGTATGAATAATTCAAATACCATCTCTTGGCTTCCCCATATGTGCTCCATCTTACTGAGATTAAACATCAGAAAAATATGGAGTGATTCTTTCTAAGTAAGGAAACTGGATTTTTGGTAATAATCAACTGAGCTTCATCATAGAAATGCTATTTCTGAAAGCCTTGCTTGGGGTATCCTAGAGTTCAAATTGACAATAGTAACGGATGCGGTAGACCCCATAATGCTAGAACTTTAGATATCAAATTTAGAATAGGCATCTTGCAAGCAGGCCAATTTTCCAGCAAATGGAAATCAAATCAGGACACACAGGCATTTTGCCCATCTTGGAGTGATTTAATAGAAGATATCGAACACCTGCTTGTTTCTGCCAATTGTATAAAAGAGCAAGAATAATTTTCATCAGAACACCTTTCTTAAACCTTGGCATTAGGTATTACACAACTGCCTCTAGGATACTCAAAACACTGATCTGGTAATTGTACACACTGTAAGCTGATACCTGAATGCTGTCGGGCTAGTAAGGAAGTAGATGAGGTATTGATTTATGACCAAAAAGCCAGAGGGTGGTCAATTTCCACAGTGCAAGGCCAAAGGCCATGTGTATTGGGAGTTGGGTGGTATTGGGGGTATGCTGCAGGTCCTGACCACTGGCCAGGACCTGTGGCAAACCCCTGCCTCGCACAGCCAAAGGCTGTGCACAGCGATGGATGGATTAACATAAAGTAATTACAATTACTTAACATTAGAAAAAACCATAGAAATGTATTGAAAAACAAAGCTTACAGGGGCATTATAGTTAGGAAATAGAATTTTTTTAAAACATAGAAATTCACTTAAAAAGCTAAGGGTTACAGGGATGTTATAGTTAGGTTCTGAAGTGACCCAAACAAAACTTTATGGTTAGCTGGTGTAACTATAACTTATGCCCTCACCATGCACTGCTAATTACCCCACATATTACAACACTCATGACATCTTTGATAACATAATTGATAATATCAATGTAATATTTGAAGAAAAATAATTGAGGAGAAAACTGTGCATGGCAATTGTTGATTTGGTTACACCCCACTTTAAGTCTATAAGAGTTTTGGAGAGTTAAATATAGCTCCTCTGATAGAACGGTCCTCCATAAAGAAGGATTCTGGCTTTAAGAGTGGATGCAACAATAATTAGTCAATACTATTTATCATCAATTGCACTTTAGACACACTATTGCACTTCTTTGATGAAAGGATGAGTCTGATATATTCCTCCATGGCATGGATTGTAGGGAGGATAGGGGGGAATTTTGCCCTGTAACACCTGTTTATGATATTGGTTACTGTATGAAATGTAATAATGAGATCAGGACATTTCCAGTGCACTAACATTTCTGAGTTAAGAAAGGAAAAGAGCTATCATTATCCAACATGTCCACCCACACTGGCTGTAGTTCAGGGGGGTATGTTATAATAATTTGTTCTGAATTAAAAATCAGTCATGATGGACAAGTATTGACGCAGTCCCTAAACATGATTTGGTACTTTACCTGACAATGCTTTGTGTCCTTGTGTGTGGGCCCAAAACATTTTTTAGCATTTTACTCCCAGATTGTCCTTGTTTAAGCAGTTTTTAAATTTATGTATCTAAGGAGAAATTACTTTTAAGTGGTGTACGTGCAATGAATAACATCATCATTTAGCAAATGTTCTCGAAGCATTGAGGTAGAGTGTGTGGGCCTAGTGTTCAATAATTTTATTTTAAAGCACTTCACCATGTATGTGATTATAATGTGTGATCATGAACAGAGTGAGGTTTGAAAAGTGTTGCGGATGAACTTACTGTCTTTTTCAATGATGTTGACATTGGAAAATTAGTTTGTTTTATTTCAAAAAATCATGTTGCTCATTGTAATAGTTTTACATTATGATGGACAATTCTGCATATGTTAGGATACTTTGCACTTGATTATGATATGTTGGACTGAGAAAAGCAATATTGAAAGGTGTTCTCAACCATATTTCAAGTCACATGAAGTACTGTGTTCTGTCTAGCTTTTAAACAGAGGGTGGCGGCATGAAGGGATTTTTCCCTTTAAAAAGACACTCCATGCGCATTGTGGTACTGAAAATTCTGGACCCGTGTTATAAACGTCGTCGTATCACAACGATTTTGGTATCAGCAGACCAGGAATGATTAGAATAGTATGCACAAGCATTGTATTCATATTCGGGTAACAAAATCACCCGAATTTCAGAGTTTCCGTCCTGAACCCTCGTGTTCCATTTAAACGACAGCCACACATAGGCCAATGTCTAATGCTGAAAACGAGTCTGAAGGACACGTACATCTTTGCTGACTCCTCTGTGACCTGGGCAAGCTGACTCCACTGCCTGAAGCCAAACCTGTTCGGACAGTTTCTTTCCCAGTGGCCGAATGAGATTAGTATCAAGGCACAACACATCATAAACCTTTCATCACACACAAACCATGCCTAATCTTACACACACCTGTCTCTGTTTCTTTCTTTATGACTTGCTTTACAAGGAGGAGGTGCCCGTTTATATTGGGGGTCCGTCGATATCTGATGAAAGTACTAAGCCTTGCCGGGTAATTGATTGAGGGCTGGACAAACTGAAATATGGGCTTGTCATCATAACCCTGCTATTACTTTGTAGTGAAAATATGTGAATGGTCAACTGTAAAATAAGGAATGTTTGCCTAAAGCATAATATTTTGTATAAAAGAGAAGGTTAGCTTTGCAAGAGCAGCAGTCTCCTGAGAATATACACCGTGTTGTACTTCTAGGATACCTGTTACTGGCTGCAGCCAATAAACAAGATCTTTGACTTCACCAACAAGACTCTGTGTTTCTGTAGTCTGAGACAGGAAGGACTCGAAGTCTTAGGGTGTGTTCCCTGGCACTACTGGGTTCTGAAAAACCCAGTACTTCATTTGGCGCCCAGCGTGGGGCGATTTCAGCGGTACCAGTCCAAGCCAGAGGTTTGTGAGGAGCTTCGTGTGAAAATTCTGGAGGAAGGCCGCCACTTCATTGACCCCTGTATGTCGACGTGGTCCGAAAGTCTTTGCTGCGAGGTTCCCCGCTTTCCGACGGCTACGAAGGACTGCTGCCCTGACTATCGCCCTGTTTTGGACCCTTGATGATTTGGTAGAGCGAAACGATAAACGAGTCTTCTGGTGACGTCATCGATACCTCAGTTAAGTATAAGTGGAGCGTCTCCCAGTCCTTAGTTTGGTTCTTAGTTTGGTATCCCTTTGGGATCTTTGATTTGGAACTTGTAAGTACCAAAGCCGAGGGATTTGTGTATTCACGAGACTATCGTATTCGATAATCCTTTGAAGTTTGAAGCTAGACTAGAGAGCGAAGATGCCTGGTCTTAGCAGATATGGAAATTTGTTTTGTCTGGGTTATAATAGGGATTCCCGATTGGAGGACTCGTGTCCGGTTCCTCCGATTGGAACTCCAACCTATGAACTATATGTGAAACATGGCATAGGCCCCATCATATATAATGAAGTATGGATCCGATACACCAGGAAAGATGGTGTTTTGAAATGGCCCCAATATGGTAGTTTTGACACAGAGATTCTGGATAATCTGGAGGTTAAACTTTTTAAGAAGAAAGCCCGGCCGGCGATGTTTGACTCTTTCTGCCTATGGCGTAAGGAAGCCAAACAGAAGGAAATTAAATTAGCAAAGAGAAATAAGAGGGAAGAGGGTATCTCGATAATGCAAGCTGCCATGCAGTTTAAAGATGATGAAGAAGAACAGATGAATGAGCAGTTGCACAGGCAACGTAAAATGGTGACCGATAAATGTTATCCAGTTCTTCCGCTTCTTCAGCAAGATGCAGCAAAAGAACTTGAGAAAGATCCTTTAATGTCACACTTGTTGAGTTCGCCACCCCTTTATGCGCAGAATGCTACAGCACCTCCGCAACCTTTAGCTGTGCAACCTCCGGTTATTGTGCCTCAGGTTCTTCCACAGCCGCAAGCTCCTTTTCAGTTGGCTCCTACTTCTATGGCGCAGCCCCTTCAAGGGCCGCCAACTTCGCTACCTGCTCCATCTGTACCTCCTGCGACTTTATGTACTACATCGACTGCCTCTCCTGGTGTTCTTCCTGATACTGCCTCTGCATCTGCTTCTGCGTCTGCCTTGCCTCCCTCTGTTTTTCCTCCTGTCCTTTCATCAACTTCTCCTTCTGTCCGACAGAGAATGACAGATACTGTTGCCAGCCTTATATTTCCTCTCTTTGGGTCGTCTGGTGTGACCCCAGATTCGGAGCGTAAGCAGTCGCGTAGTCAACTGCCTAATTCTCAAGAGAGAGAAATGTTTGACCGTATGGCACGTAAATGGGTTGTTTACCCTTTAAGATACGATGTAGAGTCTGTTATGGATGTCTTCCGCCAATGGGAAGCACCGAAACAAAGATACGTTTTTGAGAAAATGTGTGCTTTCCTTTGTGAGGAATTGGAAGACAATGATTTGGAAACAAATCCGCCTGATTTGTGCCGTGTACGGTTTGAGTTTGCAAAGGGCACGATTGTGGGTTCGGATGTTGAGACAGCAGTTGCGACGTTGTTGTCCTTTAGGAATAAGGATCCTTCTCAGTCATTGTTCCAACATGACTCCTCTGTTAAAAAAAAGGTGCGACAGTACCCAATGAGAGAAGTCCCTCCGGTATGGAAGGACGCCGTTGCGGCTGATGTTGCTAATCAAATTGATGCTGTCCCAGCTCATTTTCAGCGTGTTTGGGTTCATGTTCCGTGGAAGCAAGCTGAAGTTTTAGCCCTTAAGCAGACTTTGCCTGATCCCGGTAAAAACCCTGCAGGGTATTATAAGGAATTATCACAGACTGCAGACTCATGCATTATGAATTTAGCCGACATAGACATGTTATTTGGGAATGTTGTTCCACAGCCTTTGTGGGGATTGATTCGACATACAGATCATGCACATGAGTTAGGTGACTCATGGGCTAATATTAGTGCTGCAAATGATAGACAATTTGGTGGTGCCAAGCCTGAGCCTTTGGTAGCAGAACTGCATGCTAAGATCATTACTTACATGAAGACTTTAATGCCTGCGATGCGTGTGAATTGGGATAAATTGTCTGCGTGTAAGCAGAAGAAAGATGAAACAGTGTCTGATTTCTTCACCAGGTTTGAGGAAACGTTTATCGACCACAGTGGTCAAGATATGAGTACAGAAGGTGGTCAACGGTTGTTCGTCGACAAGTTTGTGCACAATTTGCTTGCCGAGCTGTGTAAGAAATTGAAGGATTCAGAGAGTTCTTGGGCCGTTTCCTCTTCAGCACAAATATTGGCTACTGCACAGTACTACGAAAATAGGGATAAAGATGAGAAGGATAGAGCAGACAAGAATACTAAAGAATTAAAGACGAAGGTTCTTTTACAACAGGCGTATCCGCCACGTGGTGGTCAGAGTAACTATCTGCAACCTCAACAGTTCCAGAGAAACTCGCAAAGGTTCGAGTTTTCTCAACCACGTGTTCCTGTAGGTCCCAATCAGTGTTCATATTGTAAAGAAGAGGGTCATTTCAAGTATAGTTGTCCTATTTTGTTACAGCGTACAAATGGTGCTTCTGGTGCAAGAGGTCGAGGTGTTCAACAAGCTCCTAGAGGTAGAGGACGTGGAAGTTTCCCCCAGAACACGCGTTCCTTTCCGTCTCAAAACTCAATGAATAGTTTTGGCCAGCAACATAACGCGTCTGGTAGGACGGCTCAGTACTATGCTGACGACTACTATGCAGAAGATGAGAATCTGGAAGGTAATAATTGCTAGGACAGCCATAGGCGAAGAGAGGGAGTTTTTTTAGTTCCAGTGGATCAGAATGGACATTATGTTAAGGTGATTACCTCAGGTGTGTCGGAGCCTTTTCTGTTGGATACTGGTGCTACAAAGAGTTCTATTATGCACTCAAAACTCCCTGGCGCACCTTTGTCTGGCGAGATGAATGTTTCAGTAGGTTTTTCTGGCGCCCCGGTTAGAAACCCGATTTCTAGTCCTATGTCCCTTTCTGTTGGACCTTGTGAATTGGAAGCATCCCTTATTCTGACGACAGGTTGTGGTGAAAACTTGTTAGGATTGGATTTGTTGAAAAGATTGTATGTGACATTATATTGTTCTCCTTCAGGAGTACAACTTACACTGGGTAGGAAAATGGTCTCTCCAATGTATTTGTCGAAGGATAAACTTCCGACCGAATTGTCGTTTCTTCCTGATACCATTTGGGCTACTGGTCCTAATGACGTGGGTCTTTTAGAATTACCGCCTTATGTTGTGACATTGAAAGCCAATGTTAAATTACCACGCATTCAACAATACAAGATCTCTAGTGAAGGTGAAAAGGCGTTGCTAGCGATCATTTATGATTTAATTGAAAAAGATGTAATTGAAGAGACAAGAGGCAACGTTTGTAATAGTCCTGTTCTGCCTGTTTTGAAACATACTGACCCCTCTAAGCCACCTGTTTACAGGCTCGTGATTGATCTTAGAGAGGTAAATAAAATAGTTGTGCCACAGTTTCCAGTTGTTCCTGATATCACTGCCATATTGACTATGATTCCAGCTTCCGCCACCTGGTTCTCGGTGATTGACTTAAAGAATGCTTTCTTCAGCATCCCGATTGCAAAGGAGAGCAGGGATATTTTTGGCTTCAGTTTAGGAGGCCGAAGTTTCCGCTTCAAACGCGCTCCACAAGGCTACTGTGAAAGTCCATCAATATATAGTCAGGCTTTAAAAACACAGCTTGATGCAATTGTTTTACCTGACGGCACTACCCTTATTCAGTACATTGATGATTTGCTAGTTGCTACAGATACTGAAGAGATTTGTAAAGAAGCCACCTTGTTGTTGTTGCGTCATTTGTCTGATTTACATCACAAAGTGTCCCTTTCAAAACTGCAATATTGTCGACAAGAAGTGACCTACTTAGGTCATCTCTCATGGAAGGAGGGAAGGAAACTGACCTCAGAAAGAATTCAGGCAATTGCAAAATTGAGTGTGCCAAAGACACAGAGAGAAGTACGTGCTTTCTTGGGCATTACATCATACTGCAGACAATGGATACCGAATTTTTCTTTTCTGGCCAAACCTTTGGTAGCATTGGCCTATAAAGATACACCGAATCCCGTTCCGTGGTCTGAAGATTGTCAGAAAAGTTTTTCCGAATTGCGTAATGCATTGTGTTCGGCTCCTGTGTTGGGTACCCCGACTACAGTAAGCCCTTTACACTGTATGTCCATGAGAAAGAGGGTTGTGCATTGTCAGTGCTGACACAGTCTTTTGGAGACAAGCAGCGCCCATGCGCATATTTTTCGTCAACTTTGGATCCGGTAGCTAAAGCATTGCCGAGTTGCTTGAGAGCCACAGCGGCAGCAGCTGTTTCTATTCGACAGTCTGCTGGGTTAGTGATGAATAATATGTTGATTGTGATGGTTCCACATGCAGTGGACACGTTGTTAAACAGGACCAAGACACAGCATTTAACTAGTGCTCGATTGTCAGGTTACGAGTTGACACTGTTAGCGAGTCATGTGCACATAAAGAGGTGCAATACGTTGAATCCAGCCACGTTATTGCCAATTTCAGTAGAAACAGATGATGTTGAACAACATGATTGTTTTCTTAGGACAGAAGAAGAAACGAAAGGGAGAGTAGATCTTAAAGATACTCCTCTTGTAAAGTGTGATGGTACCTTATGGATGGATGGTTCATGCTTCAAGCTTCCGAATGGTGATACGACTGCAGCATATGCTGTCACAACTTTGCATACGATTGTTGAAGCTGCACGTATACCACATAATTCAGCTCAAGCAGCAGAGCTGATTGCACTTACGAGAGTGTGTGTGTTATCGAAAGGAATGAAAGTGACCATATATACCGACAGCCAGTATGCGTTTGGTGTGGCCCATAGTTCTGGACGATTGTGGAAAGAACGTGGGTTCCTGACTTTGCATGGAGCTAAAATTCAGCATGGTCAGTTGGTGAATGAGCTTTTTGAGTCACTGACCTTGCCATTACAAGTTGAGATTGTGAAATGCAGTGCGCACAAGAAGGTTACTGATGATGTCGGTCGTGGCAATGCATTTGCTGACGAAATCGCAAAAGAAACAGCAAAAGATGTGATGAATCGAATGTATGTTGCAGGCCCCGCAAGATGGGTTGGTGACGTTGGAATATGTGAAGATACGATAGAGGGTGTGAAGTCTATTCAAGCTGAAGCTTCAGAGAAAGAGTTGAGTGTGTGGAAAGAAAGTACGGGTAAATTGGATGAAAATGGTTGTTGGGTTGACTTGTCAGAACATCAGCGATGGTTGTTACCCGATGCGTATGTGCTTGCAGTGGTGACAATGGCTCATGGAATGGCCCATATCAGTGTGAAAGGGATTTGTAAGTTGTTGGCTCCAGTATGGCAAAATGCTGGAATTCCTAAATGTGCAGAGAATATCTTAAAGAATTGCATGGTGTGTCTGAAATACAATCCTGGTAGGGGAACCCCAACTCCAGCTGGTCATTTTGCGCCTCCAACGTATCCGTTCGAGGTTTTGCAGCTAGATTTCATCCACATGGAAAGGTGCAACAATCTGAAATACGTACTCGTTGTTGTTTGTGGTTTTTCAAGATGGGTAGAAGCATATCCCTTAAAAGACAACACTGCCTTATCCACAGCTGAAGCCCTTGCCAAAGAATTCTTCCCTAGGTTTGGAATGCCGAGAATGGTCTGGAGTGATAATGGGAGTGAATTTGTGGGTCGAGTGATGAAAAAAGTATGTGAAGGGCTAGGTATCCAGCAAAAATTCCACGCTGCAAATCACCCCCAATCAGCTGGACTAGTAGAGTGCTATAATGGCACGCTAAAACTGAAGTTGGCAAAGATACAAGCGAGCTCTGGTCTTAAATGGCCTGGCGCTCTGCCTCTAGCACTCCTATCAACAAGAATGACTGTGCATTCGCGAGTGGGACTTAGTCCCTATGAAATTGTGTTCGGCCGCCCGGCCAACATATGGGGAGTGCCAAGACCAACAAAATTCAGTGAGATCGAACACCCTGTACTGCTTGATTATTTGTATGAATTGACGGCTAAATTGCGTGTTCTACACCAACAGGTTCACGATACTCTGCCTCAGGTCTCTGAAGCTCCAGGACATCTTATCGATCCTGGATCATGGGTACTGGTCAAGAACTTCCAGCGGACAAAGAATGACCAGCCCCGTTGGACCGGCCCCTACCTCGTCCTTCTCTCAACAAGATCAGCTGTTCGAGTGGAAGGGAAAAAGAACTGGATCCACGGCGTACACTGCAAGAGGGTCCCTTTTCCTCTACCGTACGACCGGTGGGACCAGGAGGGGATCGCTGACTCTGAGACTGAGACTGTGCCTCGTTTTTTGCCATTTAGCGATGCACGTGTAAAAGGAACAATTTCTGAACAAGAAAGTGACAATAATTTGCAAGAAGCTGTGCCACCGTCAATTCGATTGAACACTACAGAGCCTGAACTCTTGTTCCAGAACCAGACAGTACCTGGAAAAAGCCGTTATAATTTGAGACCAAGAACTAAGGACAAATCATTTTTTTTCCCGTTCCTTTGCTATTTTTTTAAAGTGCGGCTCTCCCATCTGAGAAACTTTCTTATTTTTGTTTTTTTTTCTTTTCGAACTGCCATCCGGGTTCAGCTGTAGGGTCGTGGTTGCCCAAGTCTTTGGAGTGCAGCTGAAGACGTTAGGTCGACAGTTCTGGTCAGTCTAAGGGATTTGCCCTAGACTGACAGAAGCTTTCCCTAGCATAGAACACCCTACCACCACGAGCAGCAATTAGAGAGGATGGAGTTTTTCAAGAATGAGAGACCTGCCAGACAGATGAACTTTAAAGCCAGAATGGGTATAATAATGACAAAGAAACGATTTTTGATATTATGTATTTTCATGTTGCTTAGTGTAATGACGTTTTTAATAAGATATGTTTTATTCTCTTTTCAAGTGACATTTGCACCCATTACTCAGCCCATACCTCCTTCTACTGTTTCCTCGCATTCTTTTCACCCCCTGCCTGAACACGAGTCTGCCAGAAGATTAGAATTTGTCAACAATTCATTCATTCTGCTTCTACACCAACACCAATTAGTAGTGAACACAACTAACTGTTGGGTGTGTGGTCTTATGCCTCATACTACTGATAAAGATATCCCTTATCTGGTCCTGCCTTTCAGCCATAATGGTTCTGTATGGGCATATAGAACGGTGTTCATATACGCGTATGAAGCCAACCCCCTACGTTCTGTGAAAGATAATCCTAAGAATAGTGCTCTAGCTAAGGGTATAGTAGATATGATTAGGGAAGATATTTCCTATGAGACTATCCCGAGAGATGAGACACTAGCATATATTGTATGGAACATAACAGGATATGGAGTTACTCTGAGTGGGAACCAGCGAGCAAAGAGATCCTCCCCGATTTGGATTGTACCCCATCAGGGTCACCTATGTCTGCAAGGTAATGGCAAGAATCCCAGAGCTCAGTTAGGGAAAAGTATCTGCACTGAAACATATGTTTTTGCGTCTCAGACTTCTCCTTTGTTCTTAGCAGCTAAGGGTACCTATTTCATCTGCCATAATAGAGCCTATACATGGTTGCCTCCTGACTTCTCAGGCACATGTTTTGTTTCGTTCCTGTTACCTCCCACCTACACGGCCGCTGCAGATTACCATAAGACAAGGATAGTTAGAGGTGTCATAAGTAAAGAAGACACTACAGGACAAGAATTTGGAGATTTCGTAAAGGGTTTTCTGCCGTTTTGGGGCCCTATGGTTAACAGCAGGAACATAAGGCAATTGACAAGGGTGGTTGAATCCACGGTAGTTGAAACCGCCGGTGCCCTTAGTAATTTGACTGCTGAGCTCCAGTCGGATCGCCTTATGACTCTTCAGAACAGGGTCGCATTAGACGTCATACTTGCAGACCGAGGTGGGGTATGTAAAGTGATCCAATCAAGTTGCTGTGTTTTCATCCCAGATAACGCTCCGACAGTCTACCAGGCCATTTCCAAACTGCATAAGATCTCTGAATCTATTCACGTGGATAAAGGAGATTGGTCATTGATGGGGTGGTTCTGGGAGCTGATATCCGCCTGGGGATGGAAGACTCTGGTAGTCATTGGGATGATCTTAGCCATTCTTTTCCTGTCCTGTCTGTGTGTACAGTGTGCTCCTGCAATATGTGGCCTCTGTGCTACATCGTGTGTAAGGAAACCTGTATCAAGGGACGAGCTAAGTAATAGGATGATGCTACAGCAACATCTCAACGACTTTATGAATATAGACCTGGACTCAGATTAGCGTGAGTATAGGTTATTGCCTATGTAAGGGCAAAAGGAGGGTCTGTGGTACTGAAAATTCTGGACCCGTGTTATAAACGTCATCGTATCACAACGATTTTGGTATCAGCAGACCGGGAATGATTAGAATAGTATGCACAAGCATTGTATTCATATTCGGGTAACAAAATCACCCGAATATCAGAGTTTCCGTCCTGAAACCTCGTGTTCCATTTAAACGACAGCCATTTTATGATTGCCCTCACATAGGCCAATGTCTAATGCTGAAAACGAGTCTGAAGGACACGTACATCTTTGCTGACTCCTCTGTGACCTGGGCAAGCTGACTCCACTGCCTGAAGCCAAACCTGTTCGGCCAGTTTCTTTCCCAGTGGCCGAATGAGATTAGTATCAAGGCACAACAAATCATAAACCTTTCATCACACACAAACCATGCCTAATCTTACACACACCTGTCTCTGTTTCTTTCTTTATGACTTGCTTTACAAGGAGGAGGTGCCCGTTTATATTGGGGGTCCGTCGATATCTGATGAAAGTACTAAGCCTTGCCGGGTAATTGATTGAGGGCTGGACAAACTGAAATATGGGCTTGTCATCATAACCCTGCTATTACTTTGTAGTGAAAATATGTGAATGGTCAACTGTAAAATAAGGAATGTTTGCCTAAAGCATAATATTTTGTATAAAAGAGAAGGTTAGCTTTGCAAGAGCAGCAGTCTCCTGAGAATATACACTGTGTTGTACTTCTAGGATACCAGTTACTGGCTGCAGCCAATAAACAAGATCTTTGACTTCACCAAGAAGACTCTGTGTTTCTGTAGTCTGAAACAGGAAGGACTCGAAGTCTTAGGGTGTGTTCCCTGGCACCACTGGGTTCTGAAAA
This sequence comes from Pleurodeles waltl, assembly GCF_031143425.1. Lineage (NCBI taxonomy): Eukaryota > Metazoa > Chordata > Amphibia > Caudata > Salamandridae > Pleurodeles > Pleurodeles waltl. The sequence continues at coordinate 921,825,072 of NC_090443.1, read as the reverse complement.
ACCCAGTACTTCATTTGGCGCTCAACGTGGGGCGATTTCAGCGGTACCAGTCCAAGCCAGAGGTTTGTGAGGAGCTTCGTGTGAAAATTCTGGAGGAAGGCCGCCACTTCATCGACCTCTGTATGTCGACGTGGTCCGAAAGTCTTTGCTGCGAGGTTCTCCGCTTTCCGACAGCTACGAAGGACTGCTGCCCTGACTGTCGCCCTGTTTTGGACCCTTGATGATTTGGTAGAGCGAAACGATAAACAAGTCTTCTGGTGACGTCATCGATACCTCAGTTAAGTATAAGTGGAGCGTCTCCCAGTTCTTAGTTTGGTATCCCCTTGGGATCTTTGATTTGGAACTTGCAAGTACCAAAGCCGAGGGATTCGTGTATTCACGAGACTATCGTATTCGATAATCCTTTGAAGTTTGAAGCTAGACTAGAGAGCGAAGATGCCTGGTCTTAGCAGATATGGAAATTTGTTTTGTCTTGGTTATAATAGGGATTCCCGATTGGAGGACTCGTGTCCGGTTCCTCCGATTGGAACTCCAACCTATGAACTATATGTGAAACATGGCATAGGCCCCATCATATATAATGAAGTATGGATCCGATACACCAGGAAAGATGGTGTTTTGAAATGGCCCCAATATGGTAGTTTTGACACAGAGATTCTGGATAATCTGGAGGTTAAACTTTTTAAGAAGAAAGCCCGGCCGGCGATGTTTGACTCTTTCCGCCTATGGCGTAAGGAAGCCAAACAGAAGGAAATTAAATTAGCAAAGAGAAATAAGAGGGAAGAGGGTATCTCGATATGCAAGCTGCCATGCAGTTTAAAGATGATGAAGAAGAACAGATGAATGAGCAGTTGCACAGGCAACGTAAAATGGTGACCGATAAATGTTATCCAGTTCTTCTGCTTCTTCAGCAAGATGCAGCAAAATAACTTGAGAAAGATCCTTCAAGTCTCTTGGATACCACCTTTTGAGTGATTGATATTAGTTTGGAGAAATTGAGATTTTGTCAGGCCGTCCTTATCTGTCGTAGCACCCACCGTGTGAGAGGCAAATCATTGGTTTGGCGTTTTTTTTAACGGATCTATGAGGTGTTCGCTGCCCCAATGTGAAGTCCGGAGAGTCCGGCATTTCCATCGTATGAGCTAAAATATGAGGAGATTGCTCTGGTGACACCAACATACCAGAGCCACGGTCTGTAACATCCGAAGGATTGGGTCCGAGGGCGCAAGACGGCAGACTACTGGATGCAGTGAGTGCGATTGTCCCTTCTAGTGATTAATTAGTTCTAGTTTGAGTATAAAGAGGTAAAAGTGATTTTGGAGGCAGTCATTCATAGTAATGTAGTTTTTTGACCACACCTGATTTTGGATATGTTCAGTGAAGCAGAATGTTGTGAAGCAGCAGCTGGCATTTTTGGATCCCTATTATCTCGACCAGGTAGGCCATCAGGGGAGCCAACACACAGAGGAGGCATTAAGGATAATTTAAAAGAGTTATTTTGGACACAAAAAAAAAAAAATGAAAAAGAAATTGCAAAGTAGTGGGAAGAGGCATCTTTACAGGAACATTTGTAAGTGGACAGGATAGCGCAAGGGCTAAGAATATATATGGTTCCATGTTATGAAAATCCAGCCCAGAAGAATTACGGGAATGGGCTAAATATGGTACTTCATCAGCCAAAGGTGTGCTTCACATTTTAGTAAAATATGCTAATATTGACAGGGGAAACTGTTGGTGAAAATCCAAAAATTAGAAAGTTTGATAGCATAAGACTCTGACAAATCTAGGGCAGAGACGTTCAGACAAGAGATGAAAACTAGATTAGTGGCCTATGGAACCAAGATCAAACAAAAACAAAGTAAATTTACAAGGGATCAACAAGATTACAAATTGGGCAGAATACTGGTGTTTGAACTGAGATATGACACATCAAGAAAACAACTACAGCAAGTCAAGAACTCACGAGTGTCCATGAGTAAAGACACCTTAAAGTGAGAAATAGATACTGATCTATCAGAGGACGAATTCTCCAGACAAGCAGCACAAAGGGGCACTGTTCAGATTTCCCCTGGAATACCAACTAATCAGAGAGACTTTCAGAAACATGTCACAGAGGGAAGTAGATACTGCAGAATGAGAAGGGGGAGAAAAGGTTGTAAAAAATATCTTCCCCCACTAGCACAGAGGAAGCGAAGGGGCAGTTTTTGGAGATGATAGAATCAGGTCTAGCAGTGGTCAATCTAACTGAAAGACTTTTAACAGATGTGGAGATCGAGGTGCTGCAGAAGGCCTACTTTTTGCCCTATGTTCAGACTCAATTATATACAAACCTTTATTGATCTTTGCCAGTTCATCAGCAAATTAAAAGCCAAGAAAATGTATATCCTGAATCCTAAACAGGAAGGAAGAAGTATGGGACAAGAAAGTGAAGTCACGGATGATCTCAAAGGATATGACTTACCTACTTTGTGGCTGCTGCAGGAATTGAGCGACACTACCCTCCAACAGCTAAGTGGGGTTTGGAGGAGGAGCTTGCTGTCCTGGAAAGAGCAGGTATCTGACAAAGTTGGGGGCTGAGTAACAAAAATGAAATCCAGGAGTATTCCACAACATCTCCTCATGATTCAATTGATTGTGTACATGAAGCCATGATTATGGAACTGAACAGTGTTTGGAAGAACCAACAGAGAACTTGTCACTACAATATGACTAGGAAAGAATGGCAGGTGGTACCTGATTTGAAGAATGAAACTGATTTAATTATAAAGCCTTCTGATAAGGGTGGCAACGTTGTTCTAAAACTAGGGATGAATACCTGAAAGGCTATGAGACAATTAAGTGATACCACCTGCTATTTACTGATTGGGAAGGAACAGTATTAGTGCAGCGTGAAGGGTTTCAATGATCTCTGGAGTGCTCATGGAGTACTTCTTTGCAAGAAAGTTCAGTTCCTGAAAGTGGACTATCTGAGGATTCCAACTTTCTACCAGCTTTCTAAAGTACAGAAAGATGCCACAATGCCCACAGGTCTTCCAATAGTATCTTTGAAAGGAAGCCTATTAGATAATGCATTGATTTATGTTGGCCAGTTCCTTTTACCTCTTGTCAACTAATTGAGTCCATATGTTAAGGACACCACAGAAATCATGCGAGTGATTGAGAACATTGAGTGGGAAAGAGAATTTTCCTTATATATTAGAGTTTGTGTACTTGCATTAGTCATGAACATTGCCTGAGAGAAGTTGATTACTTTTTGAAAACTAGGCAATCGAAGTTCGCTGACCATAATATAATGTTAATGGAATTGATCACTTACTGCTTGAATAACAACATCGTTATTTTTGCAGGGCACCCACATCAACAAAAGCAGGGAACCGCGATGGGTATGTGCTTCGCCCCCAGCTATGCAAATATTTTCATAGGCTGGGTGGAGAAGCATGTAGTATGGGCGGAAGAAGTTGATCAGTTGGTGAAGCGAGTTGCCATTTTCATTTTTCATTTTTGATTATATTTCTATCATCATTCAGTCATGGATATTGCAGTTACAGTAGACACGAATGATGGAAATTTTTTGGTTAACAAAATAAAGGTATGATTAGTCTACATTTTGAGTTGATTTATTTATTCACTTTGATTGTAGTCCTTGCACATTTTAATGCATATATATGTGGCTGTTTGAGCTCAGCATTTCTATTATGCTTTGCTGTTGCAAGACCACAAACAGGTTAAAAGATGGCTGCCACACAACAATGATGAACAATCTGTATGATAATCCTTTTTCTCTTTTCAGTTTCAATTTGGGCATCAATGACATTCCCATTCTAGTTGTATGAATATGACTGGCAATTATTTGTTATGGTTGACATTGAGGAAGGCTTGTTAGCTATATATATATATTTTTTTGGCCTACTGCAGGTAGATTGGAGGTAGATATAATTAGGACAGTGTTCCCATAGAAAAGGTGTTTTTTGACTTGTCTATATCTTTGGCACTGTTTGAAGAATCTTTACTAAACTTTCCCAGAAAAGTGCCCCAGCAGTGATTCTTGTTGTGCATGTAAAGTTTTAGGGAGGACCATCAAGCAGGGGCCGAGAAAAAGGGTGGGGTCAAAAAGTTGTGTTTTTCACTGAGCTTTGAACATGCCTACAGCCAGAACCACTGGATGAAATTACATGAAATTTTGCAGAAAGCTAGCTTCTGGGAAGCAGATTGTGCTTTTGGTTATTTATTGTAAATCTTTCCAGTAGTTTAGGAGAAATTAAAGGATATCTAATCTACATTTGTATATCTGTGGTCACGACGATAATAACAAGCTTGTGCAGGGAAATGCACAGCTCTGATTGGCTGCCAACATACAAACCAGGAAGTGTTGGCAGCCATTTTCGGACTCGGCTTCAGCAGTATCCCATAAAAAAGTAAAAATAAAAAAAGACAAGGGGCCAGGCTAGAGTCACCCTGACTGACCCATCAGCTCTGGTGCTGGGGTCCCAGATGGAACACCCCAGAGAAAAATATTTTAAAACTTTTCCTGCAAATTTGTGACAACGTGGCAAATTCGGGAATTAAAAAAAAAATATGTGTGGGCTACTGTGCTTGCTTTTTACAAGCCCCCAAGTGAGCCAGGTCCTGGGACCATTCACATTTCCTATTTGGGGGGGGGGCACCCAGCCACCTTACAGCCCTAGGGACTGCCACTTCCCCGGGGCTGTAATGTAATCTAATGCGGGGGCCTTAAGGCCCCCCCGCAGCCCCAGGGACAGCCACTTCCCTGGGGCACTTAATCAAAATAATGTAGGGGCCATGTTCCCCTCTCAGCCCCGGAGCCCCCCACCTCCTTTGAGCACTTAATGTAAAGGATGCATTGGGGGGCCCTGGCCCCACCGCAGCCTCGGTGACCACCACTTCCCTGGGGCACTTAATGTAAAGAATGCAGGATGGCTGCCAAGCCCCCGGGTACCACTACCTCCCTGGGGCACTCAATAAAAAGAATGTGGGTGACCGCCCAGCCATCCCTCAGCCTCGGAAAGCACCACCTTCCTGGGGCTTTTAACTGAAGAAACATGGGGGACGTTCGCCCCCCGCAACCCTGGGGACCACTACCATCCTGTGGCTTTAAAGAAATCAAAGGTGGGAAGGCCCACAGTCTCCCACAGACCCAGGGCCACCACCTCCCCAGGGCTAATTTTACAAGACATAGGGGGGCTGTTGCAGACCCCCCAGCCCATGGGCTATTTAACATTGGAGGGGGCCACAGAGCCCCCCTCAAGAAGCCACTGATAGCCCTGGAGACTGCCACCTCCAAAGGCCAGCTCCTGTTATGTCCCAGAGTGCTCACCCCTGGGAGATAGCTGTTTACTCTGACTTAGTGGGATCTTTGACAGCTCCCACCAAGTCAGGGAAAACACTCCATTTTGAGTAAGCGAGAGCTGTCAAATAGCTCTCGCTTAATCAGGAGGTGGGGAACCACCTAAGACCCCGGGGCCTTCACACTCCCCCTCTGGTAACTAATATTGTGACTAGGTGCTCTCGGAGCACCCAGTTTACATGGCTAAGCCCCGGGGATGGGATCCCCGGGGCCAAGATCGGTCCTGGGGAGGAAAGTCATGCGGCCCCTCCCCCTAAAAAATGAATTAATACGGCCAGGCCCCCTGGGAGGGGTCCCCAGGACTATATATATATATTTTATATATATATATATATATATATATATATATATATATATATATATATATATATATAAAATATATATATATATACATGTATGTATATATATATATATATATATATATATATATATCATCCTATTGCTGAGCAAACTCATTGACGACAGATGTCTCTATTCACTTAGGTTTATTTGGCAGGAAATACAATCATTCATGTTTTTTGTTCAGGATTTAGACACACAAGAGGCTCTGAATCAATATTAGTCAAGATCAAAGTTGATCCCCATCCTCACTCAATATGTGTAGGCCCAAAGTCATCATCATGCAGACTCTGACACGTACGCAAAACATGGTGGGCCAGGAGGTTCTTCAGAACCTCCAGAAAAATGGACTGCCATTTCAGCTACAGCTTTCTAGTGCTTGTATGTCACCCAATCAGACTGCACTAGACAAATTAAAATGGGTCATTTTCACTTCAGTGATTATAACCGTCTCTATGTAACTTCAAGGGCCCTCACTCTGATGCTACAGCTACATGGGAGTTTTGACTGAGAAATTTTGCACAACATAAAAATGTATGTGGATAACTAGTAAATTCACAGCTAGCTGGAGAAAACCAGGGACCCACAAATGAAAATCTCAAACTGCCTCCTTGATAATTATCAATCCACTAATTAAATCATTATGAGGCTAAATGGGACCACAATTGAGGTTCTGGTCACAGGAATGAGCAGATAACACTAACCCATTCCAAAAGTCTTGGTAACCCACAACAGGGTCAAGACAGAACGAGGGAAATCTAGGCCCAAATTTGCAAAGGCTTAGAGTTTGGTGTCCGTTACTTTTTTAACACAGACCTGAATGAAAATCCTGCTAGGAAATTACAAATCAATGGACAGGGTGATTGATGGTGGCTTGTAACGAAAAGTGAAGCAACACAGCTCAATGCGCTGATTTGCTGATTTTGCTGTGTGTCAGGGAGGGATTCCATAGGTAGTGCATGGGCATTCCCGTGCATTCACCCATGCATTTTGAGACAAAACCTAATCTACCAAGACTTGTAGGCATGGTTTTATGCCAAAATCCGGTGCCTACTTGATGATGGCGTAACAGGGAGAAATATTGCCATATTCTCTTTGCATTTGTGCTTCATACTGCAGCACATGTACCCATAGAAGATAGCATTACAGCATAGTTTTTGTGAAGGAAAGAAGTCCTTCCTGCACAAAAGCTATGCAGCCCACAACACTGAAGCTTGCACTATGACACAAGGATACCTGCTTTGGTACATGGCTGCACAACAAATGGTGCCATTCCTAAAGAGTTTAGGGCCCAATTTAGGCCTAGATTTAAGAGGGCCTAGCGTCATTCCAGTGCCACATTAGCGTAATTGTTTTGATGCTAATGTGGCATTGGAAGGCCAAAAACGCTGCGCCATATTTACAAAGTCGCACAATGCTTACATTGCGCCACTTTGCAACCCCTTGCACCACATTATGCCTGCACCAGGCATAATGTATGCAAGGGGGGCATTCCCCAGTTAGGCGGGATGGGGGGTGAATAAATGGTGCAAAGAAATCTAAAAGATTTCTTTGCGTCATTTTTTCAGAGAGGTTTAACTCCTGCTCAGAGCAGGCATTAAAAGGAGGCTCCCATTGGTTTCAGTGGGCTTCTGGGTGCTTTGCAGGATTAGAGTCCACATTTTTTATGCTAGTCCTGCCAAGCACCAAACTTGCGTCAAAAAAGATGACACTAGTTCCCTAACTACTGCAATGGTGCACCGTACTTTAAATACAGCGCACACATGGTGGTGTTAGGGGGGATGCTAAGGGGCATAAGAAAAATGGTGCTGCACTAGGTGCAACGCCAATTTTCATAAATCTTCCCCTTAGTGTTTGGCAGATGGGTTATCTGTCACAAATGTGACAGCCAGTCCGCCTTATTACAAGTGCTTTATATCTCGCATTAAAGCATATAATAAATCTTGCCTGGTTAACTCTAAATTAGGCCCATAATAGCCTTTCTTGTCAATGCTTTCTTTCCTTTACACATTGAACACAAGTGTCCCCGTCAATTCCTTGGCCATGTAGAGTTAGTTGAATCTCAGTTTGAAATTGACACCCAGTCTAGAACTTTCTTAATCTTGGCGAGACTGCCTCTATCTGCAGACCCTGGTGTGGCTCAAACATTTGGGTGTTACTCAGTATAAACGCTTCAGCACCTAATTCACAGTTCTTTCTTCTGTTCTTGAAGGAAGATCAAGATCTAAGGAAGATTAGTTAGTAGGCTAGGGTTTCAGTTTACATGCACAGGATGCATTTCTCAGTTTCACACCTAAAGCCTATTTTTGGAACTAGCGCAGGAACTGCAGACTTTGACTTACTGTTACTGTCTATATACATGGGGCTGATTTAAGAGCTCCTAGCACCATCCTAATGACACATTAGCATCATTTTTTGATGCTAATGTGGTGTTCGATGGCCAAAACAGCTGCTCCATATTTACATGTATTGCGCCACTTTGTAACCCTTTGCTCTACATTATTCCTGCACCAGGCATAATGTATCCAAAGGGGGCATTCCCATATTAGGAGGGCCAAAAAAATGGCGCAAGGAAATCCCATTTTTCTCTGCACTTTTAACACTTTCTCAGAGCAGGTGTTAAAAGGGTGCATGCCATTGAATACAATGACCCCCTAGGTACTCTGCAGGAGTAGAGCCAACATTTTGCAGAGTACATCAATAGTATAAACAAATTACGCTATTGCCCACTACCCTGCACCATGGTGTACCATATTTCAAATACGGCGCACACATGGTGGTGGTAGGGGGGTGCTAAGGGGTGCAAGGAATGGAGCACTGCACTGGGTGCAGCACCACTTTTCTTAAATCAGCCCCATGGTCCTTATTGTGTAGCATTCAAAATGCATCTGGTTCCATGTAGGATTCCAGTTGTCTAACCACTACAACACTTCCTTTGATTCTTGGGGGCTCATTTACAAGTCCGTTGTGCTGCAGTAGCATTACAGCATTTTGACGTTACAGCAGTGCAAAATAGTCCCCCACCCTGTGCCGTATTTACAAACTGCTGCAATGTCACCATTGTACCAGTTTGTAAACCCTTACACTACTTTACACCTGTGCCAGGTATAATGTATGCAAAGGAGCCGTTCCCCTACAGGGAGGCACAAACTAATGGTGCAGTGAAATCTACAAGAAATCTACAAGATTTCACTGCGCCCTTCTAGAATCATCTTTTAACACCTGTCCAAGGCAGGCATCAAACTGACCCTGGGCTCTTTTCAATGGGCCTCCCTGAGCTTTACTGAACTAGCATCAAACTTTTGGCGCTAGTCCAGCAAAGCACCACAACTGCATCAATATTTTTGATGCAGTTGGGCTAACGAGAGCCATAGTGCACTGTATTATTAATACAACGCTACCATGGTGTTGTTAAGAGAGAGCAGGGCGACTCGAGGAAACTGGTGCATCGGAGGGGATGCTCCAGTTCATTGTACATGAGGCCCTTAGGCCTTTATTTACACTTTTTTAGCTCTGCATTTACGCAACTTTTTGACGCAAAAATGGCGTAAACTTACAAAATACAATTGTATTTTGCAAGTTTGTGCCGCTTTTGCATCAAAAAATGGTGCAAATGCGGCGCTAAAAAAGTATAAATATGGGCCTTAGTATTTTAGGATTTCGTCCTGATAATGTTTGCTTAACAGTGCAGCGTGATCGAGATTATGGGCTCCACCAAGAAGAGCTTTCAAATACCAGAGTGCTCAGTTTTTCATCTCAATGTATGATGTAATGCGTAAAGGTAAAAGTAATTTCAGCAACATCGGCCCTGGGTTTGTGCTCAAACAGGTAAATGTTTCTCTATACTGTTTTGTTAATTTTATTTCAGTCGAGGCTTTAACGTGCTTCAGTTAACCTTGCTTGTATGAGATTCACAGTACAATTGAACATCAGTAGAGAATTAGTACTGTACACTGTGCTTTAAAGAGAGGGCTGAAACCGCCTCTTTATCTTCATTCAGTGCCCTATTGAATATCAATAAATTGCTCGTGCAGTACACCATAATTTATAGAGAGGCAATGCAAACCTCTTGAGAAGGTGTGAAACCTAATAAGGATTTCTAAGGTTGATTAGAAAAATGTAGACTGATCCTTATCATAATGATTGTTGTGCACCATGGTGCCTTTTCCACAGTAGCAATATTATGTCCAGAACATCACATTCAGCGCGCAGGACAGTTTAATTTCTGAATATTGGTAAGTAAATCAGCACGTTACAGAAATATTGTGTCACACATTGTTTTCAAAAATACCATCCTACAGGGTGAAGATATTCCAGTATTATTGGGTTGGATTTTGGTTACAGTAATCTGTTAACATACACACAGGCCCTGACCAGAGTATGGATGCTTACTATTATGTCAGATATGGTCCAATCAGCCCAAGAGTTGTATTCTCTTTCTGATATTGTCTCAATCCCCTTTCCTCTTCTCACTTGTGGTGCTTGCCTGAGACACTTCATTAGACGTATTCTCAAGTGAATGATGAAGAACTCAAAATGTGGTCTCTCAAGAGTGCCCAATATTCATGTTGCTTTTTACTTTCATCTTTGATTTGGAAGAATCGTGTCCGGCCTGGCTTAGAAGTGGCTGATGTGCCGGATAGTATTGCCTTGCTGCTCACTTGTTTCTGTTCAAGGATAAGTCACAATTTCAATCTCAGTTCTCTGTCAATGGTGAGAGCAACCCGTACACCCAGAGTGATACCTCTGTACCACTGCTACTAACAGGATTTAAAGGAAGTCACCTTGACATTCAGCTGCAGAATGTATTTCCACTGCCTAGCACCAGCATAGCTTATGGACCAAACGTTTCTTTAAAGTTCATTTTTTAGTAAAGTTTAAAGTGTTTTAATGTACAAAGAATATTGAAGTCATACTTTGCCAGTTAAATCATAATTTTCACACTGAAGTGCTATTCTTTTTACGGATTTGATAGCTAAAACCTAGCAGCTCTATAGCGTGGAGGTCATTTAGATGACAGCAAGTGACCCACAGTTCTCTAGTTTGACAGGCCTAGGCCGAACCCCACCTGGCGAAGGACCACCATCCATATTTTCCGTCAGAAACACTATTATTATTCTTGAATGTCATCCAGTCTGTTAAGTTTTTTCTTTTGTCCAGAAGGCATTCTCTTATGGTTTTCAGCAACAAGTGCTAGTGCCGCAATGGGGGTTTGTTGCTGAAAAGAAAATCATGTATGTCCTAGTTTCACAGAGAGAGTTCTCACCGGCACTCCAGAGACATTTTCACAGTTTCATTGTCAGGACCTCCATTGTTTGCAGGGTGGGAATGGAGGACAAAACTCCCTGCTAGTCAATACATATACATCCTAAATAAGACAGAATGACTGCCATTGTTTCTTGGTAATGTAGTGGCTGATGAACTACTCAGACAAGGATTTCCAACAATGGAGCAAAAGAAGATCAGCCATTGTAAGCCCATCACTTCTCTCGCCACTAAGGGGCTGAATGTAACAGAGCATTAAACCAGATGGTATATCACTCTGCCCCATAATGAATGGGCAGGTGCTCCTGCACCAGGTTCTCCTGTGTGCTGGAACAATGACACAACTTTACTAGCTGGAAATTCCAGATGGGAAAACAGAATGACTGTTTGGTGCAACAGTAATCAAGCCTCAGCTCTGGGTCCCTGTGAATCTTTGTTTTGGCCAAAACTATTCTTCACCTTCCCTTCCTTATCTGGTCTGGATGAAGCACAAGCAGTCTTTGGGACATTGGCTGTCTGAAGCAGAGAAGAATTTCATGCAGAGTTGTGTATCATGCATAGAGCTCCAGCTAAAACTTGAAGATGACAGGAGACAGTATGGAACCTTGTAGGACTACACATGTAATAGGGATTGTTTATGACCCGGAGGTACCCATGTGAACAAATGGGTGTTGGTTAAAAAAGGTAAGGAGAACCTTTGAAGAACATTGCCAATGAATTCCATTCATGACTTGAGGGTGTGTTTCAGGTTGGGATGGTCGACTGTGTTGAAGTCAGCAGAGAGTTATAGTAATATCAGGAGACAGGGGTCATCTGTGGTCAAAAGGGCATCATCTACGTTGTTTAGCATGGGGGTCTGTATGCTAAAGCTGACTGGTTTTACTGCAACAAATATGTGATCTCAGTGTTGAATATAGACTGCTTTTTTCAATGATCATGCCAATGAATGCAGTGCACTTGCAATTGCTTGAGATGATCTAAAAGCCATAGCTGGGCAAAAAATTTGTCCATCTGGCTGGAAGAGAGAACAGGGATGCTGTTTCTCTTGAGTTGGAGCAGGGCAGGGATGCTGTCCTATGAGCTCCACACTAGGGCAGGGATGCTGTCCTAAGTGTTGTGAGGTAGTGCAGGGTTTCTGCACTAAAGTTTCTCTGGGAGGGTTGGAGGGATGCTCCATGTTAACTAAAGTGGTGCTGTTTTTCTCACCAATGTTAGTTATCCCACAGAGAGGTACTTCCACCTCAGTGAGTCCAGCTTTGCCAGCTGATGATTCCCTTGGAACAGGTGCCACCCCAGGAGAGGTTTCTCCCACCACAGGAATAGTATCCTGAATGGTAGGGTGGTTAGGGGATACTGTGATACCCTTTTTACCTGTTGATGGAGAGGGATCCTGAGTTTTCAGGCCTTCTCTCCTTTGCTTTTTCATTTCACTTGAAATGAGAGGGAACAATTCCTCAGGGATGCCCAGCATGGCTGCATGGGCATAAAACTCTACATCAGCCCAACCTGAGGCCTCTAGGTCATTACCTAAGAGACAGTCTACAGGTAAGCTAGGTGATACCACCACCTGCTTAGGGCCAGTAACTCCACCCCAACTAAACTGAATTATAGCTAAGGGAAGAAACTTAGTGGAGTTATGGACATCAATAATCTTATACTGTTGTCCAATGATGTGTTGTTCAGGAGGCACTAGGTTTTCAGTCACCAAAGTGAAACTGGCACCTGTGTCCCTGTAGGCCAAGGCCTCAACACCATTTATTGAAACTGTCTGCCTGTACTTATCCATTGTAAGGGGACAAGCAGCCAGTGTGGCAAGGCCAGTGCCACTAGGTGTGACAGAAACTGTCTTGGGACTGATTACATCAGTTTCCACTATGGACCCATAAGTGAACCCAACTACACCCTTTGCTTGACTGTTGCCAGCAGTCCCACCACTAGTACCACTACTGCTAGGGGCACTAGAGCTTGATGTATTAGTGGTGGTAGGCTCAGGGGGTTTACCTGTACAGGACTTATCCCCTGGCCTATGGCCTCTGTTTTTACACACAAAGCACCAAGGCTTTTTAATGTGTGCAGGTTGGGAAGAAGAGGAAGAATTTGTTTTATCCCCACCCTCTGAAGAGTGTTTAAGACTTGAAGTGGGATCTTTGGTTTTACCCTTATCCCCATGCTTATCTTGAGATTTTTCACCATCTTTCTTCTTATTGCCATCTTTGTCACCCCCTGTATGAACTTTTCTGTTCACCCTTGTTCTGACCCATTTGTCTGCCTTCTTTCCCAATTCTTGGGGAGAGGTCAGATCAGAGTCTACCAGGTACTGGTGCAACAAATCAGACACACAATTATTAAGTATATGCTCTCTCAGGATTGTGTTATACAGGCTTTCATAATCAGTAACTTTACTGCCATGTAACCACCCCTCCAAGGCCTTCACTGCCTGGTCAATGAAATCAACCCAGTCTTGTGAAGACTCCTTTTTGGTCTCTCTGAACTTTATCCTGTACTGTTCAGTGGTTAAGCCATAACCATCCAGGAGTGCATTCTTAAGAACTTGGAAATTATTGGCATCATTTTCTTTCACTGTAAGGAGCCTATCCCTACCTTTTCCACTAAATGATAGCCATAGGATAGCAGCCCACTGCCTTTGAGGGACATCCTGTACAACACAAGCCCTCTCAAGTGCAGCAAACCACTTGTTAATGTCATCCCCCTCCTTATAAGGGGGAACTATCTTGTGCAGATTCCTGGAATCATGCTCTTTTGCAGGATGACTATGGGGAATACTGCTGGTGCCACCATGGGTATCTAAACCCAACTTCTGTCTTTCCCTCTCTATTTCTAAAGACTGTCTATCCAAATCCAGCTGTTGCTTCTTGAGCTTCAGTCTGGTTTGTTCCACTCTCAATCTATTGAGCTCCCTTTCTAACAATCTGTCATCAGGGTGGGTGGGAGGGACATTTCTAGATACAGAGGTATGATGGGAATGAACAGAAGGAGACCTGTCCCTTACAGAGGGCACCCTAACAGCTTGGCTACCAGTATAATGTGAGAGCACATCATCAGTATGATGTGATTCAACCTCTGTACCAACTATGCTAGACTGTCTAGTAATGGGCAGGCTGAGAAGTTTCTTTCCTGAACCTTTTCCTGGGGGAGTCCCTGGATCAGATTGAGAACCATTAGCTACTTTTTCTACAGATTGGGCACTTATGGCCTTATCCTGTACTCTAAGCATATTAATTAACAGTTCTAAGGAAGGATTCTTCCCTACACTCAAACCTCTCTCTATGCAGAGACTCCTTGCTCCTTTCCAGCTAAGGTGATCATATGCAAGTTTGGACAGTTCAACTTTTTGGCCTGTGCCAGACATTTTTAGAGAGAGTTAAAGTGATAGCAAAAGAGAAAAAAGTTTTCAGAACTGTTTGGAAAGACAGAAAAAACTTTTTAAACTTTTAAGAACTTTTTGAAAGTTTAGAAGTACTTTTCAGCACTTAGAAAAGAGTGAAAAGAGGAAATGCAAAACTTTTTGGCTATGTGTATATACACTGACCTTGTTTTGTATATTTTTCTCTTATGAAAAGTACAATGACAAGAGTGGTAAGTAGTCTCAAAGCACTTATCCCACCGCTGCACAACCAATGTAGGAGGCTGGACTGGCTTGTAGTGAGTACCAAGGGGTACTTGCACCTTGCACCAGGCCCAGTTATCCCTTATTAGTGTATAGGGTGTCTAGCAGCTTAGGCTGATAGATAATGGTAGCTTAGCAGAGCAGCTCAGGCTGAACTAGGAGACATGTGAAGCTACTACAGTACCACTTAGTGTCATATGCACAATATCATAAGAAAACACAATACACAGTTATACTAAAAATAAAGGTACTTTATTTTTATGACAATATGCCAAAGTATCTTAGAGTGTACCCTCAGTGAGAGGATAGGAAATATACACAAGATATATATACACAATAGCAAAAATATGCAGTATAGTCTTAGAAAACAGTGCAAACAATGTATAGTTACAATAGGATGCAATGGGGAAACATAGGGATAGGGGCAACACAAACCATATACTCCAAAAGTGGAATGCGAACCACGAATGGACCCCAAACCTATGTGACCTTGTAGAGGGTCGCTGGGACTATTAGAAAATAGTGAGAGTTAGAAAAATAACCCTCCCCAAGACCCTGAAAAGTGAGTGCAAAGTGCACCAAAGTTCCCCTAAGGACAAAATAGTCGTGTTAGAGGGAAAATGCAAGGAAAACACAAATCAGCAATGCAACAACGATGGATTCCTGACTGAGGGTACCTGTGGAACAAGGGGACCAAGTCCAAAAGTCAAAAGCAGCTCGGAGATGGGCAGATGCCCAAGAAATGCCAGCGGTTGGTGCAAAGAAGCTCTTACTAGGCTGAAGAACTGTGAATACTGCAGGAACGACAAGGGCTAGAGACTTCTCCTTTGGAGGATGGATCCCCCACGCCTTGGAGAGTCGTGCAGAAGTGTTTTCCCGCCGGATGGACGCCAACAAGCCTTGCTACACGCAAATCGTGCGTTTGGCGTTTTTGGATGCTGCTGGGGCTCAGGAGGGACCAGGAGGTCGCAAATTGGACCTGCAGAGAGAGGGGACGTCGAGCAAGACAAAGAGCCCTCGCTGAAGCAGGTAGCTCCCGGAGAAGTGCCAGAAACAGGCACTACGAGGATGCGTGAAACGGTGCTCGCCGAAGTTGCACAAAGGAGTCCCACGTCGCCGGAGACCAACTTAGAAAGTCGTGCAATGCAGGTTAGAGTGCCGTGGACCCAGGCTTGGCTGTGCACGAAGGATTTCCGCCGGAAGTGCACAGGGGCCGGAGTAGCTTGCAAAGTCGCGGTTCCCAGCAATGCAGCCCAGCGAGGTGAGGCAAGGACTTACCTCCACCAAACTTGGGCTGAAGAGTCACTGGACTGTGGGGGTCACTTGGACGGTGTCGCTGGATTCGAGGGACCTCGCTCGTCGTGCTGAGAGGAGACCCAAGGGACCGGTAATGCAGCTTTTTGGTGCCTGCGGTGGCAGGGGGAAGATTCCGTCGACCCACGGGAGATTTCTTCGGAGCTTCTGGTGCAGAGAGGAGGCAGACTACCCCCACAGCATGCACAAGCAGGAAAACAGTCGAGAAGGCGGCAGGATCAGCGTTACAGAGTTGCAGTAGTCGCCTTTGCTACTATGTTGCAGGTTTGCAGGCTTCCAGCGCGGTCAGCGGTCGATTCCTTATCAGAAGGTGAAGAGGGAGATGCAGAGGAACTCGGCTGAGCTCATGCATTCGTTATCTAAAGTTTCCCCAGAGACAGAGACCCTAAATAGCCAGAAAAGAGGGTTTGGCTACCTAGGAGAGAGGAAAGGCTACTAACACCTGAAGGAGCCTATCAGCAGGAGTCTCTGACGTCACCTGGTGGCACTGGCCACTCAGAGCAGTCCAGTGTGCCAGCAGCACCTCTGTTTCCAAGATGGCAGAGGTCTGGAGCACACTGGAGGAGCTCTGGACACCTCCCAGGGGAGGTGCAGGTCAGGGGAGTGGTCACTCCCCTTTCCTTTGTCCAGTTTCGCGCCAGAGCAGGGGCTAAGGGGTCCCTGAACCGGTGTAGACTGGCTTATGCAGAATTGGGCACATCTGTGCCCAACAAAGCATTTCCAGAGGCTGGGGGAGGCTACTCCTCCCCTGCCTTCACACCATTTTCCAAAGGGAGAGGGTGTCACACCCTCTCTCAGAGGAAGTTCTTTGTTCTGCCATCCTGGGCCAGGCCTGGCTGGACCCCAGGAGGGCAGCTGCCTGTCTGAGGGGTTGGCAGCAGCAGCAGCTGCAGTGAAACCCCAGGAAGGGCAGTTTGGCAGTACCAGGGTCTGTGCTACAGACCACTGGGATCATGGGATTGTGCCAACTATGCAAGGATGGCATAGAGGGGGCAATTCCATGATCATAGACATGTTACATGGCCATATTCGGAGTTACCATGGTGAAGCTACATATAGGTAGTGACCTATATGTAGTGCACGCGTGTAATGGTGTCCCCGCACTCACAAAGTTCAGGGAATTGGCTCTGAACAATGTGGGGGCACCTTGGCTAGTGCCAGGGTGCCCTCACACTAAGTAACTTTGCACCTAACCTTTACCAGGTAAAGGTTAGACATATAGGTGACTTATAAGTTACTTAAGTGCAGTGTAAAATGGCTGTGAAATAACGTGGACGTTATTTCACTCAGGCTGCATTGGCAGGCCTGTGTAAGAATTGTCAGAGCTCCCTATGGGTGGCAAAAGAAATGCTGCAGCCCATAGGGATCTCCTGGAACCCCAATACCCTGGGTACCTCAGTACCATATACTAGGGAATTATAAGGGTGTTCCAGTAAGCCAATGTAAATTGGTAAAATGGTCACTAGCCTGTCAGTGACAATTTGAAAGTAATGAGAGAGCATAACCACTGAGGTTCTGGTTAGCAGAGCCTCAGTGAGACAGTTAGGCACCACACAGGGAACATATACATGCACACCTATGAGCACTGGGGCCCTGTGTGACAGGGTCCCAGTGACACATACATATAGGCCACAAACCTATGAGCACTGGGGTCCTGACCAGCAGGACCCCAGTGACACATAACAAACATACTGAAAACATAGTGTTTTCACTATGAGCACTGAGGCCTGGCTATCAGGATCCCAGTGAGACAGTGAAAACAGTGACAAACACCCTGACATACACTCACAAACAGGCCAAAAGTGGGGGTAACAAGGCTAGAAAGAGGCTACCTTCTCACACCATACCACAGCATTTTGACAGCTGTGCTTGTTATGAACAGAATCTGAATAGGTCTGTGCCAGTGACACTACCTCTGGTGTACATGTGCATAAACCCACTTGCCAAGAGGAGGGGGTAGTATGTCTCTATTGGACACTTGAGTAAGATTGCTTGAACCTGAAAAAGTGTAAAGGCATTGTATAAGCTTTTTGCAATACTGAAAAACTGCATCATTGTTCAGCTGTAAATCCAAATTAGCAGCTGAGACTGGGGGATTTGAGGGTAGAATCATGGGTTGGCCCATAACTATTTCATATGGGATCAACTTGGTCTTCAGGGAAGGAAATTGTCTGAGGGACCATGGTGTTACTAGCAGGGCATCAGTCCATTTGAACAGAGCCTGAATATACCTTAGCTATCTTGTTCTTAAGGGTACCATTGCTCTTCTGTACCTTGCCTGCTGACTCAAGGGGATATTCACAATGAAATCCTGATCTATCCATAAAGCTTTTCAAACTGCCTTTACTAATTCTGACAGAAAGTGTGCCTTGGTCACTTGCGGTCTGTCATGTTACTCTGAAGTTAGAGATAACATGTCTGAGTTACCATTTATCTACTGTAACGCATCTACACAGGCTGGGATATGCTTCTACTCATCCTGAAAATATACACACAATGGCCAAAACATATGAGTAGTTAGCACACTTTGGCATCTGGATAAAGTCCACCTAAAGGTGGAGAAAGGGGCCCCTAGAGGGAGGATGTGCAGAAGGAGTGGTCTTGATACTTTTTCCGACTTTGTGACTAACAAATGGAACAGGACTAGCAATAGTGTATACATGTTTTTTGTAATAATATTATGCTATGGAAGAAAAGAAGGGTGCATACCAATGGGTTGCTGGATGAGTATCTTGCTGGCCTTACCTACATGGGCTGCTCCATGTTATAACCTGGCAAGGTTAGGAAGTAGATTTTCAGTGCAACCACAGATCTATTTGTATCTCACCATGCCAGCCCAGTTTGGACCCAGTCATATGCAAATCAGTCTTGACCCTGTTCCCCATGGGAACAGTCCAGGCCGAACTGCCAGGCCAAATGCTCCCTGGACTGGAAACAAGCATCCTGGTACTGGTTTCGACGTATCACCCCTCTAGGCATATACTGGCCTCACCCCTCTAGGCATATCCTGTCCACTTAGGGCAACTTTAGCAAGATAAAAGTATGATGGATGGAGTGCTGGAGCTTTTCAAACACTCACACTGATAGGGATGCTGGTGCATGGCATGCTTTACCATTGCCACCTTCCTAGGCAACTGTGAGGGATTAAAAAAAAATTGAACATATTGGCTGTTTTTAACAGGGGTTCAGGCTGAGGTTAAGAAACCCCTTTGCATCCATAGAAGCTCAAAGCCATGCAGCACTCCAAATGTTTACTTTGCACCCGTGGACACAGTTGCAAATATTTTCCTTTGGCTAGGATGCAGGCTTGAGTGAGAGCAATAGGATTTAAAACTTGAGCAGATTTTACAGTTGGTAGATGACAGCTCCCAACAATTTGTTATAAAGTATAGCGTAACCAGCAAAGAGGACACCATCATTAGCTTTGAGAAAAGATGTAGTTATATGTGCAGTAATAAGAATACAATCATAGCGTTTACACTTTCACCCTGGTAGGCATCAAAAAGGCAGGGTTCCTAGTGGGACAATAGACTAGGGAGATATGGAAAGCAGACAGGAACAATATTTCATATTGAAACAATCAGGCTGTAGAGTAGTGCTCGGGTGTTGTAGTGAGGATGAGTGCAGTCACAGAATGAGGCACCACAACAATTAAAGGAGAATTATATTCAATATTTTCAAATGCTTCAACAAGGTTTGGCCACAGACCATAAACATGATGGGAGCCCAGCCGGGGTTGGGCCCAGACATAAAGAGTAATAAGCTATGGCTTTACCTGCTCAGCATGACTCTGTAGCAACACTCCAAATGCAAATCAATTAATTTCATGACAATACACAATGAATGATATTACAGGGCAGATGCACTCCTCTGATTCATGTTGTAGAGCATAATGATGTATTCTTGGTAACATCTTCTGAGGATCCATATTCACCTTTACTAGCGCCTTCAACACATTATTGCCTCTTTACACCACGAAGTGGACGGTCCCTGTGAAGTAGTTCAGTTAAAACAAGGGGCACACAGTTTTAACCATTTCATTTTGGCAAGGTATGCTGTCACATGGTAGAGTGAGTTACTGGTTTTCTTGTTTTCGAAGTACAGCTTTGTTCGTATTCTGCAGGGCTCCCTGCCCGATTTCCATAACAGTTCTCTGTATGTTCTACAACTTCAAAAACATCCTTTCCAACCCTACATTCTATTTCTTTCTGACGTGCAACACTATTTAATGGTTTGCGACTGTCACCAATTCAGTCAACTTCTTAGTCTGCCATCTGAAGCAGATAGTCATCCTCATAACATTTGGCACCGATCCTGCAAAAAAGCAGTGACCACAGCTTCCTTAGCCTTCTATTTAAGACAGACTGAACTCGAGTATCTCTCAAAGTTATCCTTAAGTCTGTCTAAATATTCAGGAGGTTATTTCACTTCTATGTTGCTTACAATTTGAAATCTTTGTCCAATCAGTTTGCACTGAACCCACAAGTAACGATTGCATTCATCAATACATCCTTTGCTGCACTCAACACTCCTTCATTACCAGGGGCAACCCCCTGCCATGCTGACTTCTCCAGCATTCTTTCTGCCACTGTGTGGGCACCACCATTCACAACAACTGTTTCACATCTTCACAGAAGGTCTTTAAACTTCAAAATCACATTGTAGTCCTTGTCAGAACTCAGTGGGATTCATTTATATGTTAGGAAATTGTAGACCCTAATTCTATTCCCGGCAGTTTGCTATGCTAGTCCCTCAAGAGAAGGAGTATAGGTGAGAGGGTCCTCATTATCAGCATCACTTGAATGAGGAGAAGAGAAATGCTTCTGCTCTGTGGTCTGTCAAATATGTTTGAAAATAATATTGCGGCATAGTTCTCAGCAGTTGCTATGCCTCGAAATGGACCATACCATGGTCACAGACCAATTCACTGCAGTCAAGTCAGTCTTTTATCTGCTTGATCACAGTCCTCTACTGGTGCTTTTCTGTCTGTCAGTCTCATTGCAGTACTTCCTTGTGCACAACCCTCGTGTGTACCAGCTGATGGCAGTCCCACAAGTACTTCTCTGTTTCCGGGTGCATCAGTGGCTGCATTCCTAGCCCGCTTAGCCGGTCCGGGGAAGATATCCAGCAGATCCTCTTGTCTGGGTTTCACACTCTCGTTCTCTTTTTCTTGTGGATCTATGTTCTGGGGGAATAGATAAAGAGGAGGAAGCGGGACAGTTGGAGAGCAAGCACTAACGCTGTCAATAGGTGACTGATTTAGTACTCTAATTTCTATTGGATTGTTCTCATATTTTAGACTTGAGACTCATGCTATGCCTTGTGTGCTTCCTTTAGCCATTGTAGCAAGACACATTGCTTGTTGCTTATTTAATTTTTGGGATCCTCATGTTTCATCTCTAAGTTTACTAATCTTACTATATCAAATGTGGCATGGTCAGGAAAAGAGTTGTTTTCATGCTTGTTAGAAAGTCCCACCCACTCATCAGTACTTGCCTGCTCCTTTACCATATTGTTGGCTCATAGTATTGGCAGAAGCTCGCTGCGTTTAGAAAGTCCAGCCCCACCATAGTGCTTTATAGCTCACTCACACAGAGTTTTCAGGGAAAGCGTCTGCAGGCCATGTGAGCACAGTTCATCCTGTGGAGAGAGGAAAAGAAGAAAAACAGGATAGGGTTCACTTCAGCTATGCTTGTTTTAACTGATCCTATGGAGCGAGGGAGGTAGGAAGGTATTGTGACCTGACACTCACTTACCTCAGACACCTGGAGTCATCATGAGGAGTCTAGACCTGCATTCCCCTGTCATTTATCTATTGGGGAGATTCCAGATACCACACTCACAATCTGTTCAAATAAAACACTGCATGACTGGAAGCCCGCAAGCCTAACCTACGTTTAATGCACAAATAGCAAGCAGGACAGCAAACAATCAAAAGACAATTGTGGCATAAATGTTACTTTCAGGAAAAACTAATCTAATGGGTAGGTGGCACAAATTTCTCCTGAGGAGGTACAAGATATCCCTGAGGAGAAGATATTATTCATGCATACAATAATAATTAAAATTTTCTTTTAAAGTCCTGCTACGTGTTGCCAACAGTGAAAACGAGGTTACACGTTGTAGAAGTGTGTAAATGTATCACTACAAATAGAATGGTTCTGGGCCTAATACAGCAAAGAAAAATAGCAAACAAAATTGAGGCTAAATAACACTTCAGATCAATAATCCACATCCATATTTGATTAAAAAAAATTATTAGTACACACAGTGTTATAAGCCTGCTCTCTGCCAGCCTTTTCATGGTGGTGAAACTGCCATGAAAAGACTGGCAGAGAGCGAGGTCGCAATCTGCAGGGCAGCGCTGCATTCAGAGCTGCCCTGGTGGATTGCAACCTCCACCTGCCATCAACCCATCGGGATCACCAATCCCGCCGGAGACAGCGAAACCCTGGTGGTCTGACCAGCTAAGAAGCTGGTCAGGTGTGGTGCATGCTATCAAAGTTAACATTAAAATAAGGGATGGAAGGCAATACAGTAATTTCCTTAACCATGTGTGCTGGTGGAAATACCATATTGTTACAGCAGGTCACTACCCTGGTTACGGTCACCACATATTGGACACCTGGGTTAATCCCACAACAACCTTGGTCATTCAGGACCAAATAACTCTCGTTCAAGAGTAATCTGAACACCGGCCGAATCAAGGAGACTAGTGCAATTTTCAGATAGCATGTCAAATTGACCATGGACGCATTGTATGCACCATGCAGTCACCATTTAGAAAGTAATGAATGGCTGAATGAAGTTTCACATTCATTTCCACTTTCCCTACTCACACATTTGTAATCGAAAGGTAAAACTCAGGACTTGTGAACCACACAGCAAATGGCTTCTCTGCTACTGAAACAGTAATTTTTCTAAAAGCTCATTGTTCAACATCATGTAAGTTGAATATTTTTTACCATCAATATCTGTATGCATGATAAACTGTATGCCAACAACCCTGTTGCCTTCAGATATTTCCCTGGCACACAGTTTGATTTTAAACCCTGCAATGTCCAACTCTGTTTCATAATCGATCTGACTTTGCCCATGCTGTAAGAGAGACATGTTTTTTTCTGTATGATATCGAATGCAGATGATACAGTATCAGTCATAGAATAAATGTGTTAACAATTTAGTCATGCCATTTATCCACAACAGCCAACCCTTTTTCTAAAATGTGCCTGTCAATTTGTTTTAATCGTTCAACAGCGTCTTGCTAAGAAATATTTCAAATCTCATTGTTACTGGTGTATAGGAAGCATTTTGGACATGGTGATCTAGGACCTACCAAGAAATCTTGTAACTCATATCATGAGAAAGGAGAAATAGGTGTTCCATAACTCCAGCTAACGTGGAATGGTGTAACACTATACAGTATAAGTGGTAACTACTACACCTGAATGTTGTGATTTTGATACTGGGGGTCTGGCCTCCTAGCTTTAAAATCCATGAAAGAGTTTAAAAGGCATATGTGACAACCATTAGTGTTGACTGGCATCACTAACCATACATCGGGACTTGAAATTGAAGAAATAAATGTACCATTCTGAATCATGTCACTTAGTTATTCTTCTGTAGAATTTGCAAAATGTTGCTAATTGTCAAAATGTGCAATGGGGAAATGATAGATATATTCATTTTCTTAATTTTCAAGATTTATTTGCACTTATTTTGTTCAGGAAAATCATTTCTCTAGGAATGAGACAGGCACTAAATAAAGTGTCAATGCCTTGGATTTGCCAATGATGTGATCCCCAAATTGATTTCAACTCAATGTTATCTTTCCAATACTCATAACCCTGTAAATTCAGTTGTGATAGGAATGAGTCTCAAAAATCAATTTAGTTTGGGTCTCCATTCTTTTCTTTGCTGGGGAAGGGGGAAGCTGATGACAAGAATTCATGTCTAAAGGGTTGTGTCCTGAAAAATATGCAAACTTTCTCAAATATGTTTTTGAACTCCCCACTGGTGGCAATGTTCCCATTTTATGTAGTTGAAAACTGAAAGTGGAGAACTAGCTCTGTGTAAATAGTGATGATAGCAAAACATTTCATCATAATTCACAGAATTCAAATACAAATCTTCAGTTTCAAATACTGTGTAACTTTCCAACTCAGAAAGCATGCTTCTTACAGTCTCCACAGCCCATTCATCTGGACTGGCACCAGGAGCAATGATTATGTCCTTAGCTATTCTTAAATACATAAGGTATTTGTAGTGTTTCTGTGAGACTTAAAATATCAAATGGGACCTTATTCCAAACAATTCTATCAGAGAAAGGAAATGCAGAAATGTTCTCTAGGGATAGGTCTCTTTGCACCCTATCTGAAGAAGAATGAGGCTTTAGCACCTCGGCTACAAGTTCAGGAACAATGCATTCTGGAAGGTAATGTCCACTCAGATTTAGGGAGAAAACTGTAACAAACTAATCCAAACAAAAAGGAAAAGCAGTAAAATGGCAATCCAAATATAGGACCAAGGAGGAACCAGATAAGTCTGTTTCAGCCAAAGAAGAAATGCACTTACTCCATGCAGTGAAGTGAGTGAAGAATTTAAAGAAAAATCATCAGTGTAGACAAAGTAACCAGAGGCAGTCTGTGCAAAAACAGGAACCTCATGTAGTAAAGGAGAATGGCTAGGGACTTCTAAAGGTTGCTGGTAATAAACAACTTAATTATCAAAAGCAGCAGTTGAAAACTGTAGACTCACATCTGGAGCACGTCCTATATTAGCAGCAGAAACAGAAACTAGTGAACGTTCAACATCTGAAGACCTCCCCCAAGGGAAAAGCTATACGTGTATTATTTAATACTTGTAAAGGGATTTTCTGCAGGATAGTGAGAGGAAGCAGGTAATGCTCTAAGAGCCCTTGTGCCCCACTGTGAAGGAGTGTCCACATGGTGTAGCTTAATTAGATCAATTGAAACAAAACACTTGTTTTTATAACAAACAAGCGGAAGCAAAATCACAATTCGGGTACCTTCAACCAGTGTTTGTTTTGATGGGCCGAATTCATTCTTGTCCATAATCTTCTCTCTCAAATTAGATCCCCAATTTTAGGAATCCATCAAGAAGATTCTGATTGCTCTTTCACTTCATCTGTGGTGAACGTTTGGAAATTTGACTTGAGCATTCATCTTGGACATCTTGTAGTTGCTGTAAGACCTCAAAACCTTAATTGATTTCAAAAGACGTATCTGCTGCCACTGTGCCAGGATTATCAAAATCTGGATCATACATCCGGACCCCAAACAGGACCTCATAGAGGGTCTAGCCTCCTAAATATCTTCTAGGCAGACTAGCTAACACTCTCTGCACTCCATACAGATGATGAATCCAACTATGACCTCAACCTCATAATCTAGCTGCTAGGACTGCTTTAAGTCATGGTTCTTCCTCTCCACTATTGAATTTTCCTTCAGGATGTCAGAGAGAAGAATAATGCACAGCCACACTTGGGTTCCCATGGTATCTTGCTAAGCCTTAGATGGTGTTTGCTGGTTGTAAAAGAGCACATTTCTCCAAGAAATCTGGTGCAAGGCTTTTGTCTTCATTAGATAGTGAGTATCCCAAAAAAAGGGCAATGAGAAAAGCTATTTTTGATTTTTAAAACAGGAATTTGTAGCCATATTAGGGAAATCCCAATGCTATGCATTCTATTCTGGCTAAGGGTGTCTTCAAGTCATCGTCCATCAGATATACATCATCAACGTAGGACAATGCTTCTCAGTCAATTTCTATGTAAAGCTGATGTTACTTGGTCAGTGAACAATCCAGGACTGTTCTGATACCCTTAATGAAGTTGCACGTCTGTCTTTGAAATCCCAGGGCCCTGAAAGCAGTTAGATTTCTGCTTTCAGGTACCGTATTTTGGCAGAAGAATCCATTGGCAATGTCCAATGTGGTTTTATATGTTTTACAGACTATGGGCCTGATTTAGATCTTTATGGTATTACTGCCAATCTGCTTCATTAGCGGTCCTAAGTACACCGTAAAGCATATGGTGCTCCAACCACCTTATTTAGACCTATAACTGAACAACCGCAGTCCGCATTGAGGGAGTGTACTCCGTCATGCTAGGTGTATCCCACAGCCAATGCAGAGGACTCCAATTCTGGAGAGTAGCTGTTTGTCTGCATTGGGACGGCAGCATTGCGCCAACCATATTTAGATAACAGTCTAGCTGGCAGTGTAAGAGCGGTGGACCCATGACGGCAGGAGTCTGTCACAGGACTCATGCAGCATTTAACTATGGCTGCGGCTACTGGATGGATGTTAGCAGCCCACATCTGATGTATATTGGACAATTGTGAACACCTGCAAAACACACTATGAAACAGACTCCATTTTTGGCAATGATGCTTTACCATTCCACTGCTGATCACCATTCTAAGAACGACCTTACCACTGAGCAGCAAGGTTATTTTCTTTTTTCTTTTCTCCCCCTGTTTTTTTCACTTTTTCATTTTTTCATTGTGTATATTTTCTTATCACTGTGCAGGGAGGAGGAACCCACATTTTCCAGAGGGAGAATTGACAGGCATGGTGGATTAAATTATTAGAGGAGAGCCACAACTTTTTGGAGCACAAGTACAACATTTTACCATAGCTCAGAAAAGGCAAATGTGGGACAGACTAGTCAACAAAGTGGATGCTGTGTCTAACAATCTATGCACACAGGAGGAAATTTCCCTGGCCTCCACGTGTCACCTGGAGGCCCAGAGGACTGGTGATGGTTCTACAAGCCCTCATTGTTACTCTTTCTCTGGGAAGAGAAGGTCTTGCAGATCTTACATCCTGAAGGCTTGACAGGAATCTCTACTGGAGACTGGTAAGGCACTCCTATGTATTTCCCACTGATCACAAATGGAGTCCTAGCCCTTAACTTAGCTGTTCAGAATGTTTCTATCAAAACATATATATATTGAAACGTAATTTTCCAAAATACCTTGTGTTATCCAAATCAGTAGCATTATGGTTGGTTCTATTTAACAATGACCAATTGTCAGATTGTGTGTTGTTCTCCATGGATCACCCATTACATTTGCCTAGTCCTTTGCTGTATCTCAATATCCTTAAAAAAAACAGGCTCCAAACTCCATCCATATGTGCATGAGGGTATGTGTGTGTACATATTCTAAATGTGTGTTTATTTTCACTTCATTAATTTATGTAGGTATGTGTTACTCACTTTTTCACAAGTCTTGGCATTAGTGTTTACAAATGACTACAACTACCATGCTGCCCTTCTTTTTTGTCTGCAAAACAATAATGCAATGTGATGTTGCCCAACCTCCCTTTCCTTCCACATATGCACAACCGTCAAAGCTTTATCTAGGTGTCATTCACCATTTCATGGTATATATCAAAATGTGATAGGTAATGTTGTTCCAGTATGTTGTCACCTTCTTGAATTGATCTACTTTGTTGCATAAATCATAGTTTGTATATTGAAAGGTTTCCAATCATGTTCGGTGGCATGTTGATTATAAACAGTGTTAATAATTTGTTTTTGAGGCTGCGAGGCCTTGAAATGGCTTAGTTCTCAAATCTGCTCTCTGCTGTATTGATCTGTCTGTCTGGTACATGTAATATACCCCTTCCAAATAACATTTTACATTTCAGGGCATCTTCCCATCCTTCTTACTGAAGTGTGCATCTGTGTACATTGAAACCTGCATAAAGAATCACACAAAGGCCGAAACATCCCATTAATTATATTTGTTTAGGTTGCTTGATTTGTAGCTGCAGACACATTTGAAGTACAATACAGACCTTTTAATGTCTTTTTTTGTAATATATATTAGGACCAACACCCAGAGCCAGTGGCCCACGATCTGCAGTCAAAGACACCTCCACTCTAGACCAGTGGCAAGCCTTCAGTAAGGACACCACTACTGCAAGCCTGGATGATGAGGGGATGCCTGGTTCATCTGGTCTGTCTGAGCAGACAGCCTCAGTGAGTCACACTTGCCTCATACCTACTCCTCCTACCTTAAGCAAGTGCAGAGGGAGCACATTCTTGAGCTGCAGAATTAAAACTCCAGTTTATGCTACTTGACTGGGGTGATGTTTGACATTTATCATCACATGTGCAGGGCTGTTCCAGTACCATCTACCCCTGTCTCTGGACCTTCAACACAGGACAAAATACCCCTTCCTCAACCACAGACAGGGAAGCCCTGCCACAACAGGAAACTGCTCCATTCACCCCAGTCCCTGCACCTGTGCCCCCTTCCCCCAGAAAGGGACATTCATCTGGACCAGCAGGAGAGGATGTCAAGACCTCCACCACCACTTCCAAGAGACACCTCCTCCAGTGTGTGTCTGCCAGTCACTCTGTAGACTATTTTATGGACACATTTACCTTTCATGAGGAGACTTGTATTTTTTACATTAGATTCCAAACAATTTGTGATCAACAAATATAGAGCAAGATTTACAACAAACTGGCACAGCACAGTGCAGCACCAAAATCAGCAGTGCCACGCTGTGCCAGTTTTTAAATGCAGGTATGCATGATGTTTATAAGAATATGGCTCATCCCTGTACTTCTCCCTGCACCTGTGCAAAATTTAGCTGCCAGCACCAACGCAGGTATTCTTGCACCATAGTGCAAGGGTGTCCACGTTGAGTGGATTGATTATTTGCAGGAAGGGACACTTTTTTACAAATAAACAATAATTAATGGTGGTTTTGCTCTTTCTATGTGTGCTGCAGAACACAACACACATAGAAAAAGCAAAAACAAGGAGAAATTAAAGCATTTCTTCTTGTTGCACCATGCTCATGCCACCCCTGGGATGGCGTTAGTTTTTGGTGCTACCCAGATTTACAGATTCTTGTAAATCTGAGGCAGTGTCAAAAACATTGGGTGTTGCAGTGGAATGCCCACTGCAACACCCACTGCATGCCCTTCTGCCTCAGAAAACTGCGCCAGACAGGAGCATATTTACAAGGCAGCGTTAAGCCACAAAAAGTGGTTCAGTGCCACCTTGTTAATATGAGTAATGCACAGCACCACCAGAGCATCACACAAATTGACACTACAGAAGTGCTATGGGGCTTCTAAATATGCCCCATAGTTTCATCTGCCATGATGAACTTAGGTTTTTTATTCTTGTTTTTTTTATTATGGTTTCAAATATTTTGTACTCATTATTTGTGTTCACAATAAGTGCACACCAAACAAAGTCAAAGCTTGATGTTGTATTTATTGCAGTAATTCCTTTTTTATATCTTCTGTACACCATCATTTTTTAAACCTGTCAAACAATATTATTCTAAAACAAATAATAGATACCAACTTGGTAACTTTTCCCATGTAAAATAAATATGGAAATAGAAACAATGAAATCTGAATGTATTGGTGTCGTACATTTGTAGGTAACAAATCGGTTACACAATCAAATATGCTTTTCACAAACTATGCAGAACCCAAACAGTCTGTGCGATCTTGATACACCAGAACCTTGACACCATGGAAGAAATTGAATATTTCATAAAGCCAAATCAAATAGGTAAACTGTTCTTGGTTCATGACCTCAACTGGAGCCAGACATCCTGTCCTTACAATAGGAATCCTACATCAACCACACCAATAGTCTACAACAAGACAGTAGCAAAATCTGAGACCACATGACCATCTCAGGACACTGTGGCAATATCTGGTGTATGTCATAACCACCATTTAGTGGTGTGCTGAAAATGTTCTTTCAACTATACGGAAGCACATAAACAGCTTCCTACAATCAACACAAATTGAATATTTAGCCAATATGAAGGGAGACCAGGGTATGCTATGGCTTGAGATATACATGTAGTTAGAGCAAGTTAAGCAGCACATATTGTCTTGGTGGCAACATCCAACAGAAAAACAATCTCAAAAACTTCCATTCTATCACAGTGCAAGTTGTCTCTGTGCATGATCTGTCCATTCAAAATGAGTGTGTGTGTCCCACGATCAACCCATGTTTGGGCTTGGGTGGAGTTTGTGTAGACGCACTGCGCAGAACTCAGGGAAGTGGGCAAAAAACTCTGTTGTGGTACATGGAGTACCATGAGAGTGTAGAGTTTCCCAGTGTGCCCTTTAGCATTGCATTGTACATCATACTCAACGCAGAGTACCTCCTCCCATTCAAAATCGCACACAAATGGCACCATGTGGTTCACATGGGTGCAGCCATTTTGCTTTCATACTCTGTTCATGGTGCTGGGCCTATTTTTTTAATCCCTGCTCAATCTTTTCAATCCTCTTCCCTATTAATTAATTTACCCTTCATTTTTATTTACTGAATTAGTGTGTGTTGTTTTGTGGTTATGTATTTTATGTTATTTAAATTTTTTGTGTTTTTTTTTACTTTTTGTATTTCCTTCCTTCCTTTTCCTGTTTCTTTTCTTTAATCCACCCAACACCATGCAAGAGCATGATGACCAGGAGAGGGGTGCCCCCTTGAACTGCCAGCATCAGCAGATGCCTACCTTGCACACAGCGGTGCCGCCAAGGGATGCAGCCCCGGGTATGCTTTTGTGCGGTTGAGGTAGCAGCACTTGTCTTTGTCGTGCAGCACCAACTCCCCTAAATGCTGGCATCAGGCAGCAGGCTTGTTGGTGGGTAACCCCTGCGAGAGCATCAGCAGCATTGTGGGAGGGTTCGCCGGTGTATGTGGTACACCAGCCAAGTCCAGCTCACCACCCAGGCCCTGAAGCACCACTGGGTGGATATCCTAGACTGAGAGCAGGACCTGGTCAACCAGCTAGGCATCACGATTCTGGGCTCAGTGAGCATTAAATATTTGTTGTGTTTGTGTACTATTTTTTCTGAACAGCATGCTGCTCACACTCAGAGGTAAGTTACATTTAGTTTATGTTAAGAATATTATTGCTTGATCCAGTGTGAGCTATGCAGGCGCTCGGTGCTGCCTAATTGCCATTGCAGACTCCTGTGTCTTCCTGTCACCATAGTGAATTAGTGATATCAGTGAGTTAGTGTTCTCTGTGACTTTCTTTTCGTACAATCCCAAGCAATTTCACAGTGATGTGTAGTACTAATATGCATCTATGTATTGCATAATTCACTGTACCATTAATCTATTTTTTTAACCTTCTTTATTTCTTACATCACATCCAAAGGCAAGAAGAGGAGCAGCACAGAGGTGGGTCCAGGAAGAGCTGAAGAGGAGGTGCCGACCACTAGTGCCAGTGCTGAGGGCTCTGCTCACCTCAGTAAGTCCTAATATTTATGATTATTTCCCTAACTTTTGCTTCTACCCACTATTATACACTACTTTTAATTTTGCCTTGTATTTTCTTTATACTGTCTCCCTTTTTTCCAAATACCCTATCCAATTTTTGTTTAATTCTTGTTATCCCTGCATTATCCTTTTTTCCTTATTTCATTCTTTTTTATAGCTGACTTTTTCTGGTCTGTACTAATCTGTAGATTTCTTTTGCTTTCTTGGTAATCTTTCCCTCTCCGCTACGCATCTTGTGGTACTGAAAGACTTTATAGTGACAGGGGGCAGTAGAGCATGTGTATATGAGGGAGGCAGGCATTGTCTCCAATATCCTGAAGGAATTGTGTGGGCTTCCTCACTGTACACTGGTCCAACTCCAATCCAGCCATATAGATGACTTAAAATGGTGTGGCAGCATAAATCTGATACAAACATAATGTTCCACTAGCTTTTTTTTGTTGCAAAGAAATAAAAAGTTAATTGAGGCATAATTAAAAAGTTATATTTTGTCACTGGCATACTCGGTCCCGGAAGTAGAGTTTGTCTGCAGACATAAGTTGGTCAGCAAACACATTTGATTCTGACCAATTATTCTCTTCCCCCTCCTTTGGTGTTTCAGGAACAGGTGGTATAAAATTCGGGTTCATTTTGATCATGGTTAATCCTTTCACATTTTGAGGCAAGAAACTGGTCCTTCTCACTGTAACAACTGCACCAGCTGCAATGAATACATGCTCAGCAGACACATTGGCTACAGGACAAGCCAGATACTTTCTTGCCAGCCTGCTGAGCTCTGGCCACTGAAGCATCTTCCCATACCAATACACCAGTGGGTTTTGATCCGTGTACACCTCTTTTGGGTCATTCAGATACTCCTGGAACATTCTCTGAAGTTTCATTGGTGCTGCCACTTGCTCAGCCTCTTCAGACTTTGCCTCTGTACTGAACTTAAGATCTGCCACTTGAAACCAAGCCAATGCAAAGGTTGGGTGTGATTCTTCTGATACTGTGTTGACGGTGTCCTTGTTGCTGGTGTTGGCTACTGTGAGACAAGACTGCCCTCTCTGGATGTTGAAAATGGCACTCCAGATCTGCAGAGTGGGACTAGTTCTAGACATTCTTCTTCCAGTTCTCCAACTTTCTCAACAATCCACCTCTTGTATTTTGAAACATCCCCTTCAGAAAAAGGAATGAAAGGAATGAAAGGAATGAAAGTGGGAAGAATGTTTTTGTAGCTTGGATCAAGTAGGGTGGCACAGATGTATTCTTTGGCTGAGATAATGTCATTTTGCAGCCTTGCATTACAAGTCAAGCCTGAGCTTAGGCTCTTGACCAAGGCACGTGCTTTTGGGCTTTCGTTCACACCTCCAAGTGGGAACCTTTCAGATACCTTCTTTAGCTGCTCCTCTAGCAAATGCAACAATAGGTTAGCTTGACCCATCATACTGTCCTCCTGGCTATCTTCCCGCATGAAAACCCCAAAATGTAGCAGCATCTGTGTCAGGCATTTGACTAAGCCCCATTTGTCCACATCCATGATCATGACTTTCCAAATTATATCCCCTGCACTTTGAATGACATAGTCATTAATCTGGCTATATTGCTGAAACAGACTTGCAACATATAATTGGTTGAGTTCCAACATGTTGGCATCTCCTGTATCTCCTTTAACTTGTGCTCTGTCAGCATGCTGAACTATCAGCAACTGCTTCCAGGCTTTAAAAGAATGGCTGAAATGAGTGCAAATTCATCTGCAGGTGGTCAGTATGTTGCTGACTATGTCTTCTTTTTTAAGAAAGTCTTGCACAACCAGGTTGATGCAGTGCACCAAACACAGGACCCTGACATTGCCACTGTCTGCTTGGCCGTGACTTTGTTTCTGTCATTGTCTCTGGCAACAAATCCGATTCGGAGACCTCTGGGTTGCAGGCATTCAGACACCTTGCTATTAAATTCCTCCAAGAAGTTTACAGCTGTATGTAATTTTTCCATGGAAATTAAGGCACCTGTTGCATACCGCCGAACGCTCCTAAAAATTTCCACTGGGCTAAGACCTGTAGATAGCTTTTGCTTTGCCCTGGCAAAAGAGATCTAGTATGTAGTGATGTGCATGTAATCAGTAGCCTGACAACGGGTCGACATGTCTGTCGTCAGGTGAATAGTGTGGACAACACTTTGCTACAAAGTTTGTCCAACAAATTGTAGCACATCGTGATGCAGCACTGGAACAACAACTCTGGCAGAATTCGTCTGACATAGAAACCATCCATTGAGGGCAGATGGCTGCCACACAAACAAAAAAGGGAGGAGGTCCAGCGCTAACATTTTTGCCAGCTTCCCTTTGTACAAACGCTCCATTGGTTAGTTTTGGTCATAGGGGCCATCCTGCCTAAGCAAGCTCATAATAGTAACCTGGATCTCCTTCCATTCTGGGGCAACTGACACAGGCAACATTTAAGAAGTAGGTGGTGGTAGACTCAATGTATGTCATGGTGCAGTCACCAAATGCAATGTTGTCTCGATCTGACTCTGAGTCTTTCTGTGCTATTGTGAGGTCACTGAGGAGGGTAATTCGGGTGCACTGCTGGGGACAGGGCTGCATTATGTGAGGATGTCACCCTCTTCTTCCTCACCTTCCACTATGATTTGACCAGTTGTAGCTGATGTTTTCAGGCATTCCTCACCTTCACCACTGCAACCATGTTCAGGTGCTCCTCCCACCTGATTGAGTTATATATTTTTTTATATGGGTAGTCTGGCCTCCAGTACCATAATGTCAACCAGGCTCACCTCGACAAACACTTGCACGGCAAATGGAGCATATTGCAATGTTCTCCCCCAATTTGCTAAGCGTAGAAAAAGTCCCAAACTGGGGAGGAGTCCTTTTTAAGTGGGCCAAAGCCTGAAGAAGAACTGGAGGTAGGTGGGTGTATCGATTGCCTCGCTGTAGTGCATATTTCTACCGCAATAGGGGTTGGTGCAGGGCTCAGCTGGAGCCTTACAAATATGGGAGCTGGTGGTGCTACCTGTGCCACTTCCCTGGGAGCAGGTTGGATTGTAATGCCAGCCTCCTCTGTGCCAGCTTCCACAATGACTGGCTCTTCATCATCATCTTCCTCATAACCCCCTTCCAATATTCTAAGGCTTTCTGGAACTTTTCTTTTCCCTTGCCTCTCATGGCATCTCCCAGACTCTGCTGGAGTCCAAACCATGTACCTATCTTCATCATCAGAAGTGGTGTTTAGAGAAGATGGTAGAGTAATACCCTTCCTCTTTCTTGCTGGAGGTCTCAGATTCTAAAAGAGAAGGTTCTTACTAGGCAGGAAGCTTGGCCTCCTGTTTTGCTCCAACTTTGGGAAGTTCTACTATTGCTGGCCCGGCTGCTGTCCACTTTGATCGGTTTTGCGAAACGATTAAGTACTACTTTGCGAAACAGACAAATCAAATTCAGCGTCACTGCTCACGGGTGTTACTATTATTACAGTGACTGCTTCACTGACAGACATGTTCTTGGGCTTAGGTTGGGGTGGTGCTGTTGATGAGAGAGTGCAGCTCCCAGGTTCCTCCCCAAGGGCAGAGTGGCAGGCACACATCTCCCAGAAAAGCCTGCGGTCTGCACACCACTGATGGAAAACTTCTTCTTCTCACTGATCACTTTCTTGGGAGCAACTTTCTTTGGGACCATTTTAAAGCTCTCAGTTAGCAGTGGCACTAAGCTGCATAAGCAGAAGAGATTGGATGACTGAAAGCACTATACAGGCCTTCTCTTTGGCAGTACTACAGGTGATGTGATGCCTTTTTTTTGTGCACCTAAAAGCAACCAAGAAAAATATGTAGTTAGTGAAAGTTCCATTGTTGCAGGTTGAAACATCACAGACAAATGCAATATTAGTGCATTTGGCTACAAAAGTAATAATCACTTCCACACCATAACATTTCATTTCAAATCAGGCAACACAACATGCAGCTACAGCTCTTTGTTTAATCATTAAAAACAGGCTTATGCTGCTGATGTGTCTGCAGTGCATGGCAGCCTAGGTGTCCTAGAGGAAATTGAATTATCATACACCTAAAGTAACCAAATACAGTAGAGTGGCTGTTTAACTATGGGTGATGGATGGATTGATTAAGGCAAATGCAGAAATAAATCAAAAAATTGAAACCACAGTTTAAAAAAATAAAAATACAAATTGAAATAAAAAAACAAGTACTTAAATCAAAAAAGTAAAAATGTTAAAATAGAAACTTAAAATAAAAAAAATGTAAATAAAAGTTCAAATAATAAATTGAACTAATAACAAATTAAAAATAAAATATATATAGTGGAATTAAAAAAGAAAGTTCAAGTAAAAAAACTAAAGAAAAATTATAATACAATTTGAAATTATAAATACAAATAAAAAATGTAAATATAAACTTAAATTAAACAAATGATCAATAATTGCCAATGTTTGCATGGTAGGACAGGAAGAAAACCAACTATTGCGAGGAGAGGACAGAGGAGATGCAAAATAAAGAAAGGAAATAATATAAGCAATGTTCATAAGAATCATAGTCTTTTGTTATACATATACTGCAGTGATCCCAAAGCATATCAATATTATACTGGTATCATACCAGTCCGTGCAAGCTCCTGGCAAAGGCACGTCGGCTGAATACAAAAAATGTCCACCAGCCACTTGGTCAAACAACAACAAGGAGACATGTGGAACAAAGAACACATGCTAGCCTATAGTAAAAGCATACTGGCTGCATGCACAAAATGACTGCTGTCACAAAGATCACATGCAAGCCTATGGAAATAGACTACACAAAAAGGCCCAGGAGCACACAACATGGATGCCAAAGACAAATGGAGGGCAATGACAAACGCGCACACACACACACACACACACACACACACACACACACACACACTGGCCCCAAGGAGGCATGCTGAAGAAAACACTAACATTCATTCAGCAATGCAAAACATAAAAAAAATTAACCCGAGCTAAAATAATTTCACAACAGCACACAGCCTCCTATGCCATCAAATTTCACCCCACAACATATACACTTTTTGCAAAAAAATGAAATAGTCAACATTTTAAATTTAATCCAATGACATCCCTGCCCTAAAAGAAGTTTTAAAAACATATAACACTCAAACATATGCACTGATGACTCCTAGTACTGGGCCTACTGGCTAAATGGCCCTTTGGAAATCTAGGCCACCTAGTAAAATAATATTGCAAATGTTACAAACATGTAGAAAAGATACTGAGCTGTGCAACACTTTTCCTTTACAAGAGATGAAAAATCAAAGAAATGCAAAATGAATAATAACTAAGCCCATATTTAAAATCTAGGCCTCCCACCACTATAACATTTTAAAATCAAATTAAATTACAAAGTAACACTGGTACATGCCCAAGCATAATAGTTTTTTAACTTACTTGTGTGATTTCACAAAAAGAAGGTCCTTAAATCCAAAGATGACAAAGAGAGTGATCCTTCCACCTCAAAATCCAAGTGAAAAGTGACCAGGAGATGGCCAAAGAACTGGGAGGGGTCTACTGGACTGGAACAGGAAGCTGGAGTCTCTGGGGCACTTTCTTGCTATTTGAAAAAAAGGATACATGTTGGAAATGGCCATTTCTGCAGGGTTATCCCCAAACATTTTGCCTTTCTCCTCCTATTTTTCTGCCCCTCTTTTTTGGGCTTTAGGACTCTGGGCACTTTACCACTGCTAATCGGTGCTAAAGTGCATGTGCTCTCTACCTTAAAACTTGGTATGAGTAGCTTACATCTGTTTAGTATATTTAATTTACTTGTAAGTCCCTTGTGATGTGGTATACCTTAAAACTAAATGCTGCTAGTGGGACTGCAGCAGAGATGTCACCACCAACAGAAGTAGCCTTTCAAACCTGCCTCAGGCCTGCCACAGCAGTGCCTGCACACACAGTTCACTACCACCTTGACAAGGTATTTCAGACTACTTCCCAAGTTCTAAACTCACTTTTTATTACACCTAATCACCCGTAAGGTAGGCCCTAGGTAGCCCTGCGGGCCGGGTGCTATGTAAGTAAGAGGTAGGACATGATGTAGGACATGTACCTCCTTAATCTTCTACAGGCTGCTCCTATCATAGGCTAGCATTGGGATTCCTTTATATATTTTTAAAGTGGTAATTTCGGATCTGAAAGGAGTAGCATGGGCATGTTTGGGATGTTTGAAATGATAGTGAGAAGTCCTGCTTACTGGTGTAGTTGGATTTTACATTAGTAATATAGAAATGCCAAATTTAGAAAATAGGCTTTTCTCTGTGCTTATAACTCTAGTGTTTTGCAGCCTGACTCCAATCCATATCTAGGGCAGAGTGACACTTACACTTTGCGCATACTATCCAGTCACAACACAGGAGGTTCTGGGTGTGACAGAAAAGGCATCTGCATCCATCTGCATACTCATAGTCTTCCTGGTCTGGGAGAGGTGGAGGGTGTTAACACCTTACATGTCAATAGGTTGTGTCCTGCCGTCACACAAAGTGCTGATTTACCCCCACTAATGCCTGGGGCCAGGGTAGAGTTGAAAGGGGTTGTGTTTCACTTGAAAGGGTTCCTTTGAAGTTATCTCCTGAACAAAGGTATTTTTGAGTATTAGTACAGGGGCTCTGATCCCATGTTGTAGAGAACTTTGCAGCTGGGACTGAACTTCTGTCAGAAGAACTGCTGCACTGCACAAAGGACTCATCTTGACTGCTTTTTTACTGTTGCTCTGCTGCCTACTACATGTGGGGTGGCATAAAGGACTCACTGGATTGCTTTTCTGCTTGTTGCCCTGCTGCCAGAAGCTCCCTGCTCCCCAGATTTGGTGTCACCAGGCACTACTTGATTGCCAGGAGGAACCACCATTCGTTTGCCTGCATGTGCTGAAATGTCTGCTCCTTGTGCCCTGACCCTGGTTTCCTTAGGTTCTACTGAGACACTTCATGACACTACTGGCTCTACATACTGCACCAGAGGACTGCTGTGCTGCCAGGAGAAACTGCCATCTAGACTACATGCTTTGTTGTGCTAACCTTCTGCCTGCTAGGTTGCTGAAGGGACTGCCAGTCTGCCAAGTGACTCTGTGTGCTGGCATGCCTACTGCCCCCGAAGGTGCCCCAGTTGTTCTCCAGGGACTCAGTGGCTTGCTCCCTCCCTGTCAGGGGTCTAATTTTACTTCCAGCATTTGTTGGGAATTTCTTAACCAGAGAGTGGTGGGCACTTTGATCTCTTAGGGCATGGTGAGTTCTGGTTTCCAATTTGTGACTTTATCCCAAGTCTGTATTGTCTTGTGAGCAGCACTGGCAAAACTTCATATCCCTACTGCCTTGCTGCCCAGAGGATTCCATGCTTGCACTAAGCAATTTCAGCACATCCCCCAAAGCCGCCGCCACAGCTCCCAGCACAGCTCCCTCTCAGTGAGATGTGCAGCCCCAGTAATTAAGGGTGGGCTAGAGATGCAGAGATCAATGGTTGTCACCACCACCCTCTGCTGCGGACAACGCCACCAACACCAGCCCACCTGCGTCAGCGAATGCAAAGGGGCCCGTACTTCTTCAAGTACGGGCCCCTTGTGCAAGGCCCACCAACCCATAGGTTATGGGTCCTAGCCCCGTCTGCCTCAGGGAGGACCATGCAGCAGCAATCCTTGTTCCCCACTCACCTGCCTTGTGAGAACTGTGCTGGAGGCTGATATCCTGGACAGCTGCTAGCCCCAATGGTACCACTGCCAAGACCGGTTGATCCACTCTGGCCCTCCCTACGCCTCTGAGGGCAGTTGGTGGAATACTTGATTTGGCTGCATTCCTGTTCCCCACAAAGCCAATCTAAAGCCTTGCATGTGGAGCATTACCATAATTCCCCTAATAGGAGCACAAGTGTCCTGGTGTCCCATAATTATTTGTGATTTGTGCTTTCACAACCAAAATTCTTTACATACCCAAATGTGGTGGTCTAGGTACCTGTGTTCTTCATAACCTGATACCACATCGCATATTGTTTACATTTTTGTTTATTAATGATAATGAGTACCACTTCAGGATCTGCATGGCATGCACAGTACTTATGAGGTATGGGGATTCATGTGTTTTACTGCTGCTTTGTATGCCCTGATGCTCTACTGTATGTCATAGTGATACTTGCCCTGTCAAGATAACAAGGTTAATTGTAGTAATTGCATTGTATACATAATATTTATGATTTAAACTGTTTTGGGTCTATTTTATATATAACATAAGAAACCTATTTTTATGTATAATGCTGTTTTGAGTCTCTTTTGTGGCGTATGTATTGTGTCACTGGTGTGAGTGTGTTGCACAAACACTTTACACATTGCCTCTGGGGATACGCCTTGCTGCTCTCTGCCAAGCTACCATGAGGGTGATCACAGATTATCGTTGGTGTGTAATTTACTTGTCCTGACTAAAGTGGTAGGTTCTGTCTGGTTAAGGTGCATACCCTAGCCAAACAGGATCCCCATTTCAAATAGCACACTTACACTTAGATGAAGAAGTGGTCAATTACATCTTGACGTGGGTGAATTCCTTCCTCTTCATCACTGTCATCTTCGTTGGGTATTGTAACATCCTCACTCGGTGGCTCTTCACAGACTCCATCCACTGCGATGATTGGAATGTTCCATCATAGGGTGATGAGGTGCAGTATGCAGCAGGCTAACATGATTTGGCACAACTTATCAGGTGAAGTGAGGAGGGCTACACTGGTATTGTCTAGACACCAAAATCTAGCCTTCAGAAACCCAAAAGCTCGCTCTACTGGCCTCCGTGTTCTTCCATGGGCCTCATTGAAGCAGACTTCACCTGGCGTTGTTGGATTCTACAGCAGTGCCAACAATCATGGTCACATGGTCAGTTAGGTTACACTGAGTATCCTACGTAGAAGCAATAAATTGATAGATTAAAATCATATCAATCCATTCCTAAACTAGTATTAAGGAAATTATTCTTAAATCATATTGTACTTACCAACAAGCCAGGCCCTCTCAGGTCCAAGTTGTATTTGCAGGGATATAGTGCTTCTCCATAGTATAACGGAATCATGTGTTGACCCAAAAAAGTGGGCACACACACTTGAAGTGTATAAATCTGGTAAGCAAACAACTTGCACATTGATGGAATGGAAGTTTTTCTGGTTGTGGTAGATCTGTTCCCTTGGTTGTGGTGGCACCAAAGCAATTGTGTGCCATCAATTGTTCCCACCACATGTGGTTGGCCACCCAAATCATAGAATTCTCCATTTGTCTTGGCCACATCCTGGGCTCTTGGAAACTAGATGACGCGGTTGAGGTGTCTCATCATTGAAGCAAGGATGTCTTGTAGCACACCACTGAAAGTTGGCTGTGACATGCCTCCAAATACTCCCACAGTGTATTTAAAAGATCCAGTGGCCACAAAATGAAGTACTGCCATGAGTTTCACTATTGGTGTTATAGCTGTTGTATTCCTATTGTGAGGCAGGAGATCAGGCTCCAGCTGCCGACACAAATCCAGGATAGTTTGCCAATTCAATCTGAACTTTTTTTATTATGTCCCTTTCATCCATGGTGGTAAGGTCTGGAAATGATCTGAAGACCTGAGGATGCCTTTTTCTACCCATCCCTGGGTTCATATGTCTGTATGTAAGGAAAACATATTATTACTTAGAATTGTCACTCAAGACTTTTACAATCAACACATATCTTATGTCTTCATTAGATTTGTATTCTTAGTGTGTCATATATGTTCCTTTAATTTTAAACATTTTTGCTACTTCAAATCTAAACTTACGCTGCAGAACTATTGATGTGAAACACAGTAATAGTTCACTTTTTTATGTGTCATATTTTGGTAAAAACAGTGCTGTACGTATCTGAGATTTATATACAAATTAGCCACCATTTTGAGTGCTTGTAACACGCAAACAATTTAAAAATACTCTGCTTCACGGCCTAAAATGGCAGTGCCATCAGGACAATGAGTATCTAATGGCCATCGGTAGAAGTTGACCACACAGCAGGTGGGACACTTCACGATGGACATTGCCGTAGGCTAATGTGTGTGATGGCTACACATGAAAGACTATGACTATGGCTACTATGGATGCGTAGGAGATGTGTGGAAAAAAGCTCACTTGCCTCCTAACACTGCAGCCAACAACACCTCCTCCACTTTTGCTGCTGTTACCTACCTCTGGGAAAAGTAGGTTACAGGGTCCCTGCCTTTCCCCTGAGGAGTTAGAGCTCCTCACCAGGGAGGTCCTGTCCCTGTACAACCAGCATTATAGGATAACAGAGAAACAGGTACGTTTGAGTTTGAAATGTTTGTCAAAGTAACTTGTTCCTCCTTTGTACACACTCTACTTTGTCCATTTGTGTTCATGAGTGAAGTGTTGGGATTGGAGTGTAGTGAACTGAGGGCCAGATGTAGGAAAGGATTTGCAACTCGCAAACGGCAAAAACTGCCGTTTGCGAGTTGCAAATTGCATTTTCCTATGCAGAAATGCATTCTGCGAGTCGGACCGACTCGCAAAATGCATTTCAGAATCGCAAATAGGAAGGGGTGTTCCCTTCCTATTTGCGATTCCTAGTGGTATGCAATACCATTTGCGACCGCATATGCGGTTGCAAATGGTGTTGCAGTTACCATCCACTTCAAGTGGATGGTAACCCACTCGCAAATTGGAAGGGGTCCCCATGGGACCCCTTCCAGTTTGTGACTGGACCCAAAAACATTTTTTAAGGGCAGGGAGTGGTCCAAGGGACCACTCCCTGCCCTGAAAAAATACCGAAACTAAAGGTTTCGTTTTTTTTTTTAAGTGCAGCTCGTTTTCCTTTAAGGAAAACGGGCTACACTTAAAAAAAAAAAAACTGCTTTATTTAAAGCAGTCACGAACACGGAGGTCTGCTGACTACAGCAGGCCTCCATGTTTGCGAGTGCCCATAGTCGGTATGGGGCCGCAATTTGCGACCCACCTCATTAATATTAATGAGGTGGGTCATTGCGACCCCATACCGACTCGCAGACGGTGTCTGAGTCGCTAAGACTCGCTATTTGCAACTCGCAAAATGCTTCTTTACTACATCTGGCCCTGAATGATTTAGCTGGGTACTGAATGTTGTTTGACAATGTTAGAAATGTCTGTACATTGAAATGAAAAGTCACCTGAAAGAATAAGCTCAATTTTCAGCTAAATTTTCAGTTCATGTTACTCACAATTCCAGATTTCATTAGACAATCTGCAGCCCCCTTACTTCCAGTGGCCAGTAAGCACTGCACAACTAGTATAAGTGAAAACATAAATCCATGTAGAATTGAGTGAAATGTAACGTATGAGACAAATCTTCAAAGTTGTGGAGTTGTCTGATGCTGTTCTGCCAAATTAAATTACATCCCACAATTTGAAATAAGAGTATCTGTATGTTTCAAACGTTGTCATGGTGCCACATATGAAAAAGGTATTTCCTGTACTGCATGTCTAAATGGCACAGGCTCGCAATCATCCATACAAGTACGTCCCATTACTACACACACTTGTTCACACATCACCCAACACCCTGCTTTCACTGACACATGGCAGCTCTCCCACACCACCAATCGTCGTGCCACATGTACAAAGTGATGTAATGCAGGCATTACACCACTTTGCAACCCTTTGCGCTACATTATGCCTGCACCAATATTTCTGGAGGTGTACGTTTTTCAGACAGTGTCCGATGATGTATTTGGTGTATTGTGTACTCTGTGGAGCAGACACATGGCTGCATGCGAAAAAGAGGTACCTGCATTTCTCTATGTTATAAGGGACATTTGT
Organism: Pleurodeles waltl; assembly: GCF_031143425.1. Classification (NCBI taxonomy): domain Eukaryota; kingdom Metazoa; phylum Chordata; class Amphibia; order Caudata; family Salamandridae; genus Pleurodeles; species Pleurodeles waltl. The sequence continues at coordinate 921,782,040 of NC_090443.1, read as the reverse complement.
ACCAAACATGCCCCATTTAAGGAGTGGTTCAGGTGTGGTGCTCCAAACAAATGTTAGTAGATAATGTAAGCTCTATTAGTGCTTACTTGTCATTGGAAGCACTTATGATACAGTAAATGTTTCAGACTTTACTTTGGTAAGTTTGTACCATGACCATATGATCATGAGCATCTCCCCCAAAAGGACAGAAAACATGTGTACAATAGAATCATTGCTTATCTGAAATATGTTAGAAATATGTTTCAACAGCAAGATTCAAGTCAGTTCATGTAGACAATGCAGATTGTCATGAGGCATTAGTCCTTCACAAATGTGCATGTAAATTAGTCTCTGTCAACCAACATGAATTAGTATGCCAAACTCTATTGATTGAAACAGACAGCAATGTGTCCACATTGGTGACAAAGTTATATGTACCCCAAATTACATTTAAGTACCCTTAGTTATGCCCAGGTGAGAAATCAACAATGGTGAGAAGAGTGATACTTAAATGGACATTTGCAGATGGAAGGTTATCACATAGTTGTTGTAGTATCCCATCTTGGTAAGTCAATATGAGGTCCAAAACATGCCTCTTTTGGAAATGTGGATATGTTTTTGCTCTGTACTGAGGTGGGTTAGGATTGTATCCAAGGTTATATATTTACTTATGCTGTCAAAGCCATTTGTCATGCAGAGAAATAAAAGTAGCTGAGAGTCAAAAGGCATGACTGATAAGGGAGCTAGCAAGGGGAATTACTAGACTGTGAGTAAATGGTTTGTGGAATTCTTCTCTACATTCATGAGCTACTAATAATAAAAAAGCCCAGTTTGAAAGCCTTGAAGCTGGTTTAATATGTAGGCTTGGCAAATGTTTTATGATCAAAGTTCATATTCAATTTTATTTACACAGATATACTGAAACTGTTGTATCTGTGTTTTCAGTATCATCTGGGCAAGGCTAAGGTGACCGCAGCCACGTTGGTAGGGATGAAGCTGGGCACTGTGGTTCCAATGCAGAGACTACCAATGCCGAGGTACCTACTGCTACAGATGGGAAGAGGGCTGTCACGCAGGCCACTAGCAAATCTGCATCATCTTTGGAGACCTCCATAGAAAACCAGTCTCTAGTGGTGGTGGACCCTAGTGTGACAATTCCACCTGCATCATTGTCCACCACCCACATTTCAATCTCCACCCTCCCTCTTACACTACCCCAGTTGGCCATAACTGCCACACTAAAAGGTGTGGCATCACCTTTGCTGCAGGCACCCCACCTCCTCCTTCTCCTGTCTCTCAGGCTATACTCAATGAGGAGACTCATGACCTATTGCAGACTATCTCTGTAGGCCAGACTGCACTATTGAATGCCATCCAGGGGCTTAGTGGGCAGATGATTCAGATGCTAGCTGACCGGGATGGCATTCACAGTGCCATATCTGGCCTACAGAGGTCATTCTGGGGTCTGGCATCCTCAGTGAGGTGGCATCCCACCCATCCCAACCTCCTGCCCCAACTGCCACCCCTCCCCATCCCGAATCCCTCTTCCCATCCCTATCCAAAGCACACTCACTCAAACACACACAAGCAGCACGTCCACACATAAACACAGCAGGAAACACAGAAACACTCACAAACATTCAGATATCACACTACCTTCAAAAACATACCACAGACAAGGCACCCACATGACACAAACTTTCCCCCCTCCACAACCACACCTGCAGATACTACACCCACCATGACACAAACATGCACATCCACCACCACCACACCTGCAGACATGACACCCACCATGACACAAACATCCACACCCACCATTACGATACTTACACACTCAACACTCACCATGACACAACCTTCCATACCCACCACCACACACAAAGGTACCTACACATCTGCAACCACCACAACCACAAACAGCACTTCCATACCACACCCATCCACAAACATACATTACATACAGTGTGCACAAATGTCTACACTTACCCATACAATAGACACCCAGTAAGAGACACAAAACTACATGTACACCACATACACCAGACCCACAGGCACTCACACCATCAATATATACACGCATATCAGACACTGCCACTCCCTCTATCTCCCAACCCAAACTCCCTGCCAACCACCCTACTCATTTTCCCATGGAAGACCTTCCACTTGCTCTTGCCCTGACTCTTTCCACATCCCAAACCACCACTCTCAAATTTCTTGCCAGCTCTTCCACATGCCAACATATCCTTTTCACATCCCAAACGACCCCTCCCAAACTTAAATCCACCCTTTCCAAATATCTTGCCACCCCTTCCGCATCCCAACCCACCCCTTTCATATCCAAACACACCCCTTACAAACCCAAACCCACACCTTCCAAATCCAAACCCAACACTCCTAAATCCAAACCCACCCCTCCCATAACCACTCCAGAAGCCTGAGGACCCCGCCCCAAAAGAAAGATCATTGAGCTGCCTGCGCTCTGCCCAACAGATGCTACTTCCTGAGGAAGTTGAGTTTGGCAGTGAGAATAGGATGCAAGTTCTGGATGATACCCAGGTTTGGGACACTTGGGCTTTGACCCTTTCTTGTAAAATGAAACAAAATTTTGAGATACATCTCCTTTTCATAAAAAAAAAAGTTTTGTTTGACAGTACTTTTGTCCTGGGCTTATTTTTTGATTGTTACTAATTGCTTGCTGATGATGCTAAGGTGTGTGTCATGCACTTACTCTCATTTGTGACAGTGACAAGCACAATTGTTTTTATTTTTCGATTGTATACATTAGTGGTGTACATTTGTGATGGCTGTTTTAATTTTGGTTCAAGCATCATCTTGTTACTGGACACTTACACAAAAATTATATGTGTTTCTGTTTACATGACTGGAGAATTCATGTGCCTTTATTTTAACATGATATGTGTATAATATACACAAATGCATTACACAGGGAACCTGATACTTTGAAGTTAACTGACATCTAATGTTTGTCATAAATTGTGCAAACCAAGGGGACATGTGACCTTCATACATCTCTGACATCTTTGCTATATCATCATGGATTTATGTAGTTCCTAATTGATGTACTGTTTATGTATATTATATGATAGTTTGGGGAAAATTATTGCACACACCTGTATGGTCACATTTCAAGTTGTAATTGAAGTGACTTTTTGTGTAGGTGTCCATTGCCATGAAGGTAGTTAGTTCCAGATTGGTGAGTGTTTCTGATGTATCGAGGTGTTTTTTGAACATTTTTCTAGCTACAACATTACACACACATATGCATTGCACATCATTGTACTATTGCTTGCAGGTATTTGGTAAACAAGCACGAGTCCAGTGCTAATGTACACAGACAATTTTAAGAATGACAGGTAATACAGTGACGTACCTTCTGTTCTGGCAATGACTGGGTTGTTTTTCATCTTGGTACAGGAGCTGCAGCAATGGCAGGACTTGTATGACTGGGTTAATGGTGGCAGGAAATGAGAAAACTCTGAAAAAAGGTGAGTTTCCTCCTTTTACCCCTCCCAATCTCTCAACTTAGGTATGGAGGTTTAGCTGCCACAGTTGCGGTGCCAGCAAGGCACATAGTAATTGGCTCGACAATAAAAGTGGTTAGTGTCCCGCTGATAACTGCTTTTGACTATGGTGCCATTAACGCAGTGGGGATTCATGGCGGTGATGGCGGTTAATTGGTGGCCTTTTGTCTATAGACCTGCCAACATCCAAACCAAGGCAGCAGACGGGAAATCCGGCATAAAACCACCAGCTAGACTTTTACCACCAAGATGTAAATCAGGCCATTTATTGTTCATTAATGATGTACTGTGTGAATTTTGTATTGCAAAGGTGCATGTGTGACTGTCTAAATATCCGTGTCCAACACTATGTGATAGAATGATCTGGCTTCATTACAGGAAAAATAGGATTATTCATATGAGACACACAGGGATCAATTACGCCCTGGTACTCTGGTTGTGAGAGAATTTCTCTTACTGGAGTTTTTGCTTCATGTTTAATTTAGTAGTATGGTTGCACTTGTTGGCTAGAGCATATAGATAATATATGGTAAGGGGAACCCTTGTCCCAACTTACATGATTGTCATATAACCTGAGACATATGCACAAGCCGAATTTTCCGCATACGCTTGTTTAACTGCTTCAGGGACAATAACAGAGAAGGAAGGTAACATTTCATTTTCTACTTTTTGGACTTTTCTAACTCAGGCGGTCAAAATACTTTCACCAACAGATTGTTATAGGCATGTGTTAATGTTTCCCAAAAAATTACATTAATAGTCCGTGGCATGTCAATTTGGAGGCCCAAATCATAAAATCTGTTGGGTGGGCTCACCTGCTGATCTGGTATTTCAACTTGAATGAATTCACTAGTTGCTCTCAAAACCAGAAACTCCTTAAGATTGCAGCAAGCAATTGTGACCTCTGCTGCGCTGTCTAGCAATGCAAATCACTGTGTCTTGTTCTGAAGGAGCTTTCTCAATATGTGTGGCATATTTAGCTATACTATCTGCAACTTTCTTCTTTTTGAACTGAGTTTTTTGTTGCAGAAGTTTCTCTTCCTTTTTTTATGAGGATGTCAGCTGAGCTTAGTGAGTCTGTTTTCAGCTTCACATGCTTGTCATTCATGCATTCCGTTCACTCTCCTCTATCAGAGCATTTGTCTGGTAAATCCTGGAAAGAAAGAGAGGTACATGTATCACTGATCAGGCTGTTTAAGTGAATCACAGTTACATAAATTATAAAGCTTTTCAGTGGGCTCTAGTTGTGGAGATACACCCTGTGTTTTCATTTCATCTGTCCATCAAATTGCCCCAGTTGGCACAACCTTCAACAGGGGGAACCATACCAAGTGGTAGGCACATTCAAAAATGTGTATGTTTATACCTATGGATCCTGTATGGAGAAACACTGCTTCAAGCTGGTTTGCTTTTTGTGCAGTCTAGAATAGAATCTCCTCTCAGCTGGTGAGAACCTTACCCATACTTGCATTAATATTGAGAGGACTAATTGCAGGCAGCGCTAATAGTGGCTGCACATCTTGAACAGCCCTTGCTGGGGCAGTTGTCAATATACGCATAACAAGCTCTGTTAAAAGTCAATATTGTCTAACCAGACATACGTATGACGTACAGAGTTCAACAGCATTTAATGGTGACAAATTTGGGCATGGTGTATAGCCCGCTAAGACTGCCCAAGTTATTCCATCATTGCAGAGGAGACCCAGTCATGTATTTTGCAGGGCTCGTGCAAGGGCATCTAGGAGCCATTTTTGATGTTCCTGAAATGGTAATGGTGTTTCTAGTTGTTGATAAGGCCTGTATTGATTAGGTGTTGTGGCCTCGTTGTATGTGTGAAATGTTTGTTTGTTTAAATCTACTACAGGATAATAAACCATGAATAAAAAAACTTTGCATTTGTATGCTGCATGGGCCTCTACCACAAAGTTAACATCTCCACACGTAAAAGAGATTCCCTGTGCCACAAAATCTGCAGTGAACGCATGTCTACAATTAACTGGAATGTTAATTGCATTCATCATTTTAAAGAATAGGATTGAGAGAGGGAATACTATAGTGGGGTGATCCTTTTAGAGGTTCAAGCTTGAACAACCTTCAGACTAAAATAGAGGTTTACTATTCAGCTGAGGAGGATCAATCCATAACACCAATGACATCTCTGTATAAAGGTGAAAAGTGGGACCTTGGGAGCACATAACAACTACTCAGTTGACCCATTAAATTAGTACCTGACCTAGAGCGCTGGTGGCACCATATTTTACGGTTCCTATTAATTAAGAAGAACTGTGTATCAAGTCAAAATAAACTTCAGGTTATAAGGACTCAGTCTGTCTATACCATCATTAAATGTTGACACAACCCCTAAGCTGCTCACAGTGTCCCATCTGAACCCCAAAACTTACTATGGTATTAGATGGTGTCTGCAACCTCCACCATGACTACTTGGATTGATAAGGAAAACATGGAAACAGAGCTGCCCTTTCTTTGTCACTGTATTCCCAAGACAAGACACAAGAAAGATAGTAAAATGTATTTTCAAACATTTATTGCAACAAGTGCATTGTTGCATAGAAAGCATGAGCTCTGATTAACAGGCAGATTAAACAAAGCATAGTAACCAGCATCATAAAAATGGTGAAAAAGATGAAGAGTTCCACCATGATAATGTTGGGGGAGATGTGGCTGGCAAGATTGCCGACTACCAGCACTTTTCACGAGCTCAGTTGGCTCCATCATAATCCTTAACTTATCCTGCCCTACATTTTCTATCAATCAGTCAGTTCTTTATAAAAAAAAATATTATATTGAGCAGACTGAAAAAAATGTATTTTAAATGAATATGTGTATTTAACAGTTAGAATATAGTAATTATTATATATATATATGTGTGTAATTGTGAATACATGTTATGTGCCGTGTATTGGAGTGGTAGTGAGTTTTGTGTAAATCTGATAAGTAATGAAGATGCAAGTGATGTGATCATGGGGCATATTTATACTCCGTTTGCGCCGAATTTGCGTCGTTTTTTTCGACGCAAATTCGACGCAAAACGAACTCCATATTTATACTTTGGCGTTAGACGCGTCTAGCGCCAAAGTTCATGGAGTTAGCGTCATTTTTTTGCGTGAACACCTTCCTCGCGTTAATGATATGCAATGTAGGCGTTCCCGTCTTAAAAAATGACTCCGATGCATATGCGTCGTATTTATACTCCCGGGCAAAAGGGACGCCCGGGAGTGGGCGGGTCTAAAAAACCCGCATTAGCGCCGAATTTTAGCGCCTGGGTCAGGGCAGGCGTTAAGGGACCTGTGGGCTCAGAATGAGCCCAGAGGTGCCCTCCCCTGCCCCCAGGGACACCCCCTGCCACCCTTGCCCACCCCAGGAGGACACCCAAGGATGGAGGGACCCACCCCAGGGACATTAAGGTAAGTTCAGGTAAGTATTTTTTTTGTATTTTTTTTGTGGCATAGGGGGGCCTGATTTGTGCCCCCCTACATGCCACTATGCCCAATGACCATGCCCAGGGGACAGAAGTCCCCTGGGCATGGCCATTGGGCAAGTGGGCATGACTCCTGTCTTTGCTAAGACAGGAGTCATTATAATGGGGGTTGGCCGTCGTAAAAAAATGGCGCAAATTGGGTTGAGGCGATTTTTTTGCCTCAGCCTGACTTGCACCATTTGTGGACACCCATACGCCATTTTCCCCCTACGCCGGCACTGCCTGGTGTACGTCGTTTTTTTAAACGCACACCAGACAGCGCCGGTGGCTAACGCCGGCTAACGTCATTCAATAAATACGGCGCCCGCATGGCGCTTCAGAATGTCGTTAGCCGGCGCTAAATTTTTTGGTGCAAAACTGCGTTGGCGCAGTTTTGCGTCAAAAAGTATAAATATGGCCCCATATGTGTAGGGTCCTTTACCCATTCAATTATTGTCCAAGGGGAAATTTCTCTCTTAGTTGTTTTGACTCGGTGCCCTATCTTTTTGTTTTGGGCCCACTCTCCTTTTTTATTACCATTTAAAACTTACATTTGCTTCCATGGACTTCAGGTTCCATAATGTACTGCCTGGTATTCAATACGACCTGGAATTAGCTGTTGATTGTTTTCTATGGGAGTAATGCTGCTGTTCCTCAGTACAGGATTCTCTCCTGCAGAACTTGTGAGAGACTGGAATTGCACACACCTGTAACCGGTCTTGTGCAGCCAAGCCATGTGACTCTACCCTGGGCTTACTGCTGCCTGGAACTGCTTATAAGCTGTCATTTGTTGAAGCTGCATGCTCATGCATTGAAGGTTGTTTTTCTGTGTACCTGACCTCTTGTTGGCTTGCTTTCCAGTCGAGTTTCCACCTTGCTTCAGCCAGAACTTGTGCCCTGTTCCTGTGCAACCGCTCCAGATTTTCCCAGCCCTGCTTTTGTTTGCTTACTCTATTGTCTGGCTTTTTTCTACAGTTGGGAAAGCCCTTGAGCTGCTCCGTTTCTAATTGTTTCTATTTTGTTCCTTCAGTCCTTCTATTATTTTCCTTCTACTTCTTCCTTTTGTTTCTAACTAAGCTCTTGTAATGTCTTGCCAGTGTCTCAGATTTTGTCTCTCATTTGGTCCCTTTCTTATGCAGTCTCTAGTTCTCTTGAAGTTCAAAGTCTCTTGCTTGTTAAAGTTCCTACCATACTTGTGAATGACTTGCCTGTTCTCCAGTTTTTCCTTGAAAACCCTGCTCCTGACTATTTGCTACAGCTCTTAGGCTCCTTTCTCACTCTTGCTCTGTATTTTCCTTTGGGCTATTGTGTCTGGTAAGTGGACTATTTAGTCTTCACCTGTGTTTAAGTGTATTTCATTGCACGGGGTTGGCTCCTGTTTTCCACAAGTCAATATCACCCTGTCCTTTTTCTTGTGTTGTATGTAGTCTAAACTGCCTTATCTATGACAGTGTGCCATTTCTATTTTTCTTAGGAATTGACATTGTGTTTTCAGCTGGACCTATCAGGGCTTGTCTCCTGTATGTAAGAACAATCCTTGTTTGTACCATAAGGTCCACAAACAGAATCACTTGTGCTGCATCCCTTCTAATGGGTTTGCAGGGTGCCTATCTGTAAGAGTAATCTGCATAAAGGCATTGATACTCCCTGTTGCTGTGGGAAGATCTGAGTCTAGAGTGCTTGTCAAATATTGGTCCCTTTCCCTGTTTGTTCACTCTAAGGTTGCTAACCTTCGCTATCCTGTTCCTGTGCTTAATTCTGTATCTGCTCTTTCCTGACATATGCCTTTATTTGCTGCTCTGCTTCAATACATTACATCCGTAGGGAGATATTCCTTGACCTTAAGGGGTGCTCTGCCCAGAGTTCCTGACAATTGCTAACTTATCCCATACTTTTACTCCTTACCCTTAACTCCTTGCACCCTTAATCTTAAACCCGTATCCCTTATTCTCCTTTCCTTATCCTTAACACTTTGCCAATTGTCCTTCAAATTTTACCCCAAACCCCTTCTCTCTTATCCTTAGACCTTACCCTTAACGTGACTGTTAATCACTTATAGCTTGTACTCTTATCCTTAACACGTTACAGGTATCGCGTTACCCTTGTCTGTCTAACCCTTCCACCCCTTCCACTATACCCTACCCTTATGCACTAACCCCTATCTCTTTATGCGTACCTTCTTCCCCTAACTTTTAACCCTACCCCCTTACCTCTTGCCTATCTACCTAAGTTTAACTCCTTCCCCTTAACTCATTGCTCCTCTACCTTACCCTTACCCACTTACCATTAGTCTTTTACACTTAACTTATTACTCTTAAATCTGTATAATTACACTTCACCCCTTATCCATAATCCCTTATCTCTACTTCTTACACTTAATTATGTACCCTTGTCTCTTAACCCTTACCCCTAACACCTTACCCCTTAACCGTTTATTTTTGCACTTTACTCCTCAACCTTAGTCTCTTTAAGACATTACAAGTAACACTTTCCCTCTTAATCTCTTATCTTTAATCCCCTAAACGAAGCCACTTAACCACTTATCCCTTACCCCAACCCTATTCTAAAAAATGGTATAGATATTTTATACATAGTATTAAACTATGCTTTAAAATTAAACAACAAACTACGTGATCAACTAAGATGAAATTGTAGGTAGTTCACAAGGAAATGTCCTAAAGCGGTGTTTCCAAGACTGTAGTCCAAGGGCACCTGCGAGTCGTGAAGCCTCTTTAGGGGGTTTGTAACTGCTTTCACAATTAACTAATATTAACAGATTAGACAATTTTAATACGTACTATAAATGTCAAGGAATTTCAAATTGGAGACTAAAAAAGAAATTAGTATCCTCAGGTTGATCCGTGGGAGTAGTGCAGGTTCATCAAACTGAATATTTCATGGACAATATGTGAATTTAGAAAAGCTCCAAACTTCCAATTAAATTTTAAAAAAAATATTTTTAAATTTTATTTGCTTGTAAATTAAATAAAATGTATTATCATTTTTGTATGTGTTTGATGGAATGCTTGTGTCTGTATTTTGTGTGTATTGTTTTGGGTTCAAACTATCGCCTATGTTTAGGCCTGGGTCCTCGGCTTTCAGTAATGACTCAGTGGGGGTCCCCAGATTCTAATAATGTTTCAGTGGGGGTCACTGGGCTCAACTAATGATAGACTGCCCTAACGTAAATGCCATGACAGTGAAATGAAGACAAACAAATGTTTTGTTCCCTTTTTCTCCTACAAAACATGTACACGTGGCTAGTAAAAGGACAGATAAGATTTACCACAGAAATATTCCACAGCTGAATCCAAAATATGAAACTATATTTCTATTAATTGGCAGAAAGAATACTACTCTTTGCATAATTTCAACATTTTTATTACATATTGAATTACTTAAAATGCAAGTGTCATAATTTGATCCAGCTGGGCTATATTGCCTCTTGCTAATCCAATTGGTTCACGCTCATCGAATTGCACAACACTTTGGGTTCAGAACCACAGGGGGGAACACCATGCTCAGACAATGGGTAGGTTCTAATTAATTTTTGACCAAAAACTTGGTTTGAATATATATTATTAGTGAAGCCAACTGTGTCCATATGGTTAGTCCAAGATATATGTAGTAATGGAACAAAATCTGTTTACCATTGTTTGTGGTAATGGAATAAATGTTTATGAAGTGTTGTCTAAGATCATTAAAATTACATATGAGATCATATACTCTGTTAATATGGCATTAATAATTTGTTCTAAGTTCTTTGGCAATACTAAGCATGCTTATAATTGAGAAATCGTTTGTATTGTACCATATTCTACAAATCAATTATTGGCAGCCTGTGTTAAAAAAAAAATTTCAGTCTTTACCTTCTTAAACTTATCCAAATGAGTAAAACCTACGAAATTAAAGACTATTTGTATCAAATACAATGCCCCTAATTTTTAATAGCACTAGAGCAGATCTATATTTGCATTTGCATTTGAATTGCTGAAGCACAGCACAGGTAGTCATTAATTAATTATGTATTCCAGTGGTTCCCAACCTGTGGTCCGGGGACCCCGGGGTGTCCGTGAAGCCTCCTCTGGAGGTCCGCTGCAACTCAGAAAATTAAATAATATTAACAGATTCGATCCCCAGCTCCCAGTAATGACTCAGTTGGGGTTCCTGGATCCCAGTAATGATTCAGTGGGGGTCCCCGGGTTCCAGTAATGATAAAGTGGTGGGCCACAGAAGTCAAAAGGTTGGGAGCCACTGATGTATTCAATACACAGACAGGATAAGAGGTTTTGTTTTCTTTTTACATCTCCTCAGAGTAACGTGCAAAATAGTCTGTGGATAGAGACTACTCTCTGTGCTCATACTTCTCCTTATGATAATGAATGTCATTAGTAGAGCATAAAATGGAGTATCCTCTCTGTTGACAACTGTGTCTTGGACAATAAGTGTTCATATTTGAATGTAAGGACACATACCTCTCTCTCAGATACCTCCTTATAGGGATAGGTGTGTGTAGTAAGGTGTATACAGAGATAGACCTCTGCACTCTAACTGCTCTCCAGAGTGGAAAACATATATGCCATCTCCACCAGCTGACAGCAGTACATAATATACTAGGAGGATGCTTTTGCCTCTGTGCCAAAACCTCTCTCTTGTATAAAACCCTTTATACTACAGTGGGAAGAAGCACTAATCTCTCTATAGTACCTTACACATACCTATACATCAGGCAGAACAGTTGCAGTTCTTGAAGATAGAATTGCCACTTTAAGTCAACATTGCAAGACTATAATAATATTAACATCTTTAAAAGCTATTAAGGAAAGAAATCAGTAGTAACTTTAAACTTTTGATTGCAAAAGAACAGTTTAACAACATTTCAAACAACAACTACATTAACAACCTAAAACAACAACTATAAAACAAGCAAAACAACAAACGTAAGCTAATCCATAACACGTTTTCCGCACTCCAGCATAAACACATCCTACCCTTTTGATTAACTTGTCTACTGTATTTTGAGGTACACTCGTTATATTCTTTATTTCGGCTAAAGCCATAAAAGCATCCGTATAAGAATAATATGATATATTCACACAATGGTCATTAAAAATCAGGTAGAAAAAAGTGCCATACAATACAATAAATATCCCTGCCCCACTCTAAAAAGTTAGACTAATATAAACATATATACATTGAATAAAAGCCCACTAAAACACTCAATAGAATTACACAATTGTAGCCTTTCTGCTTTGGTCCCTTAAGTTAATCTACATTTGACCAGGTGTTTTTGCGTATTTGCAGATCAGTCAGAGAGGTATTCTCTTGATCTTACCACCCATGCACATTGGAGATACCTCACGACTGCAAAGACTACCTTATCACTTGTGTCACTTGTCAATATGCGAAGAGAAGCCTTATAATTTCTTATCCCAAGAGATTTACATAAAGGGATAATCCACTTTTTCCTACGGACCAAGTATCTAGGGCAAAAAAATACAAAATGTGCAAGGGTCTCAGGTTGCAAGGGGCAAAAATGGCAGGAACTCAAATTGCTGTCGTCCCTGCTCCAACTCGTGCTAAACGTCTCTAGTGGTAAAGTCCCTAATCTAAATTTAATAAAAAGACTTTTAATACAACAAGGTTTTACGTTTTCCATATAGGTTTCGAACTTTGGGAAACATTTGTGGTCTAGAAACTGTATTGTCCTACTGCCTTGCCCCTGTTTGGACCAAATCTGCATCAGAACGATCTCTCAATAGCATCGCTTTATATGTGGTTTCACTTCCTTGGTTAAGTGTCGGGGATCTCTCCAAACCTCCTCCATTTTGATACTTTGGCACATATCTCTAACGCATTTAAACCAAGAAATTGCCATTGCACCCTCGAGAGTTAGTAACTCTGCAGCGGCTACTTGGAAGGATACCAAATGGTCAGATGACCAGAGGCACACCCAATACAAAAGGGGTTTCAAAGCAATTTAGTTATGGATCTCATTTAGCGCTGGATCAAATCTATGGGGGATAAGAGGTGTGCTCATCGGAAAGTGCAACAAATTACGTATGAATCGGTTTTCAACCAATGTCAGACTCCTGGAATTACAGTGACCCCAAAGCTCGGCACCATAGGTTGAGGCTGCCACTGCCGCAGCCTCATATACAGTGATAGCCGGTGATATTTCCCCCTCTAAAGAGTTTTTAATTTTCTTCCCTATCACTGCTGACCTCTATCGAAGGACAGAGGCACTCTTTCCAATTTGTGCTGACCATTGTTGGTCGTCCGCTAATCTGATCCCCAAGTAATCGACCTGGCTGACTCGTTCTATCAGTTGGCCGCCTACAGTCATTTTCCCCCTGAATTTCTTATGCGAGTTGAAAAACATAAATTTTTACTTATCTGGGTTTATTTCAAGGCCCACCTTCTCACAGAACATAGAGAAAGCATTCAATTCATTTTGGAGACGCATTGGGGTTCTTGAGATCAGTATAGTGTTGTCCGCAAACATTAAAGTAGGGACCGGGACTCCTGGTAACTTAGGTGCATAGTGATTACATCTCATCAGCTGATCTACTGCACCGTTAATAAAGAGGCTGAACAGGGTAGGGGCTAGTACACAACCTTGCCTGACCCCTTTTGCAATGGGTATAGTTTCTGTCAAGTTACCACCCTGTGACCATCGGACCTGGGCATAAGTTCCTTTGTGAAGATGTTTAATCAATCTCAGTAATTCGCTGTTAATATTGTAAGACTCCAGGACATTCCACAGCAAGCCGCGTGGGACCAGATCAAAGGCAGCCTTTAAATCAATAAAAGCAACGTACAGGTGGTCTTTTTTTAGGTTCAGGTATTTCCAACAAAGGAGATTAAATCTAAATACCTGATCTATTGTACTAACTCCTTTCCTGAATCCTGTTTGAAAATCAGAGAGGACCTGGATATCCTCCATCCATGTCTGCAATCTGGTAAATACCTGCTTAGAAAATACCTTTTGCCTCACATCGATTAATCTTATTGGTCTAAAAATTAGCTGGTGAGTCCTTGTCTCCCTTTTTGTAAATGGGGACTATTATTGCTCCTCGCCATGTAGAGGGGAGCTCGCCACCCCTCAGGATCGCATTGCTAAGTGTGTTTAGATACAAAGACCAGATTCTAGGTTGAGATAAGTACAAGTCTCCTGGGACACCATCGGGGCCAGGGGCCTTTCCTTTACATAGTGTATGAAGAGCCAAAGTAGTTTCTTTCAAGGAGAAAAAACCCGGATCAAAACTTGACGGGTTAACTTTCCCAAGAAATAGAGTTTGGGGGATACAGACCCCTACAAGTGTAAGTAGGTGTTCACTGGTACAGTTGTTCGAGTCTCCCCTATAAAGATTTTCAAAATGTGACACCCAAATTGCTGGCAAAATTGTTGGATTACTCTCCGCTTTTTGAAGATGTTCCTTTCCTACCAGCAATTTCTAGAACAATTTTGTATCCCCCTCTTGAAGGGTGCCTACCAGAACATTCCATTCTTTAATTTCCAACTCTTCTTTGCCATTTTTCAACACTATTTTATAGGAAGACCTTGCTGCTCTGGCTATTTCCTTTCTGTAATGCTCCCAACGGCTGTAATTTGGCCTGTCGGCAAGAACTAAAGAACCATCTCAATGATCTATCTGTGGTTTTCCCCCATTTTCTTACTACCAGAAAAAGAGGTCTCAGCCGATTGACCAATGAGCAATGCAGGTTAGTCAGGTCCTCCAGTGCAAAGTCAATGTACTTCAGGGGAAGTAGTCGTTTCAAATAACTCGTAGATTGAAATCTGGAACTTTATATCATCTGCCACCGCTTCCCATTTTACGTTCTTATAGTCGTTAGACACTGTTAGATTATTGTCCATTACCTGTTTGATCAGATTACTGCTGTTGAATGCAGAGGATGAAAAAGCTGTGCAGAGAGCTTGGTGGTCACTATCGACCCTAGGAGAGACAGTCATATCAATAAGGGAATGCCAAAGGATTTAATCAATTAAGATATAATCTAAGTGACTCGTATATGATCCTTTTTTGTACGTGGGCATTGCTGGAGTGTCCAACTTCGAATTCTCATTTACTACTCTTAATCCTGTGGTGTTTTTTAAATTTTCAAGTACGGTTACCGCTCCCTCAGGTTTCTTTGCTCTGTCTTGTACCGGGCCTGACTTGTCCTAAGGGTCTGCAAACTGAATTCCTTCTCATAGATAATCATCCTTGCAGTTTAACTGCATATTACAGTCCCCTGCAATAATTATGCCCTGTCCCCAGGACCACTGGTTTAAGAGGTCCGTAAGATGGTTCAACATAGCAATCTGAGTTTTTCGTGAACCAAGTCTAATATAAATATTTATGATCACTACACGTGTGTGTCCCTTTGAATGACTAGATTCGATCTCCACTGCTACTATGTCTCTAGTGGGGCACGTTAGTTCCCTCACCTTGGGAAACAGATCTTATTTCAGCCAGATTACTAGCCCTCCTGAGGCCCTCCCAGATGATGATGGGAGTGCGGCCTTCTGGAAGGACCAATATCATGGTCTGTGGGTCATCGAGGTTGCCCACGTCTCCTGAAGAAGGATGATGTGATGTTGATCTATAAAACTACTCCACTCTGGGTTAGTTGTTTTAGACTGCACACCTGCCACATTCCAGGATAATAAATTAATTAGGGAATCATTAAAATCTCCTGTATTCGGCCACCCCTCCTTTGCCTTTACTGGAGGTACAGCTGCTTCCCAGTCCCGCCCGTCTTCATGGCCACTAGAGATTTTGCAGAGCACTACTTCCTCTGTTTCCTCTGCTCCCAGACCACCCTCAGATGAGCTGTCTGAGACACATGGTTCCAGAGCTGTTTTTATTGGCTGACCATTTCTCACTTCTCTGGTGTTGGGGGCTTTGAGTCAATCCACAGTAGAAGTTGCACTCCTTGGACCCTGACCAGGAGTGCATGGATTTAAGTGAGGTGTGTTGCTTAGACTTCCCCTGGAAAACAAATTAATCATTGTGGGGGGAAGTGTTTGGGTCAGAATAACTTGGGACTGAATGCCGGGTTTCAATCTTTGCTCAAGCGCTAATAATCACTTCACTCGAGACTGGCTACTCAATTTCAGCCCTATAAAGTCCGATTCTAGACCTGTTTTTGAATATCTCTGGACATTAACTATGTCTTCACGTATAACTGACCTACATTTCTTTAATCCCCTTATCCAGTGTATCACTTTATTTTTAAGTGAGTCCCTTTGTTCTTTGTGATCATTACTTAACTTTGGAATATTCAACATGTATATATCATGCTGACTGGGCGTTATCTGGGTCTGCAAAGTTTCCCATGTGGTATCCCTAGTCCTAAATTCGGGGTTCTCTTTCCTATACATCCCTTGATTTGCCCCTCTCATTGAATTAATTTCACACAGTCTTAAATTGGTCTCTTCGGATACCAAACAAACTTTCTCAAGACAATTCTGTGAGGCCATTCCATTCCTCTTTCCATTACATTCCCTTGCGGTGAGGGTTTTACTTGTCTTGGTATGCTCAGGCTCAAAGGTGGATTTCCTTATGTTCCCAATTACGGCAGTTATGACATACAGTTTCTCGTGTATCATACGACTCAAGGATGTCATATATTCTCGTAAATTCACTATTTCATCTCTCAACTTTGTTAGCTGGACCTCAACAGGGCATTCCCCTTGGATAGCTGGCTGTGTTAATACCCCCTCAGGTCTCTTGGATGCGCTCTCTTCATTACTATTAGCTGTCAGAGATACTAGTGGTGTAAAACAGTTAAAACATTCAATAAGAGGAGAGGTACAAAGATCCTCTTTTCCAATGTTTCAGCCACCTTAGTCACTTAAAATAAAACAGAACTTGCAAAGTGGAGCTAAGCCTTGAAATTAGGAACAACCAGTGTGTAATAACATTACTGCAATCTACACCTGCTCTAGTAGATAACAACCCTTATTTTTAAATAAAGCACTGTTTTGCTGTTTAAGTAAGCAGATAATGTTGTCATCAAAAACAAGTAGAGCTACACAGTCAAGCTTCTTCAAGAGTACAAATGTTGCCGCAGGCAGTAATGCGAGAAAGTCATCCTTCTGGCCCTGATCACCCCCACTTTTGTGACTGATACAGGTGGTGACTGACTCTTACTGTGCCCAGGTCAGTGATCGGTGTAAAAGGTATATGCTAATAAGGTATAATTATAATTGGCTCTGACTCTGAAGTTAAGAACATACCTATGTGGTACTTACTACCATTGTCGCAGACCTCTCAAATGGTTCATGCAGATGAAAGGGTAAAATCAAGAACTATGTAGGTGGTCCATTTCCCTACAAGGGATAGACTTTACAGTGGAACACAGACCTGGGGGTTCCCATGTCAAATCAGATGGACTTTCCATGTTTTTCCACTTAGCTTATGTGGAGTACAGGTTAGTTACCTATCAACTTTCATCGGGCGGGCAGTGTGAGAAAGTCATCCTTCTGGCCCTGACCACCCCCATTTGTTGACTGATATTGGACGGCACTGACTCTGAATGTGCACTGGGCTCTGCTAACCAGGCTCAGGGCCAGTGCTCTGCTTAAAAGGTATATGCTAATTAGACATAATTATAATTAGCTCTGACAACCAACCTGTAAATCGCTGGTATATGGTAGGGCATGTAGGTTTTGGGGGGTCCCAGTGGAGGTAGGGCACCCATGTGTGCACTGCTGTGGTGTCTGGTGTCCTTTTAAAGGCAGCCCCTCCTTGTTGGCTGCTTTAAAAATATAATTAAGTCCAATTTAACTTTTGGAATTAAAAGTACTTCCAATGTATTGAACTACCTTAATTTCTACAAATATGTCAACCCTAAAGTCTGTCCTAGGTGCCTCAGAGGTAGGGTGCAGTGTTAATATAACCAGGGACATTATAAAAGTTGTGTTATAAGCCCTGCTGTGAGGAAAAACTGCCAATTAATTGTTTCCCCATTGTAGGGCATTATTATCTCTGTAGGCAAACATTGAAAGGCTTTATTTTAAATGTATAAAGTCTTACTTTTGATAGGAGCTAGCTATAAAATGGATTCAATATATTAAATTATTAATTAAAATAACCCCAACAACTTACTAATGTGAACTTAATTAAAACTATTGCAGGGAAAGAGTTTAAAAACTCTTTCTAAAACCTGCCTAAAATCAGCCCTGTATTAGCCTTTCCTGATTGGTCAGCCTCTGGCAGGCTGAGACAAGTTACCCTAATGAAGTGTGAATTTGCTTGAGCTGAGACAATGGAAGCATCTGGTGGGTGTGATCTGCAACAGCAAAAGGCAGAGCAGGAAGGGGGTGGGTGGCCAAACTAGTCTTCAAAGGAGGGAAAGACACTTGGGACAGAAGCCAGACATCCCCCATTTCCTGCAACCCTAGCCAGATGGGAACCCCAGTAATTAGATTAAGTGAGGGGCTGGAAGGAGAGTGTTACAGAAAGTCAGTCAGACCTGCAACTGAATTTTAAGAAACAGTCCTTTCTGGGATTGAAATATGCCACACTTTGCAGGATGTGGACATGACAGAAGGTGGCACCCTGCACCCAATTGGTCAGGGATGCCCCCCTGCTTGGTAACCCAAAAACCTGGATAAAAGTGAAAAAACTGCTCAGCAACTCAAATCAGTTCTGGAAGAAAATCAGAAGAAGAAGGACTGCCTTGCTGAACCTTTGGTCTGCACTTGGAGAACTGCACCCACAAGGACTGCACCAGCTTCACACTCAGGGCTTCACCCCTAAAATGACTTTTCCTTGCTTCTAAAGATCTAGGAGTGGATTCCCTGTAAGAAACTGGTACAAAGGAGCTACCAAGAGTCTCTTGCATCACGTCCTGCAAGAAGAGCCCAGCTAACCAGCATCAGGTGGACTTTTCATGATTTGACCAGGTACATTCTGATAAATGTAGTCCAAAGGAGCAATTCTAAGCTTCTTGAACCTTGGATGAAGTTTGTGGATACTGCAAGATCCCTAAACGGACTTCTAGAAGAAGATACAGAAGTTTGGAGACATTTGGAGCAACTTTGGAAATAAGCTCCATAAGGTGATCGACACGTTGACGAGAGTCAAGCTGGCGATGTCGAACCGCGACCCGGCCTGAATTTCAGGTTTATCCTGCTGAAGCTCTGGAACTTTTGCCTATCATCAAAACAAAAGCTGGCCTGGAGATGAGCCCCCATTGACAAAGAGAGAAGAAGTTCAAGAAAAGAGACTAAGTTAGCATTCATTTTCTAACCTAGCATCCTGCCACCTTGGAGGTCCGCTCACCAGATTTAGATGTTTGCAGTCCCATAGACAATAACCCGTCAGACTCCTGTGGACTCTGCGAAGGATTCCCATCTGCAACCATGGTCCCAGAAGAAAGAATGGCTGGCGGCAAGACTCCAGCCATGCTTATCGCTGTGCAGATTTTGATGTGCCCTACTGCCAAGCAAAAAGTGGTGGTCCGACCTCCAACTCTTTGTTTGTGGATTGGGGGGAAGGGAGGAAACTCACCTTTTTTCCCCATTCCACTCCTGTTTTGGGCTGTACATGACTGGACAATACCCTCCATTTCTGCTGCCAATGGACCCTGGAGGATACACACACCCTTGTCGCTGGACACAAAGGTAGGGAAACACATTATCTGTGTATATTGGTGGGGGGGGGGTCACTGCACATGAGCTCAGGACCACTGCAGACATATGCATGTCATAGTAATTTTTTAAATTACTGTGACATGCATATGTCAGGGACACAAGTGGGTCCGACATGGATGGGACACACTAGTACACAAAACATATCGCACACATACACAACTGTCATTATGGTGCTGTTATTCATTGCCAAATAAATGCTGGCACCCCAGTGATGATATATTCACACCTGTCAACTGTGTCCATGTGTGCACATTGCCAGGGGACCTGTACCTGTCATGTTGTGCTTTGAATTATGTCTGTGAGTCAGTACATGTTTGTGTGTATGCAATGCATTTGGCTGGGTGAAGTGGAGGGAGCTGCAGTGGGTGCTGTGATTGTGTCAGTGTATGTGTCATTTGCATATGGCTTTGATGTTGTTGTAATGTTGTGTTGTTTGTTGTGCTGTTGCATGCAACATTCAGGTGAGTGTTGTTGTGTGGAGGTCCTTGTCACGATGCGTGTAGATGTGCTTGTGTGTGAGTGTGTTTGTGTAGATGAGCGTGTTGGTTGCTGTGGTTGTGTCATGTGTGGGTGCAGTGTCAATGGTGTGTATGTAGTATCATTGATGCCCGTTATTTGTGTTTGCTTCATGATTTTGCGGTAGGATGGCAATGAATATGGGTGTGAATGTTGTGTGTTGTGTCGTGTGTGATGCAGGGGGACACATATGTCAAAGGCACAGTGTGTATGTGTCACTTACCACTATTCCACAGCCACATCTTTGTCCAATCTCCATTGGGTCCGCGATGTCATGCCTCCATCAGCAAACCGCCACCAATATACCACCTGCATGACTGTAACATCTAAGTAATTGACAGTCTTCTTGGGTATGCCACCAACGCAGCTTGGCGGTGCAACTGCCAAGATCCAAATCAGGCCCTAAGTCCGAAGGTAACATTTTGACTGAGGCCTCCTGCTCAGTGTATCCGACTTGGGCTCCATAATGGTTGGCCTCAGACTTTGACTTTGTCCTGATCAAACACAACCAGATGTCCACGGTTGGTGCCTTTTGCTTTCAGGCACTAGAAAGCACAATTTTTCATTTAATTCTTAAAAAATCATATCTCAGGTTCACTACATTGGCTTTTTGTTGATTTTGTGTCATTTTAAAGATGAAAATGTTTCCTATTTTTACAAATTGATTTTGGATTTTTATTGTGTGTTGTGTGGACCAAGCTACCAAGGATTCATTTATTGAGACCTTGAGTGCACCTTACTTAAGAATGTGGCCTTATTACTAAATGTAGGTACCTACCTGCCCTTCCTAGTTGGAACTGCCAAAGCACCTGGAATGAAGTGGTTTATAAGGTGATACTAAGCATCTGAGATACTAAGGACCTGTATTTGACAATAGTTTGTGCATATGGCATAACACTTTAAAATTAATGTGTTTCTCGACAGGTAGCCAGTGGAGCTTGCGCAAAAGCTTGGATGTGGAGGTAAGTCTTGCATCTTTAGAAAAAGCCTGGCTATTGACCTCCTGAGATCCCTCACTGTTGGGCAGTCAACCATTCTGAATGCTATCCAGGGTGTTGAGAGGCATTTGCAGCAAACAAATGCATACCTGGAGGGCATTCATTCTGGCGTGGTGGCCCAACAGAGAGCATTTCAGGCTCTGGCCTCAGCACTGATGGCAGCCATTGTCCAGGTGTCCAGCCTCCCTTCTCCAACTTCTACTGCCCAGACCCAATCCCCTCTACCTCAGCCTATTCCAAGCACACCTTCAGACCAGCATGCACACACATCAACAGACAAAAGTGGCTCAGGAAAACATAAGCACCACACATCACACATGCACTCTCACAAGCACCATACCCATGCACACATACCAACATCCACTTCCTCCACTGTGTCCCCCTCCTCCACGTCCTCCACCTCCCTCCCAATCTCGTCTACACTCACACCTGCATGCACTACATCATCAGCCACTGCCTGCATCACCAGCATGCCAATCACAACACACCGCTCACGTGCATTCACAACCCCCACTACCATTCACACGTCCCCTTTGTCCTCGCCCAGTGTGTCTGTGAACCTTCCTCCCAAAGTACACAAACGCAGGCACACACCCACTCAACAGCCATCCACCTCACAACAGCCTCCAGCCCATGCACCTTCACCCAAACTCAGCAGATGTACACCTCCTACAACCACTACCTCTTCCTTAACTCCCACACCCCCTCCATCTTCCCGTCCCAGTGTGTCTAAACAACTTTTCCTAGCTAACTTGAACCTCTTCCCTACACCTCCCCCCATCCGTCCCCTAGGGCCAGGATGTCTAGATCCCAGCCCAGCTCCTCAGTCATCACATCTGCATCTGCTGTGATCCGTGCAAGTCCGGGTGGATCGAAGGGGGCACCCGTCAGAGCTGCCAGTGAGCCACCTACAGATGTGAAGGACCACCCGATTACCCCACCTGCCAAGGTCAACCAGGGGCCGGCTTCCAGCAGGGGAAAGTCGCACCACCCACCCAGCAAGGCCTCGCCCAAACACAGGTAGGATAGTACCAAGATCCCAGCAGCAACTGCCAAGGTGGGGAAGGGACACAAGACACAGGACAAGTCACCTCAGGGCACGATGCCTCCTGGTGAGGGGCTGGTGACCACCATTTTGTCAGCGATGCCAGCAACCTGTACCACCGCCACGACCGCCACCTGCAACGTGACTGCCACAATGTCAGTCTGCGCATCCTCCCCAAGGATCAGCCATCTGAGGCTGCGGGAGACGGTATAGTGTCTCCCTCCACCACAACAGACACTTGCACCACGACCAGCACTGGCAGCATCTCTGCCGCAGCCACCGCCAACTGCTCCACCATCTGCACCGCCATGTGCCCAGTCGGTACCACTCTATCGGCCGTCAGCAGCATCACCAGTGGGCAGCCGTCCGAGGCTGCAGGTGACGTCCTGGACCCTGGACACACCACTTGAGGCACCACCTCCAGCACTGGCATGACCAGCAGTTGACAGCCTAAGACGCCGCAGGATGGAGTTTGGCTCTGCCTCCATGGAGTATCATGCTACCTGTTCCAGGTACATCGCGTGGCTCAGACACCTAGGTGAGATGATGTTAACTGCCAAACCCCAGGTGCAGCATCACTGGCCACAAAGCCCCCTCCAGAACCAGTGGAGAGATACATCCACTCACCCAATCCATGGCAGGATGAAGCACACTGGGCACAAAGCCCCTCCAAAACCAGTGGAGAGTGGCATCCACTCACCCAATCCTTGGCAGGATGAAGCACTCTGGGCATAAAGCCCCCTACAGAACCAGTGGAGAAAGGCATCCACTCACCCAATCCTTGGCAGGATGAAGCACTCTGGGCACAAAACCCCATCCAGAACCAGTGAAGAGATACATCCACTCACCCAATCCTTGTCAGGATGAAGCACTCTGGGCACAAAGCCACCTCCAGAACCAGTGGAGAGATACATCCACTCACCCCCTCCAGAACCAGTGGAGAAATCCTCACCCAATCCTTGGCAGGATGAAGTACACTGGGGACAAAGCTCCCTCCAGAACCAGAGGAGAAAGGCATCCACTCACCAATACTTGGCAGGATGAACCACACTGGGCAAAACACCCCCTCCAGAACCAGTGGAGAAAGGCATCCACTCACCCAATCCTTGGCACGATGAAGGACTCAGGGCACAAAGCCCCATCCAAAACCAGTGGAGAGGTACATCCACTCACCCAATCTTTGGCAGGATCAAGCATTCTGGGCACAAAGCCCCCTCCAGAACCAGTGGAGAAAGGCATCCACTCACCCAATCCTTGACAGGATTAAGCACTCTGGGCACAAAGCCCCTTCCAGAACCAGTGGAGAAAGGCATCCACTCACCCAATCCTAGGCAGGATGAAGCATTCTGGGCACAAAGCCCCCTCCAGAACCAGTAGAAAGATATATCCACTTACCCAATCCTTGGCACGATGAAGCACACTGAGCACAAAGCCCCCTCCAGAACCAGTAGAGAAAGGCATCCACTCACCCAATCCTTGGCAGGATGAAGCACTCTGGGCAAAAAGCCCCTTCCAAAACTAGTGAAAAAGGCACCCACTATAGAAGCTGTGGCTTTGCACTCCCCAGGGGCAAGCAGTGGGCAAATCACCCACTTGAGAGACTTGAGAGACTGTGGCTTTGCACTCGCCAGGACCAAGCAGTGGGCAAACCACCCACTTCAGAGACTTGAGAGACTGTGGCTTTGCACTCCTCAGGGCCAAGCAGTGGGCAAACAACCCACTTGAGAGACTTGAGAGACTGTGGCATTGCACTCCCCAGGACCAAGCAATGGGCATGGAGCCCCCTCAAGGGGTAGTGGCGTCGTACCATCTTCCGGCTGAGGTGCCCCCCTCCCCTTACCCCTGAGGTGCCTATGTTTTTTCAACCTGATGCCCCTGCAGTGTTATTTCCATTTTGAGGCAGGTGTCATGTGTGGGCTTCACCCATGCTTTTTGGGACCACTGTTCAACGGACATTTACAAGGGACAGTGTACGGCCTTGTGTACATAATGTAAATATTTGTACATACTGATTATTTGATTTTCTCT
Source organism: Pleurodeles waltl (assembly GCF_031143425.1). Taxonomy (NCBI): domain Eukaryota; kingdom Metazoa; phylum Chordata; class Amphibia; order Caudata; family Salamandridae; genus Pleurodeles; species Pleurodeles waltl. The sequence goes on along the minus strand of NC_090443.1, from coordinate 921,757,784 downwards.
TGATATATGAATGTTCCAATATAACACTGGTTTGACTCATTTCCTTTTGTCCTTGCGTTCTTCCAGGTGGTGATGGGGTGTATCTGTATTGTTGTTGGATGTGTTTCTGTGTATGGTGTTGTGGGTGAGGGTCGGGTGGGGGTGTTGCGTGCCACGTGTGTGTCACTCTCTTTTCCCTCCTCCCCTCCTCTGTGTGCTAGGTGCAGTACTCACCGTCATTGCCGCCGCCGCCTTCTTTCTACTTTGTAGTGTATTAGTAGATACACCAACATGGGGAGGATCTGCAATTCGGGCTCTATTGCGTCCTGGTTCTTTGTGAAGTGTCGAGAGGTGAGTTGTTCCCCTTCGATGTTCAGTTTCCGCCATGCTTTTGATGGTGTTGGTACCGCCCCAGAAAAGCTGGCAGATTGGTGCCTTGTAATACGGTGGGCAGTACGTTGCCTTCCGCCTGTCTGTTGGCGATGACCGCCGCAGTGTTTGTTGCTACCGCCGTCGCGGTCGGAGTGCTAAAGTGGCTGTCTATGCTGGCGGTTTCCGCCGTGGTCGTGATCCCATTTTTTTTACCGCCGGCCTGTTGGCGGTGTTACCGCCGCTTTAACACTGACCACCAGGGTTGTAATGAGGGCCAAAGATTCCTGTGACTCTTGTGATAGATCCTCTATGATGCTTTCTTCTCTAAACAAATCTACTTAAGACTTGAAGAAAGGCTCGTATAAGCTCTTTAAAGCCTGCCAGGATAGGCCCCTCGTTGTGGCTTCCAAACTCTTGAAGCCCTATGAAGATGTCTTCAATATGCACTGTGCATTCTGGGAATTGGGAATACTGCAATCATTATAGAAAAATGAATAATCATTTAATAAAGGTCAATAACAATCCAGCCATGCCTGCTTCTTCCTGAAATATCTCATAATTCAAGGGCATGGTTTTTTAGAACACCTTTATCTGGAGCTCTTCAAGTGGAGGGCCCAACATGACTGTCAAAACCACATCTGGGGTTTGCGCGCCAAAGATGGGTCTCCCGACTGGTAACCATACCGTGCCTGGGCACAGGAATAAGGATAGAAACATGAGTACATTTAGCAGTTAAACCTGTTACAAGATAGCCACTATGATTCATAACAGCTGGGAGCCATTTTTCTCAAGACTCCAGGTGTAACTGATCATTGAAGCACATCTGTACAATTTGAGGACTAGCTTGAGCTGTCTCTGCACCACATTTAGGAGATGTGGTCAACTGAGCTAGACTGGGAATTCCCCACTGAGCACTGGTGACGTGAGCAATGCTCTTGACCCCTGAGTCATTTGTTGTTATATTTATTCTTCTTTGTTAGTAATGTACAGTTATCTCCTCCATGTTTTCATAGTGTGTGACCTTTGATCTCAGCAGGCCCCCACATTTGCTCTCATGAGGCCTGTATAATCTATTTTGCCATGTATATGCCCCCACCTAAAACACTAGGAAGCTGATGGCTTACATTCATGTATTTATTCACCTCATTGTGCATGGATCTGTGATGCACTAGAGGAATACACTTGGATAATGAGATGACTGCATGATATTTTGAACACTAGATGTTATAGGTATTTTAAATCACACTTACCCTGGCTTATATATGATGGTACCTCTAAGGTCAGGGACCTCTCTGTTTTAGAATGTGTAGTGCAACACACAGGTTTCATTGTTTAAACTACCTATATTCTGATACACATATCCATTTCTGTGTTCCTTCTCCTTTTTTAGGACTCTATAAGTGGATTAACTCCAGTTTTCAATCAACTCATCCAATAGAGTTGAATTGGGTAACTATTTCTTACTCTTGCATAGAGTGTGTGTGAATGAGTAACTCCTACTCAGTGTAGGTTACGAGAACAGGAGTCTTGGAGGTCCATGTGAAATCTCCACATCTTGTAAAGCAGATGAAACATGGCAGCCTAGAAGAGACACATTGACTCAGTAAATGCCTCTTTGTGTCATGTTATGTTTTTAACCATATGATAGGGCCCGTCTTATTAAAGAATTGGGTTAGGGCTCCCTGGAGATGTTTTTAATGTTTTCTGTTCTAAGATCCCATTAAGAGCATAGAGAATATTTAAGTGTTCCCTCCCACTCAGAGACTGAGCCCACCTGGTGGTGAGCAGCTCACCAGGTGAGGACCGGATGATGAAGCATGGCACATCATTACCTTGTGGCTGGCGGTTCTAGAAGAACACATGTACTGTGCCTGGTGAGCACTAAGAAGCAGAACATAGTGACTGCTTGTTTTGTGTTGTGCACCTTACACCACTAACCAGTAGTAAAGTGAATGTTCTCCCCCTTTAAACATAATTGAATTGGTTAATTCCTAATTGTCTCGTTTAACTTGATTATAAATCCCTAGTGTACGGTGTAGGTTGTGCACCCAGGGCCTGGAAGTTAAGTACCACTTGTGGACTGCAGCACCTATTGTGTCAGGGCAAACATGATTTCAGGCCCACCCTGAGTAGCCTGACTAATGTAGTGTGAAACTAGGCATAAGTGAAAATTAAATTATGCAGCATAATTTGAGTCATTTTGGGAATCTTGTGTTATGCTTGATATTAAATTCCCAAAATGATGCCATTATGCCAATTTACATAGCTACGTATTCTTTGCAGTAAAAATCTAATGTAAAATACACCACTTGTGTACAAATTTACCATGTATGCATGCAAAGAATAGAATACGAACAACTGTTGTTCCTGTGATTTTGTTAAAATTGATGCAAGGATGCATTTGGTGCTAAATATAGCATAAAATGACAGGTTTGCATTGATGGTGTAAAATTACATAATTTCTCAGAACTTTGTTGAAATTTAATGTAATTACGTGAACGAAAATTACACAAATTTCGCACACTTCTGTGTAGAACCTGCAATAAGGCTTGTCAAAATAATCAATTTTGAACAAGTGATAACCCTCTTATTAAATATTATTTAAGTCATCCCCTATGTAGGCCTTGCAGCCCACAAGGCAGGGTACAAACTATTCAAAAGCAGGACATGCAGAAATGTAAATGTATATGTCCTTACAGTGACCAGCACCCAAAAACCATTTTAACTTTAGAAATGCTCTGGCTGGGTCATAGGAAATAACAGGAAGCGGATGCAATATTAATTCTGTGACTCTGAATTGGGACCATCTAGAAATATGATTACACCTCTCTATTTAGTTTTAATATTCATTAAAAGCCCAACATTATTGTGGGATTTGTAATAAATATTCAGTAAATTGAACTTTTAGAAAATAAAAGTTTTCCTGACTGAATCTCTTGGAGGCTAATCTGAATTACCTCTCCAGCTGTAGTCCAGTGGTTGATTAGCCCTGTTGAGTTGTGAAAACTGCTCCCAGAGCAAGGACAATGGCTTGAGTGCAGGGAGGTGTTTTCTATTCCTTTGGCAGTGTATCCAGGAACTTAATTTAATTCAAAGTGGCCCCCACAGTCACAAGCAACTGCTATGTGAAACCTATAAAGTCCCCAGGTTTTGTCCTCACAGTCGGGCAGGCAGCAAGCCCACTTGGGAGAAGAGGGGAGTTTGAAGTGACCATTACTAGGGGTCAGCATCAATCCCATAATTTGCTCTAGTGTAATTATATTAAATTACAGCACAAATAAGTGAAATTCCATGGAATTACATGAGTAGCATAGTCCAGCATTTAGCACTATGTTCCTTGAAAATGGATGTAAGGATGAAGTTTGCACTCAGAAAATATTATTAAATGCAACAGAACATTGAACAACTGCTTGTGCTCGCTAAGTTCCTTGTTCCTGTGTTCCTGCAGTAGGATTTAGGTGCTAATTACTCATAATTACAGAAAGGGGTGTAATTGTGTAATTTTCTGCAGTTTTGCATCAGAATTACTCTGATTGCTCTGACATAATTAAAATTTTGTCCAGGCCTATCCATTACCCTGGCCACACCACTGGGTCAGCGCACAGGCTCTGCAAAAGTGAGATGGGTTTCCCATTTTGGATTTTGGGAGTGAGGTTCATTGTGGGATTGTTTGCAGTAGGGCTTACAGGAACTGCTGCACAAGTGGGTATGGTAACCCCCAAAAACAGTTACCCTACTGACTTAAGAGGGGTCAAGAATCACCCCTAACCATTAGCTAGCGCCAGGCATAAATGTGGCATCCCCAGGCTCTCTCCTCAGCACACTTTTGGGATGGAAGCGCAAAAGAGGACCCGATCTCCTGTCTCTAACTTAAAAGGAACCTTGAAAGACTGGACCATCTCCCTCTTGTGCCCAGGACAAAGAAGTGGACTCAAAGGATCAGTTGGCTCCCCTCTTGTGTGGCTACAAGGCTGGAAAAAACTGCAAATGATCTTTTCCTGAGGTTTCCAGCTAACCAGTGACTACTACATCTGATCTGGACCCTCCAGGTGGCTTTAACTAGCGTATGTCATAACCCTCAAATGCTGTTCCAGAAGTCCTATAACCCTTGTGTGTGTCTAACTGGATTTCTCCTACCACATCTGAAAACCTAGGACTTAGAAAGTTTTTGGACTTCCATACCTTCGAAGGACTTGGAGGAACTACCCTAGCCTATCCGAACAAGATGCAATCTTGAAATCAGGTTTTTACCATTCATGTTTTGTGATAGGACAGTGGTGCAGACTAGAAAATCATATCTATGAGGCCATTTAAAGCCACTTTTCTTGGCTTTGAATGGCATCATTGAAATGGAGTAAGACAAGGCAGTGCAAATCACTGTGGCGGAATTCCGTCTGCGGCCATGGTGGCGGACAGCGGTAAGGTGGCGCTGCTGCCACCAACAGCTCCACGCCAGAAGACCGCCACAGACCGTATCATGACACATGAAACGGCCTGGCGGTGTTCTGCTGGTGAACGCTGCTGCTGGCAGCAGCGTCCTGTCCCGTTTCCTGCCGGAGGACCCCCTGCAAGCAGGTAAGTCGGGTGCTCCGGCAAGGGAGCTGTTGTGTGTGTGTGAGGAGGTGTGTGTGTGTATGTTTCTGTGTGCGTGCATGTGGGTGAGTGGTGTGTGGAATGCATGTGTGCATGAATGGGTGTAAGTGTGTGTGTATGTTGTGTTGTGTAAATGTATGTGTGTTTGTATATAAGTGTGTGTGGGTGTGTGTGGGAATGGATGTATGCATGCTTGGGTGAATGTGGGTATAAGTGTGTGTATGCTTGAATATGATGGTGAGTGAATGTGTGTGTATGTCGGGGGTCTGGAGTGGGAGGGTGGGGGAGGACACTGGGAAGGGGGTGGAACTGGGAAGACACATGTCAGTGACAGGGAAGGAATTCCCTTTCACTAATAGTACCTACCGCCATGGTTTACGTGGTGGTAAGAAAGCCACAAAAACCATGGCGGTAGGCGGGGTCATACTCGCGTGGGTGGCCTAGTGACAGCCGCCGGGCTGGAGACTGTAGTCTCCAGCCTGGCTGTCGTTACCGCTGTGGCGGTCGGTGTGGTACATTGGCGGTTTGGCTTTTGCCAAACCACCAATGTCATAATATGGAAGTAAGTACTGCCAGCCTGTTGGCGGTACTGCTGCCACTATAACACTGACCGCCGGGGTCATAATGACCCGCTGTGTTGCCTTACTCTGTGTTTGGTATGTTTCCATGCAACCCCAATTAATTTTGACACTTCTCTAGATTTACAAAACCATGCAAACCTTGTGATGCGCCAAAACCTTACACCTCCCAAGGTGAAAGGGAAATATTTTTATTTCTTCCAGTTTTTTCCTCTTTCCATGTTTGCTGCATTCTGCATAACATTTAGAAAGAGAAAAACACTTCTAAGGATTGTTTTTCTGCAGGAAGAAGCCCCTTCTTGCACAAAAGCAATTTTGCTGATAGCACAGGCTACCTTGCACCATGGGGCAAGGGTGCTGTGTTGGCGCTAGGCCACAGAAAAGGTACCAGAGATGGAGAAAAGTACAGGAATGCACTGTATTGCATAAATATGGTCCATTCTTGCCCTTTCACTTTGGCGTATGGCAGCACAGCAAGGTGGCTTCCTGCGCTGCCCTACTGCAAAATCCAGTAAATGAAGGCCTCAATGCTGTAGTAATACTTCTGTCTGTATTGAACCTGGTTGGTGCCTCAAATCGCATATAAGTCGTGGACTACTACAATTATTGACTACCCCTGGTGCTTCGTACTTTTTGGCATTATTTCACTTACAAATTTAGAAATATATATTTTGTGTTCTCTTGAAGGGGTGTGGAATTTAATAAAATATCTACTTATCCATGGGACAGGTTGCTTGTCCTGTAAAAAAATCTACTTGTCCCTTTGGTGCCATGTAGTGCGGCAACAAATTATGGCAGCACTCTCATTATGTAAGAGCTCTGATAATAGCCTCTCTGATCATGCCAATGCTAATTTTATAGTAGAACTTGAATACCTGCAATGTCAATACCTACTATAACAATTTCCTTAAATTGCTACCTTTCCGCAGATCTACGTACTGGGGTTGGAGAAAGCAATAAGCAATAGTTCCAGGGCTGGAATGCCTTTGTGTCTTCAGACCTACTCACTTGCATGTTTTAAGGATGTTCACAAGCTCTTTTATAATATTTTCTAAACTGAGAAAGGTTAGAAATTTACTTCTGACAATGGCAGAAGTAGAAGTTCTTCCAGGATCAGGAAAAAAGTGGTTGAGTCAACGTGAACTTGCAAATGCTCAATAGATTTTTGCATGAGCAAATCTACACATGCATATTTGCTCGTGCTAAAATACAGTTCACAAATATTTTCTAGGAGTACAATTTCCTGATCTACTTCTATAAGTTCTTGTGAATTCATGAAAGCCACTGATTCAAAGACATATTGCATGGGTGTACTTTTGTGTCTTTTTAAAGAATTGGGTCCCTAATTAGGTCTGGCATTGACCAAGACATTTTGTTTTTATTAAAATTCTATGGCAGTCATTCTGACCCTGGCGGTTGAAAACCGCCAGGGCAGAGTGCCGCGGAAGCACCGCCAACAGGCTGGCGGTGCTTCATGGGCAATTCTGACTGCGGCGGTAAAGCCGCGGTCAGAAAAGGGCAACCGGCGGTTTCCCGCCGGTTTACCCCTGCCCCAAAGAATCCTCCATGGCGGCGCTGCTCGCAGCACCGCCATGGGGATTCCGACCCACTTCCCGCCATCCTGGTCCTGGCGGTAAAAACCGCCAGGAACAGGATGGCGGGAACGGGTGTCGTGGGGCCCCTGGGGGCCCCATAATGATTTTCAGTGTCTGCGTAGCAGACACTGAAAATCGCGACGGGTGCCACTGCACCCGTCGCACCCCTTCAACTCCGCCGGCTCCATTCGGAGCCGGCTTCATTGTTAAAGGGGCTTTCCCGCTGGGCCGGCGGGCGTCCTTCTGGCGGTCGCCCGCCGGCCCAGCGGGAAAGTCAGAATGACCGCCGCGGTCATTTGTGCGGTACGGTCTTCTGGCGGTTCCCGACAGGCGGGCAGCTTCCGCCGCCCGCCGGGGTCGGAATGACCCCCTATATCTCTCTATTGGCTGGCTTTACTGTTAGTGATCACATTCTGCTGTCCTGCAAGGAGCATATTGGCACACAAAGTAGTTTTGTTCAGTGCAAGGAACTACTGTGGCAATCAGTGGCATAATAAAACTGGATGGGGCCCCTCTGCAAAAAACATGGAGGGGCTCCCCTCTCTAGACTCACTCAGGGTAGGTGCTGTGCTGAGAGGGGCTCCTGGAGGAATCCTCTGCACTGCAAGGGCTCTAGGGCTTTTGTTACACCAATGGTGACAATGTGTGCTTTTTGAGACCCAGAAACATTTTCTTTTGCTTCTTGCCAATGTTTGTTACAATGGTGAGGGCCTGGAAGCACCCACAACAATAAAGTATTACAAACGTCATCTCAAAACACGGCATGCATTGATGAAACCAAGGTACTCACAACATTTGTCGGATCAGTTGGCTTTCCATTAGGACTATTTTTTGGAAATACTAGCATGCATCAACACATTCTACTAAATGACGCTTCAAAGAAATAGCACCCAATTTCATAGTAGCAATTTATTTCCTACTTGCATTTTTTTCTGAACATTTTATTTTGAAAGCAAAGAATCATCATGCTTCTTCAAATATTTGCATCTAATCAGAGCATTCTGTGAACAGTATACTTAGCCTCATACTTTTAAACTTTTCAAATGTGTGTACACTTATTTTTTTACTAGAACCACTGTCAGTAGTACAGTGTAACTTTAAAACGTTTATTTACAGAGCTCACCCTAATAATAAAGGCTTTTCAATAATGAACCATAAATACTAGTTCGAACACCATTAAGTTACAGGCACATGTATTACTTGAACTACAGACATTACCCTCTATGTAAACAGGCAGCCAAAGGGATGGTGCTATAGGGTTTTGGGCCTACTTGTCCCAAGGGCAAAATAAACATGAAAACTCCTTGCTCTTGACCCCAAACGGTATGTCCCAGGTGTTGATGTGTTTGGGAACATAGAGGTGGATCTAGATGATGTGGAGAGCCTTGGCATGGCAGTGCTGAGGAGCTTGTTCAAGCAACAAGGCCTGAAGCTGAACATGCTGTCCAAGAAGAGGGATAATCACATTGCCCTCCCAGCCTGAGGAGAAATCCCTAAGCTACAGTCTGCCTCAGAGGAGAATGAGGATGAAGTGGAAGAAGAAAATGAGGAGACACTGAGGAAGCTTCAGCACTAGGAGAGTGTCCCCATCAAACAGCAATATCACCTGTATTGTCAAGAGCAGCAAGCAGTGTGTACTCACAATTTGTCCCCATTGGAGCTGAATGGGAAGCAGACTGAGAGGGCCTTGAAATTGCACCTGGCTACTGTTGTGGTGAAAAAGCTGGCTTTTGCGCCTAAAGAGAAAACAATAATCTTGGCCTTAGCAGAACAGAAGACCTTTCTGGACCATAAGATGTTCCAGAGCAAGATAGATTTGAGGTCCCAAAAAGCCTCCAAGTGCTGTTATAATGGTGGCAGTGTTACTGAAGTGCCAATGAGAGGTAAAAAAAAGTGAACACCTCCCACATGACCCGGTGCCTAGCTTTGTGATGGGGGATAACATTAATAAATTGTTTGTAGCAAATGAAGTGGTTTTGAGCATACAGAGACACATCTTGCATAATTGCAGTAAAGAATAACACCAGCACTTGATTGATTCCAGGGTCACTGTGCCCAGGAAGTTTGGGGTTAGAAGCGGATCTTGAGCTCAGAGGTACCTGTGGGGCAAAACCTGAAAGCTGCTTCTGGTCGCCATCAGCAGAAGAAAGATAGAGGCAACAATACCACAAATGACTTCTCCTAAAAGGGCCCAAAAGAATTTAATGAGAAGGAATTCCAAGACCACTTCTGAGGAAAAGAAGGGGGTATTGGTAGGACACAGCCTGTGGCACCATATCGCCAGGATTAGTGTTGAACAGACAAGTGCCAAGAATGATACAAAGGAGTTCTCTAAAAGCACCCATAAGAGTGTTATGGGAAGTAATTCCAAGACCATTTTTGAATAAAAGAAGGGGGTATTGGTGGGACAAAGCCCGTGGCACCATGTCACCAGGCCTGGATTTCATACTGTCTACATTCATAAGAATAGACAAGCATCAAGAATAATACAAAGGAGTTCTCTAAAAGCACCAAGAAGAGTGTTATGGGAAGGAATTCCAAGACAACGTCTAAGGAAAGGAAGGGGGTATTTATGGGACAAAGACCGTGGTACAAATCACCAGGCCTAGAGTTATGACTGTCTACATTCATAAGAACTAATCCAGTATGTCCCAAGAAGCCCCTCACTGGTGGGCAGGCCCCAGGATCAGCAATGTAGTGCTGGGGAAGGATGTTGCCCCAGTTAGCATGTGGAAGTGGACAGTGGGTACTCTAGTGTAGAATGAAAAACAGATGATTCCTTGAAATTGCAGCTGGCTACCCTTGAAAAGAAGGCCTGCCTTGGTTGCTGCAAAGTAAAAGCTGGCCTTGGTTGCTGAGGAGACAAATGATCTTGGCAATAGAAGAAAAGAAGGCCATGCACACCCATGAGTAATGCCACTAAGTCAAGGCATTTTGAGTGAGGCAGAATTGGTTAACGAACACAAATACAATCAGAGTTGCTGGTTTGATATGCTGTTTCTCAATGTTTGATGAGGTTAGTGCTACAAAGTCATTGTTTTCCTTTCTCAGAGATGGTAGATCACACAACTGAAAACAATGCAAAACATCAGACAGCACAGCAGGGTCCTTTTCCATCACTTGGGATCATTTCATATAAGTAGCAGAAGGTACTCACACCCTGTAAAATGTATAAACTTTGTCATTAATTTTTGCCAAAAGCTTTTCCATAGAGGAAGTAGACCACACCTTTCCCCACTACATATTGGTTGTTTCCACAGCTGGGCTATTGTTAGTCTTGCCACAAGTAACAGGCATGAAATTAACTTCCCCAATTGCCTAATCAAGGAAAGTTACTATTCTCCTCTGGGTCTTCTACAGTAGTAATAACCGCTGGAGATGTAGAGTAATTATCATTGAGGCTTTAAGAAGTGATAAGCATTCACTCCAGAATGTTCTGATATGAATTCAGGGCCACTTTATATTGAAAGTAGTGTGATTCTCTTCTTGTAACCTTTCCAGCAAGAGCTGGACCAACAAAGATAGCCTTCAACCTTATGGGGGGTAAGTACTATTTCATCATACATTTCTAAGTGTTTTTTACTATTCTGAATGTAAATGTAAGATTTGACCTTTCTTCCAAATTGCCACTCAGGAAGCCTCTAAAATCTCAACTCCCAGACCCATTTCAGAATTTAATGCATATGCATATTTTGGTCGCAACTTGAGGGTCTGATCATATTTTAAATCCATGAAATACTTTGTGTCTCACATTTAATATGAATTCTAGGTGTGTTTGCTCACTGCAAAGGTTTTACTTGGCCTCTTGTTTAGAGACCTAAAGCAGCACCTGAGTAAGATGGAAGCCGTCCTCCCAGGCTAACTCACATTGGATTCTAATGACTTTGCTTGTCACAAGATTGTCAAAGAACTTTCCCAGTCATGGAGGGTCATTCAATTCCAAGCACAGGACCCAGGTCCGATAGACTCGATGGGAAGCCAGAATTATGTAAGATTGGGTTCAATTAATATAGGAAGGTTGTTGAACTCTTCTCATATGCTATCTATGGCAGTTTTCTTGAAGAATAGAAGGGAACTAGAGGAGTATGTATGCCTTGTGTCGAGCTACTTGGGAGCCATAGTGTGTAATGACATGAAATCCTACAATACCTCTACTCAACTTGTATTCATAATTTTTAATCTGGATAGTTTAATGCTGGTCAAATCTGGATTTCCTAAATGTATACACTTGTGTCTGGAAAGCACAGGCCCGCCTCTGGTACTGGACATAATAGTGTTGCTTTCATAAATCTAGGAGTTTGTGGAGCATTTTAAATTATTAGAAAATAATGTTTATTTACTTGTGTTTGTGTGCCTTAGGAGGAAGCCACTTCGGGATGTTGTCACATGTTACTACAATCAAGGATGCCGTTGTCCAGCATCAACTGCATTTGTATTCATTTTAAAATGGCTTATTGTTTAATTTGCTTCAATAGTGCAATGTAATTTCCTTGTTTAGTAGGGTCAAGAGGCTTGCTTAATATTTATTCAACATTTAGATGTTTCCTAAAGTAACTTATTTTATATGCCACAATTTCTGTGACGCTGAATGGTTTATGCCTTGTATCTTTATTAGTACATCCCTACTATTACACTGCCACTTTCAGCATAGCAAGTACATTGTTTTTCAGTTGTCTGAAACCTTAAAGTTTGTGTTTTCTGTCATGTGTATCAGAGGTATTTGCTCATTTATACAAACGTATTCTACAATCTTTGATTTATGTTTAGAGTTCATCCTTTGCCTTGCAACCAAGCATTTCCCATGTCATATTGTTCTCTTACTTTATTAATGAACTTTTCCAGCTTTTCATATGGAAAAGTCTTTATGTCTGACTTTTCCTAAATCTATATTTAAACACACTCTTGATTTTCAAATTGAGTAGATTTTTGCTTGGTAACTCCCTTATGCATGTGACATTTCAAAAATGCTACCTACTTGCGTGGGCATGTCCTAAAAGTTGTTAGTGTCATTTTCCATCAATACCAATGAGAAAATAATAAAACTAAAACACACAATAAACCATACTGTGAACCTGGTCACATCCACCTCACAAATCAGGATACCGCAGGCAATGGACAACAAAGTAACAACTGAATAAAGCTACCAGGTAAGGGATCGGGCTAGCTGTAGGCAATAAGGATGGCCCCCATTCCCACAACAAATTCTCACACCCAGTTGAGCCTCAAATTGTCAGCTTTCCTGTTTTTATTCCTGGTGGAGCAGATTATGATGACTTATTTAGGAAGGAGCAGATGCAGTTTGTCAATCGTCTTCTGAGGACTGGAGTGGCCTTCTTTTTCTTACTAGTGGTTGAGGTGGCAGCTTTCTTTATGTGTTATATTCAATTTTAGAAATTGCCATTCACCCCAGCACCTTCCAGGTCAGATAGCTCAGCCTCCATAGCAGGTAGCAATACCACATTTATGCCCAGTGCCTCTCATGCTCCTCAGACATCTGTTAATGCCTGGCACTTAACCTTGATGGAGATGTGAAGGTAGAATGGATCTTCTCATTTGTAAGGGTTTTTCCCATTGAAGGTCACTGATAACACCCATGAATTTTCTGTATGTGGCAAAAGTGTAGGGGGAAGCGTTTTGGCAAAAAAAAAGTTATTGTATTGCCCCTGAAAGCCACAGATTCTTGTTTGCAAGCTTCAGCTGAGATCTTTTCTTTCTCTTAGAAATATTGAACACTCATCAGCACATCCAACGCTAGGTTTTTTTATTGTTGGAAAACTGAAAACACCCTTGGAGAATGTAATGGCAAGCAAACCTTAAGTTTGGCCATGGTGGAAACTTGTCAGTCTTTACTGTAGCCACATCTTCCATCGGGAGCAAAGGCCATCGGAGAAATGGCTAAATGTCAGCCTATAGTCAATTTTACTTACCACCAGGAACAGTGAAAACATTATCATGCTCCCCTCCCCATGGGAGAAGACTCCCATGGGGAGAACAGCATTACTTATTTCCTTTTCAAAAAGAAAAAACAGCTCCAGGACCTTTTTTTTTAAGGAAAACAATTATACAGTTTGATGCAGGGCTAAACACCTTTGTGTTGGTGGTTCCTGTCAATGCCTGCTTGGCGATCATTTATAAATTAGGTGGGAGGCCTTTCCACCATGAAAATGGAGTAATTTAGTCTGTCCAAATGGCAGACCCACAGGCCACCCATCCTAATATAAATCAGGCCTTAAATCTTTCTGTGTTGATGCACCAAAGACTCTTTATTGCGCCATGACCGATTTTCAATGTTGTCAAGTTTTTTCATCATCATCACGTAGTGATGCTCTAGAGCTTCAATTCTAAGGGAGTGCTCATCTTGTTCATGTACTTGTTCTGCCAGGTGGCCGTCCACCTGTTCGATCCTCAGTTCAGCCTAGTGGAGGAAATGATCCTTCTCTGAAAGCTTTTTCAATTTTTGTCGCAAGGACGTCATATCTTTTCTGAATTCCAATAGAAGTACCTAAATGTCCTCTTTTGTAGCTGGCACCTGTGGGTCTGCGTCTTCTGTTAGCCTTGGTACTTAGGAGGGCCCCAGTCTGCTATGTGGCTGGGTGTTGTTAACCATTTGGTTATGGAGCATTTCTTTAACAGATGCCATTTTCTGCATTTTCAACCAATTCCCAGCCATACTGGAGGACAGTGACACTATCTCGTTTGTTGGTTGTAGTGTGGTCAGAGGAGCATCATGGAACTGTTGAGGAAGTTAGTTGAAAAGAGCTATTTTTTTTGAGTGGCACATCTTCCAATCTCTGAAATGGCACTTTGCAAGTCACTATGTTATCAGTTAGGAGGTCCAATGGTTATCTGGGATCAGGGGAACATTGCTCAAGGGGAATGTGTGCCTGAGAAGCATTCAGGAACTTTATGCTGTACTTTTTCTGTGTTGTTCTGCATCTGGACACACCATCTCTCATTGTGTTAAGCTATTCATGGGGGGGGTCCACCTTCTTGTGCACCGAATCAAAAGGTACCTCCCCACTCCAGGAGAGGGAATGTCAGCTGTCTCTTTGTCAGGAGCCCTCTGCCCAGCTGGGAGCTCAGCATATTCCCCTTACCTCGGAATGCATGTGCTGCTGAAGCAGTGATATTCCTCTGGTTCCCTTCACTGTTTTGTGGCTCTGCTATCCTCTGAGCATGCCTTTCTGGCTGTGCCGCATATGGTGACCAACTTGAGAGCATTTACTCAGCACTACAAGCCTCCAAAAGAGACCACCTAGGAAGGAGCACTTTCTCGGGTTGCCCTCTAAGAAGGTTCTCTGCTCTGCCTTCAGGGTACTTGAAAATGCCTGAAGGCTCATTTCTGGGAAAAAATAGTTATATTGTGGAATGGGACCTGGAATGTGGAATATGCGTCTTCGAAGGTCCCTGCCCTGACCACACCCCTCCCAATTACAATTTCAATTAAGTCCCCATGATATTGAAATCTACAACTCTTAATCTTAAGAGTGTCTTATAAAAAGGTTACATAGAACTTAATACACTTGAAATAATCAATTGATTATGCCCCTCAATTGAAATATAAAACAGTAGCTTTTATTCATTGATTGATTAACATCCTACCTAGCCCATTTCTAATGAATAAAATACTTAAAACCTGGCCAAGCAATTAAATAAAGGACGTTTGACAATTCAGTGTCAGTGTTTAAATAAAATGTCCAATTTCGAAGCTGTAATTTGAATTCTAATCATTCGCAGAACACCTTGGACACCATGAAGAATTTTTAGGCCCCTATTTATACTTTTTTAGTGCCGCATTTGCGCCATTTTTTTATGCTAAAGCGGTGTAAACTTACAAAATACAATTGTATTTTGTAAGTTTGCGCCTATTTTGTGTAAAAAAATGCCGCAAATGCGGCGCTAAAAAACTATAAATATAGGCCTTAGGGGGTCATTCCAACTTCGGCGGGCGTCGGAGGCCGCCCGCCAAAGTTCCCCCGCCAGAAGACCGCACCGCGGTCAAAAGACCGCGGCGGTCAATCTGGCTTTCCCGCTGGGCCGGCGGGCGACTGCCAAAAGGCCGCCCGCCGGCCCAGCGGGAAAGCACCAGCAACGAGGATGCCGGCTCCGAATGGAGCTGGCGGAGTTGCTGGTGTGCAACGGGTGCAGTTGCACCCGTCGCGATTTTCAGTGTCTGCCAAGCAGACACTGAAAATCAATGTGGGGCCCTTTTAGGGGGCCCCTGCAGTGCCCATGCCAGTGGCATGGGCACTGCAGGGGCCCCCAGGGGCCCCACGACACCCGTTCCTGCCAGCCTGGCTGGCGGGAAGGGGGTCGGAATCCCCATGGCGGCGCTGCTTGCAGCGTCGCCGTGGAGGATTCACAGGGGCAGCGGGAAACCGCCGGCTTCCCTTTTCTGACCGCGGCTTTACCGCCGCGGTCAGAATAGCCCCAGAAGCACCGCCAGCCTGTTGGAGGTGCTTCCGCGGTCGTTGGCCCTGGCGGTCCATGACCGCCAGGGTCAGAATGACCCCCTTAGTCTTTTAATCATATCTACTGACTCATTCTGACGCTGTAAGGTTATCAAAGGGTATTTGTATCACTTGTTGTTCGAATCTCTGAAAATGAGACATTTGCTAGGCAGTTGAGTCATATTTTTTTTTTCAGTGTAGTGAAAACAGAAATTGGTCATTCAAAGCGTGTCCTTAGATTATCCATGGGAATTATCATACAGGAAATGCTTTCTACTCCTAGACTTTCTTGTGGAAGTAGCACCAAACAGTATTTTGCCCTTTTGCAAAAAAGGTGTCGGTCTTTCACAACATGGAAAGTGGTTTGGGTACGCTAGACTCACATGAAATAAATTCACGACAAGTGCAGATAATTAATTTTTATTTTCCGGATTGCTTCAATGTTGATTTTGGTTAAAAATAACAGGACTTTCTTGGCCTGCAGTGCTTAGAACATCATCTGTTTTCCTCCTCCATTCTTCTTCTGTCTACTCCTTTTCTATTTATTTTAGATATATTTCATTTTCCCCATTTCCCAGTTTCAGGCTTCTGATTGTCTTGTCTTCTGTATAATTTTGGTCTCTACAGTTCAATATGGTTTACACAGGCTGTGTGCTTTAATGTAAACGTATAGCGCATAAAGATCTCAGAGAAAGTACATTTCTTAAAAGTGTCGGCTTTAGACACTGTGGCCCTCATTACAACGCTGGTGGTCGGTGTTAAAGTGGCGGTAATACCGTCAACAGGCCGGCAGTAAAAAAAATGGAATCACGACCATGGCGGAAAACGCCAACACAGACAGCCACTTTAACACTCCGACCCCCATGACAGTAGAAACAAACACAGCGGCGGTAACCGCCAACAGGTGTAACACAATGTAACGCCCAATGTTTTACAACAGGCCTATCCGCCTCATTTTCCAATGCCATCAAAAGCATGACGGAAACAGTCTTTTGAACGGGAACCACTCACCTCTGGACACCCAACGAGGAACCAGGACGCCATGGAGCCCGAGTTACAGGTGCTACCAATGTTGGTTTACCTCCTCTTCTGATAATACACAAAGGGAGAGTATGAGGGAGCGGGAAAGGACACACGCCGTACTCGACTCCCCAAACATAATACTAAATCACAAAAGAGAGTACAGGGTTTTGGCAACTATAAGTAGATTGATAGTGTGCCAGTTGCGACACTAGACCAGTCTTGTACCTCGACTAAAGGTAAAATGTGGATGAAAAGTGGGGTGGTATGAGGTCTGTAGAGGGGGATTTCCTTTACGGACTTGGTGGTCTCACACACTACATAGTGTCATGCTTCATCATATGACCACCTAGCCCCACCCAGGTAGGAAAATACCACTTGGGCAGACTCAACCTCACTGTTAAAAGAACAGGAGGGAGTGCGTAAATTAATTTGATTTCTGGAAAGAAGGGATCCAGCTATGCTATGGGAATAAAAACACCTACTCAGATACCAGGGTGAATTTAATAGAAGGTTCTGTGTGGTGTGATTAAAAGAAGTGGGGAACCAGTGTGAGAGCAATGACTCACAAGGTCACCTATCTAAAAGAAGTAGCCGACATGTTTCTGCCCTTATGATTGAGCTATGGAGGGTCTCTGGGCATTCGTCAGGGCGTTGGATCCCTGTTGCAAATGCTTATTGCGCGCTGCAGAAATAATCGCAGTAGGGAAAGGGGGGAAAAAAGGAAGGGCCTACCTTAACCAAGGGAATACCTGGGGAGGACCTACAATAAATACAATAACATGAACAGACCAAAATTGACGGTGAGAAGATAATCCACAGCAAACCACAGCACACGTGACAAATTTCATGCAGAACACAAGAGTACTGGTTGCAATAAAAACGGTCGCAGAAATGCTGGCTATGCAAGGCGAATGGTAGGTCAGGGAAGACAATTCCTTACCCTAACAATGGAGGCTACTAGCCTCTGGTATCCTGGAGAGGGAGCGTCCCCTTATAGTCAGACTCTAGGGTTAGAAGGGAAAGAACAGAAGGGGAGAGTAAAGATGAAAAATAGTACAGAGGTAGTCAAGAAATAGACGGTGGAAGCCAAGAACAGAGTGGAAGACCTGTAGAAATCTGAAAGAGGAGGACACTGGAGAAGGGAGAAAAAACGGGGGGGAAAGAAAAAGAGAAGGAAAAAGGGGGAAAAAAGGGAAAAAACGGGGGGGCGCAAAGAGGGGGAAGAACAAAGAAAGGAATAAGGAAGAAAGAGAAGAAGAAAAGACAACACGGGAAAAGGAACGAAAGTAAGAGAAAAGGGGGGAGGAGAAGAAAGGGGGAAAAAAGGGTCAGGAAGGAAAGGGAGAAGGGAGGCTTCTTATCTGTGTTTCCATCGTTGGTCGACTCACTGCATCAAAGGTGGGCGCTCTCTGTGCGCCTATACCGACCTCTCTGTCAGGACCGCTTGGGTAAAGTGGCCTGAAAGTCGGTAGCTGATATAGTGGTCTTAATAGGGAGAAATTACTTGCAGCTGCAGGCAATCACCGCCGCGGCCCGGGGGCCGGAAGTCTTACGAGCTGCTAACGTTTCTATGTGCCGGAATTGATTATGGCCGGCCCGGATGTGCCGGGGGCTGGAAATGGCCAATGGTGCAGAGGGACGCCCGTGGGTGGCGACGCCCTGACGAGCTATGCCCCCTCTGGGCGCCGGAGCCGCCGTGGTAAGCGGCCGCAGCTAAGGGAATACCCTGTTTGGGCGGATAAGCCCACCCGCAAGCGCTGTAGGGAAACGTAGTTTCCCGGCAGCCCCGCGGGTTGCCTGCACTCGCGGCGCTGCACAGGATAGGAGTGGCCGGGACAAGGGCGGGGTGGAAGGAAGGGGGGGGGGTTGAGGGGTTTGGGAAAATAGGACAAGAAGGGGGGGGGTTGGAAGAAGGTTTTTTTTTTTAAGGTGGGAAGGGGGTTAAGGAGGAAAAAAAAAACGGGCAGAAAAGGAGGAAGCAAAAGAAGGAGAGGAGAGGCAGAGAGGGAAAGAGATGTGAAGGTAAGGGAAATAGAGGACCAAGAGGAGACCGAGGGTCGAGGAAAAGGAGGGAAGGAAAAAGTGAAGGAAAAAGAAGGTGTGAGGGACAGGAGGGTGACAATGAAAAGAAGAAAGTAAAAGAAAAAAGTGAGAGAAGGAGAGAAGAGGGAAAGAAGAAAAGGGTTAAGAAGAGAAGGAAGGAAAAGGGGGACCAAGGCCAGAGAAAGCGAAAAAAAGGGGGGAACTAAGAGGGTTCTAATTTTAAAGAGAGAACCAAGGTATCTCGTCATTTAATCCAACCGTGTCGGTGTGCAATCTCCAAATCCAGCGTTGCTCTGCCCTAAATAGTTTTTCTGACATGCTGGGGGTCGTAGGAGAGAAATGTTCCAGGACCGTCCAAGACATGTCATCTGGGGAGTGGTTTCTTTGTAGGAAATGGCTAGTGAGCTTCGTTGCGTCTCGTTTGCACCTAATCGTGCTTCTATGTTCACAAATTCTGGTGCTCACCTTCCTCGTAGTCATACCCACATATTTAAGTAGGCAAGGGCATTTGATTAAATAAACTACGTTTTTGGTGTTACAATTTGTAAGTGATTTTTGCACCCATGGGGTTTTAAGGTCAAGATCGATGGTAGTAGATCTATGGGTAAAAGGGCAAACGCTGCATTTGCCGCATGGGTGATGCCCTGCGGGGGGGGCATTTGCCACAGTGTAGTCTGTGTGGAACCTCGCTTCTCCTTTGGTCTAGTGTGGACCACCATGTCCCGTATATTGATTGCTCTCTTATACGCGTGTAATGGCGGTTCAAAGGGTAAGCCACCTGACGTCAAAATTTTCCAATTCTCTCTTATTATCTTCTGGATTTCATTGGATAGGGGATTGAAGGTGGTGACACATACGATCTTATCCAGACTTGGTTTCTGTGCTCGAGGCTGTAGCAACTGGTCTCTGTTATTGTTGCGTGCCCGTTTTCGTGCCCTATTAACCAGATATGGGGGATAATCCTTGGTGTGTAGCTTGGTAGACAGTTTGTCTGCATGTTTGCGGTAATCGGTGACGGATGAGCAGTTTCGTCTTAACCGTAGGAACTGCCCAACCGGGAGGTTATCTCTTAGGGATTGTGGGTGGAAGCTCTGGTATTGTAATAAATTGTTGCAGTCCGTTGGTTTATAGTAAACTTCAGTAGCTAACCCGCCGTCTTGTTCATAGATTAGTAGATCGAGGAAAGGTAGTTTGTTTTCACCTATGTTCATTGTGAAGGTTAGAAATGGATTAGCCCCGTTAAGCCAAACAGCGAATGCCTGGGCCTCTTCTTTACTACCGGTCCATATTAGCAGTACATCATCGATGTATCGCTTCCAGAGTTTGATCTGATCTCGGTAGGGGTTGTCCTCATGTAGGACCGTATGTCTTTCAAAATGGTCAACGTATAGACATGCTAGACTAGGGGCAAATGTACTACCCATCGATGTGCCTTGTGTCTGCAAGTAGAAACTATCTTCAAACTTGAAGTAGTTTCTGGTGAGAGCGAGATGTGCTAAGTCCAGTATGAACCCAGGGGGGGTTTGGGATTCACCCATATGTATGTCCAGCAGGTTGCTTATTACTTCCAGAGTAGCCTCTTGCGGGATGTTGGTGTAGAGGGATTCTACATCAAGAGTAATTAGAAGTTCCTTAGATTTGTCAAAGGTTATAGACTCCAGTAAAAGGAGGACATGGGTGGTGTCCTTAAGATAGGTCGGGATCCTTTTGACTAACGGTTGAAGGAAGAAATCCACAAATTTTGACAAGGGCTCTAGTGCTGAGCCTATCCCGGAAACTATGGGCCTACCGGGTGGAGGGATCTTCTCTTTATGTACTTTTGGTAGAATATAAAAGTACGGGATTTTTGGGTTGGTCTGTATCAGATATGATGCCTCATGATCTGTGATCCAGTTGTTTTCCTTCCCTTTTGACACTAGGAAGGTGATCTCTTCTTGGACATCAGTTGTAGGGTCACGTGCCAGACGCTTGTAGTGTCTGGTATTCCCCAACAGTCGCTCACACTCGTCTCTATACATTTTATGTGGAAGAATCACTGTGGCCCCGCCTTTGTCTGCTGTTTTGATGATAATATTAGGATCGGCTGTAAGGCTCTTCAATGACTCTATTTCGATTTTACTCATATTGTGGAATACTTTGTTGGATGACTCAGTCAGCCCATTGATCTTAAGGGATACTGATTTCTCGAAAGCCAGTACCTCCGGGGGCATTTGCCCTGCTGCGGGGCAAAAGGTAGATTTTGGGCGTAGTCCTGTATTCTGTACGGGAGTATCATATTCTTTCCCGAGGAAAAAGGTTTTTAGGCGGATCTTACGAAACAGACCTGCCAATTCTGTTCTGGTTCGGAATAGGTCTACTTTAGGGGTAGGCACGAAATTCAGGCCTTTATTTAATGCTTGGGTTTCGATTTGACTCAGGGCCCGATTGGTTAGGTTAATGATGTTAACTGTATTCTCTGAATCGGGATTCACTTTGCCTTGCTTGTCCCTGGTGCGGCGTCCGTGTGCATTGGGTTTTCCAAAACATCCTCTTTTGGACGCCACTGTACTTCTTTTCTCCTCCCTCTGTCCCTCCCATGACCTCTGTCTAAAAAAGGGGGTGGGGGTTCAGAGAAGGACCATTGGGCAGGGTGTTGCAGGTAGGGTGCTTGGTATTGTGGAGGGCCATACTGGTTAGGCCAACCCCATTGTTGGTTAAAGTATGGGGTGTATTGGGGAGGTAATGGTGGATAGTTCCACCCTCCTCGACGTTGGCCACGTCGTCCGCGGCGTTGTCGTGTGTACCCTGACGAGTTGCTGTCACTATCTGAGCTGGTGTTGCTCCCTGAGGAAGTATCAGATATGTTAGTGGAATTTTTTGCTGCATAGTCAGGTTTTGTATAGGGGTATATTTTTTCTAGGGAAAACCGATTTAGGTCTTTTTGAAACTTTCCTATTTTTTGCTGAGTTAAATATTCTTTGTAATCATTTATATTTTTGTTTACCTCCTCCAGTTTCTTTTTGAAGGAGAGAATGCTCACACCTGACTTCAGGTTATTTTCACTGGTTTTTATCTGGATCAGTAGGGTTTCAGATAGCCTAGTAGCGGTTTTTATAATTAATATCAACCAATCTCGTGTGCATTTCCATGCTATGAGCGACCAATCTTTACGAAACTCCAGGTCGTCTAGGAATATGCGAGGCTCATTGGTGACAAGTAATCCGTTTGGTGCAGAGTTACTGCGTAGGTATTCATTGAGAACAGCTCCGTGTAAAATGGTCTTAACCTGGGAGCGTTTCAATTCCACTAGGGAGTCCCAGTCCCCAAGCTGGGAAAGGCTTTTAGACAAAGCCGTGTCCCCAAGGAGTGAGGGGGCTGAGAGGATAGCGGATACTTCCTCGTCGTTGAAGGAGAGACCTTCTGCCATAGTGTGGCAGACGTGGTGGAGGGGGGTGGGGATAAAGTAAAAGAAGGTGGGTAGGTAAGGGGTTAGGTCCACAAGTGGAGGGAACGTCAGAAAAGGTAGAAGGCCTAAAGTACTTAGGGGCGCCAGCAAAGCAATGTGCTTGCTAGGGGAAAAAAAGGGGGTAAAGAGCAAACAACTCTCGCAACCGGAAGGCTGCTCTACTAAGATAATACACAAAGGGAGAGTATGAGGGAGCGGGAAAGGACACACGCCGTACTCGAATCCCCAAACATAATACTAAATCACAAAAGAGAGTACGGGGTTTTGGCAACTATAAGTAGATTGATAGTGTGCCAGTTGCGACACTAGACCAGTCTTATACCTCGACTAAAGGTAAAATGTGGATGAAAAGTGGGGTGGTATGAGGTCTGTAGAGGGGGATTTCCTTTACGGACTAGGTGGTCTCACACACTCTATAGTGTCATGCTTCATCATATGACCACCTAGCCCCACCCAGGTAGGACAATACCACTCGGGCGGACTCAACCTCACTGTTAAAAGAACAGGAGGGAGTGCGTGAATTAATTTGATTTCTGGAAAGAAGGGATCCAGCTATGCTATGGGAATAAAAACACCTACTCAGATACCAGGGTGAATTTAATAGAAGGTTCTGTGTGGTGTGATTAAAAGAAGTGGGGAACCAGTGTGAGAGCAATGACTCACAAGGTCACCTATCTAAAAGAAGTAGCCGACATGTTTCTGCCCTTATGATTGAGCTATGGAGGGTCTCTGGGCATTCGTCAGGGCGTTGGATCCCTGTTGCAAATGCTTATTGCGCGAAGCAGAAATAATCGCAGTAGGGAAAGGGGGGAAAAAAGGAAGGGCCTACCTTAACCAAGGGAATACCTGGGGAGGACCTACAATAAATACAATAACAGACCAAAATTGACGGTGAGAAGATAATCCACAGCAAACCACAGCACACGTGACAAATTTCATGCAGAACACAAGAGTACTGGTTGCAATAAAAACGGTCGCAGAAATGCTGGCTATGCAAGGCGAATGGTAGGTCAGGGAAGACAATTCCTTACCCTAACAATGGAGGCTACTAGCCTCTGGTATCCTGGAGAGGGAGCGTCCCCTTATAGTCAGACTCTAGGGTTAGAAGGGAAAGAACAGAAGGGGAGAGTAAAGATGAAAAATAGTACAGAGGTAGTCAAGAAATAGACGGTGGAAGCCAAGAACAGAGTGGAAGAACTGTAGAAATCTGAAAGAGGAGGACACTGGAGAAGGGAGAAACAACAGGGGGGGGGGCAAGAAAAACAGAAGGAAAAAGAGGGAAAAAAGGGAAAAAATGGGGGGGACGAAAAGAGGGGGGAAGAACAAAGAAAGGAATAAGGAAGAAAGAGA
This sequence comes from Pleurodeles waltl, assembly GCF_031143425.1. Lineage (NCBI taxonomy): Eukaryota > Metazoa > Chordata > Amphibia > Caudata > Salamandridae > Pleurodeles > Pleurodeles waltl. The sequence goes on along the minus strand of NC_090443.1, from coordinate 921,734,356 downwards.
AGAAGAAAAGACAACAGGGGAAAAGGAACGAAAGCAAGAGAAAAGGGGGGAGGAGAAGAAAGGGGGAAAAAAGGGGCAGGAAGGAAAGGGAGAAGGGAGGCTTCTTATCTGTGTTTCCATCGTTGGTCGACTCACTGCATCAAAGGTGGGCGCTCTCTGTGCGCCTATACCGACCTCTATGTCAGGACCGCTTGGGTAAAGTGGCCTGAAAGTCGGTAGCTGATATAGTGGTCTTAATAGGGAGCCGCCCTTCTTCCAACCCCCCCCCTTCTTGTCCTATTTTCCCAAACCCCTCAACCCTTCTCTTTTTCTTCCCCCCCCCCCGTTTTTTCTCCCTTCTCCAGTGTCCTCCTCTTTCAGATTTCTACAGTTCTTCCACACTGTTCTTGGCTTCCACCGTCTATTTCTTGACTACCTCTGTACTATTTTTCATCTTTACTCTCCCCTTCTGTTCTTTCCCTTCTAACCCTAGAGTCTGACTATAAGGGGACGCTCCCTCTCCAGGATACCAGAGGCTAGTAGCCTCCATTGTTAGGGTAAGGAATTGTCTTCCCTGACCTACCATTCGCCTTGCATAGCCAGCATTTCTGCGACCGTTTTTATTGCAACCAGTACTCTTGTGTTCTGCATGAAATTTGTCACGTGTGCTGTGGTTTGCTCTGGATTATCTTCTCACCATCAATTTTGGTCTGTTCATGTTATTGTATTTATTGTAGGTCCTCCCCAGGTATTCCCTTGGTTAAGGTAGGCCCTTCCTTTTTTCCCCCCTTTCCCTACTGCGATTATTTCTGCTTCGCGCAATAAGCATTTGCAACAGGGATCCAACGCCCTGACGAATGCCCAGAGACCCTCCATAGCTCAATCATAAGGGCAGAAACATGTCGGCTACTTCTTTTAGATAGGTGACCTTGTGAGTCATTGCTCTCACACTGGTTCCCCACTTCTTTTAATCACACCACACAGAACCTTCTATTAAATTCACCCTGGTATCTGAGTAGGTGTTTTTATTCCCATAGCATAGCTGGATCCCTTCTTTCCAGAAATCAAATTAATTTACGCACTCCCTCCTGTTCTTTTAACAGTGAGGTTGAGTCCGCCCAGGTGGTATTGTCCTACCTGGGTGGGGCTAGGTGGTCATATGATGAAGCATGACACTATATAGTGTGTGAGACCACCTAGTCCGTAAAGGAAATCCCCCTCTACAGACCTCATACCACCCCACTTTTCATCCACATTTTACCTTTAGTCGAGGTACAAGACTGGTCTAGTGTCGCAACTGGCACACTATCAATCTACTTATAGTTGCCAGAACCCCGTACTCTCTTATGTGATTTTGTGATTTACCTCCTCTTCTACCAGGAGCAGCAAACACAGCGGCGATGACCACAGTGAGTACTGCACCTAGCACACAGGGGAGGGGGGAGGAAAGAGAGAGTGACACACACACACACGCAACACCCCCACCCCCATCCTCACCCACAACAACATACACATGAATACATGCATCAACATTACATTTACACTCCGTCACCCCCTGGAAGAACGCAAGAACAAAATGAAATGATTGCAACAAGTGTAATCATCGAAAATTCAGACAGGCTACGATAACTTTAAATCATCAGTATATACAAATATGTACAGCAACTACACAAGTCCGGATAGTGTTCCAATCATTGTCCGTGGACCAGTGGTCCCAAAATGCATGGGCGAAGACCACGCATGATACCTGACTCGAAATGGAGAGAACACCGTTGGGGCATCAGCTCGAAAATTAACAGGCACCTCAGGGGGGGGGGGGACACACCTCAGCCGGATGAAGGGACGACGCCACTGCTCCACAAGGGGGCTCCATGCCCACTGATTGGTCCTGGGAAGTGCAAAGCCACAGTCTCTCAAGTCTCTCAAGTGGGTGGTTTGCCCACTGATTGGTCCTGGGGAGTGCAAAGCCACAGTCTCTCATGTTTGTGACATGTTCCACTGGTTCTGGAGGGGGCTTTGTGCCCAGTGTGCTTCATCCTGCCAAGGACTGGGGTAGTGGATGCTCTTCTTCACTGGTTCTGGAGGGGCCTTTGTGCCCAGTGTGCTTCATCCTGCCAAGGACTGGGGTAGTGAAAGCTCTTCTCCACTGGTTCTGGAGGGGGCTTTGTGCCCAGAGTGCTTCATCCTGCCAAGGACCGGGGTAGTGGATGCTCTTCTCCAATGGTTCTGGAGGGGGCTTTGTGCCCAGAATGCTTCATCCTGCCAAGGACTGGGGTAGAAGATGTATCTCTCCACTGGTTCTGGAGGGGGCTTTGTGCCCAGAGTGCTTCTTCCTGCCAAGGACTGGGTAGTGGATGCTCTTCTCCACTGGTTCTGGTGGGGGCTTTGTGCCCAGTGTGCTTCATCCTGCCAAGGACTAGAGTAGTGGATGCTCCTCTCCACTGGTTCTGGAGGGGGCTTTGTGCCCAGAATGCTTCATCCTGCCAAGGACTGGGGTAGTAGATGTATCTCTCCACTGGTTCTGGAGGGGGCTTTGTGCCCAGTGTGCTTCATCCTGCCAAGGACTGGGGTAGTGGATGCTCGTCTCCAATGGTTCTGGAGGGGGCTTTTTGCCCAGAGTGCTTCTTCCTGCCAAGGACTGGGTAGTGGATGCTCTTCTCCACTGGTTCTGGAGGGGGTGTTGTGCCCAGTGTGCTTCATCCTGCCAAGGAATGGGGTAGTGGATGCTCTTCTCTACTGGTTCTGGAGGGGGCTTTGTGCCCAGAGTGCTTCATCCTGCCAAGGACTGGGGTAGTGGATGTATCTCTCCACTGGTTCTGGAGGGGGCTTTGTGCCCAGAGTGCTGCACATGCAGTGTGGCATGTCCCATTCCCTCACCTGGGTGTGTGCGCCACGAAATTGCCTGGGAACAGGTAGCATGATACTCCATGGAATCAGAGACACACTCCACCCTGCTGCGACTTTGCCTGCCACCTGCTGGTACTAACAGTGCTGGGTGTGGTGTCTCATGTACACTGTGCAGGGTCCAGGAGGTCTCCTAGGTGGCACACTGGCAGCCTGATGGGTGCCACCCGCAATGTTACAGGACTTGCTGAGACCGCAGTGCTGGAGGATTTGGTGGCTGAGGTGCTGGGCTGGGACCTGGACATCCTGGCCCTAGGGGAAGGATGGGGGAGGTGTAGGGAAGAGGTCAATGTTAGCCAGGAAAAGTTTTTTAGACACACTGGGATGGTAAAATGGGGGGTTTGGGAGTGGAGGAAAAGGCAGTGGTTGTAGGATGTGTAGGTCTGCTGAATTTGGGTGAAGGTGAATGGGCCGGAGGCTGTTGTGAGGTGGATGGCTGTTGGGTGGGTGTGTGCCTGCGTTTGTGTAGTTTGGGAGGAGGGTTCACAGACACACTGGGAGAGGACACAGGGGACATGTGCATGGTAGTGGGGGTGGTGAAATCAGGTGAGCGGTGTGTGGTGATGGGCTTGCTGGTGATGGAGGTAGTGGCTGAGGATGTAGTGCATGCAGGTGTGAGTGGAAACGAGACAGGGAGGGAGGAGGAGGACGAGGAGGGGGACACAGTGGAAGCAGTGGATGTTGGTGTGTCTACATGGGTATGGTGTTTGTGTGAGTGCCTGCGTGATGTGTGGTGCTTATGTTTGCCATGTCCACTCATGTGTGTTGATGTGTGTGCCTGCAGGTCTGATGGTGTGCTTGGGATAGGCTGAGGTACAGGGGATTGGGTCTGGGTGGTGGAAGTTGGAGGGGGAAGCTGGATACAGGTACAATGGCTGCCATCAGTGCTGAGGCCAGAGTCTGAAATGCTCTTTGTTGGGCTGCCACGCCAGAATGAATGCCCTCCAGGTATGCATTTGTTTGCTGCAAATGCCTCTTGACACCCTGGATGGCATTCAAAATGGTTGATTGCCCAACAGTGAGCGATCTCAGGAGGTCAATAGCCTCCTCACTGAGGGCAGCAGGACTGACTGGGGCAGGGCCTGAGGTGCCAGGGGCGAAGGAGATGCCCACCCTCCTGGATGAGCGGGCTTGGGAAACTCGATGAGGGGCTGCTGGGAGGGTGGTGCTGGTAGGGGGGGTGGCGGCTGTACCTGTTGTTGCGGTGGGCACAGAGGTGCCCGCCACCACAAAGGGAGCTCCCATCAGAGGAGGAGTCGTGGCGCTGGTGTCTGCTCCTGTACCCATCATGGAGCTCCCCTTTTCTCCGTCCCACTGGTGCCTTCATACTCACACTCTTGGGCCATGTGGGTTGCAGCTCCCTCCTGCTCCGGTGCCAATGCTCCTCTGCCAGATGATGCTAATGCACACAAGGACAGGGTGACAAAACAAAAAGGGGGGAAGACAGAAGAGACACATGGTCAATGCCTACAACACCACTACCGTTGGCGGACACAACACACAGGGAGCAGCCCTATGCACTAGCCCATGCTCTAACAGTGCAGGGGAAAAGCACATGCCCACGGGGGACTTTGCCTAGACCCATTTGATGCACAGCTGGAACCCACAGGAGCCTGACTAGGTGTGGAGGACTACTACCACCTTTGGGGTTGGAGTGGCACTGAGCCTGCAAAACAATGGATCTACCTTGGCGCATCTGCCCTGGCCTAGGGGAACCCACAGCCCACTTTCCCCACCCAGACACCTCGTAAAGCGTGCAGAGTCAGCCGAATGAGACTGTACTCACCCCCTTGTGGCTGCTGTGATGCCCTCAAGCGCCCATCAAACTCAGGATATGCCACCGCCAGGATCCGGTACATCAGGGGGGTCATGGTGCGACGGGCACCCCTTCCATGTTGGGAGGCCAGCCCCAGCTGGGCCTCCGCCATCTTCTTGGTCCAGTGGCGGAGGTCCTCCCATCTTTTGCTGCAGTGGGTGCTCCGTCTATGGTAGACACCCAGGGTCCGCATTTCCTTGGCGATGGCACGCCAAATACCCTTCTTCTGGTGGGCACTGACCTAGAGGAATAGTGAAGTAAGAATGGATGTTGCTCCCCCATCCAGTTCTTCTCACTCATTGCCCACAAACCTCCCACCATGGCCCAGAAAAACATACACTCACCATCCTCACATGCTGGCCTGTGCCCCTGTCTCTTCCATCCACAACACTCCATACATTCATGTGCCATCCGCCATGCACACAGTTAACTCACCTGTTTGTCTGGAGGACCGTAGAGTAGCGTGTACTGGGGGAGGACCCCATCCACCAGTTTATCCAACTCCTCCACAGTGAAAGCAGGGGCCCTTTCCCCAGACACTGTAGCCATTGTCGCTTCCATACTCAGGTCACAGCAGCAGTTGCAGTGTAGGTCTTCTCCTGTTGGAGGTCAATTATCAAGTGAGTGAACAGATAGAAAATGGGGGTCACGTCCGCGGCGGTGTGTACCGTCACGGCCAGCGTACATCGTCATTGGCTCCTGGAAGCCATAGGGCCCAATGATAACCAATGCTGAATTGCGCAGCGGTCTTCTACCGCCTACCGCAACGCTGCACAACGACAGCGTAGTTACCTTATTTCCCCTTGTCCCTCCATACAGGTCAAGCAGCCGCCATTTCAGGGGGCCACATGGCAAGCCAACTAACTGCGTCACAGTACTTTTGGCCAGGAATACGGATAGATAAAGGCACACACCGATTATACCACGATTGTGCTAAACAGCCTTGTGAAACCTATGTGGTGTATGACCCTCTGCTCACCCTTCTCCTCCATATGGCACGTCCGCTGGGGCCGGTAGTGAGGTGGTGGCATCCTCCGGTATACAGACCCCTGGTGGACCTGTTGACAATGGAAGACAGAAACATCATTATCACATACATACTTGATCGTGCCTCAGTCCAGAAACTGTGTGCCCAGTTGGAGCCAGACCTAATGTCAGCTATCCGTTATCCCACAGGAATCCCCCCTCTAGTGCAGGTCCTGTCAGTACTCCATTTGCTGGCCAGTGGTTCCTTTCAAACAACAGTGGCCATGGCATCAGGGATATCACAGCCAGTGTTCTCTAACGTGTTGTCCAGAGTGTTATCTGCCCTGCTGAAACACATGCGCAGGTACATCATGTTCCCTCAGGTGGAGGATTTGCCCACAGTGAAAGGTGACTTCTATGCCTTGGGACATATCCCCAACATCATTGGTGCCATTGATGGTACACATGTGGCATTTGTCCCCCCCGCAGGAATGAACAGGTGTACAGAAACCACAAAAGCTACCATTCTATGAATGTGCAGATGGTGTGTTTGGCAGACCAGTACATCTCCCATTTGAATCCCAAGTATCCTGGCTCTGTGCATGACACTTACATTTTGAGGAATAGCAGCATCCCTTATGAGATGGGGCAACTCCAGAGGCACTGTGTGTGGCTAATAGGTGAGCCCAAGGTCCCAATACAGTTGACGTAGGTGTCTGCGTATGGGAGAGTCCCTAAGGGTTGGAGGATATATAACAGTTGTCCCTCGCTATTTGCAGGTGACTCTGGTTACCCCAACCTGTCATGGCTACTGACCCCAGTGCGGAATCCCAGGAAAAGGGCAGAGGAACGCTACAATGAGGCACATGGGTGAACTAGGAGGATAATAGAGCGCACCTTCGGCCTCCCGAAGGCCAGATTCCGGTGCCTCCATCTGACAGGTGGCTCCTTGTACTACTCACCGAAGAAGGTGTTCCAGATAATCGTGGCATGCTGTATGTTGCACAACCTGGCTTTGCAATGTCAGGTGCCTTTTCTGCAGGAGGATGGGCCTGATGCTGGTCTTGTGGCAGCTGTGGACCCTGTGGACAGTGAAGAAGAGGAGGCAGAAGAAGAAGATGTAGACAACCGAAACAACATCATCATGCAATACTTCCAGTGAGACACAGGTAAGAGGATGGCACTGCTTCTCACATATCACACTACTGTAGGACATTGCATAAATCTGCCTTTTTACCTCTGTGTATGGACCTTGACATGTAACTTTGCCTTTCCATTTCACAGATCTGTGTCCCACTTTTTGCCCTCTGCTATGTTTACTGCTCCCCAACAACTGTGTAACATTGGTATGTGAACATGAACATTGACATGCTATATTTCTGATAGGTTGCAATTACACATTTGTGAAAGTACAGACTGACACCAGATTGATTTGTGATTCAAGGGTGTTTATTTCTGTGCTAATAGGTGGAGTGGGGTGTGCAATGGGCTGGGGTGATGGTGGAGGAATGTCCATGGTAGAGTTCAGTCTCTTGGTCTCAAAGGTGCATTGTCCAAGGGGGCATAGGAAGTGGAGTAATGGCAGTTCAAAGTTGTCAGGGTGACAAAGTGGGACAAAAGGGTGACAATCAGGAGGGTCTTATTTCCTGGCGGGGTCTTGGCATTGTTCTCTGTCTTGTGCCTGGATCTCAGGGACCGTTTGCGGGGTGGTTCTCCTTCTGCAGGGGGTGAGGTGCTGGTGGCCTGTTGTTCCTGTGGCAGGACCTTCTGTCCATTAGCCTAGTGTCAGGAGCCTGTTTTGTGCTACTGTGTCCCTCATGGTGTTGGCCAGGTCTGCCAGCACCCCTGCAATGGTGGCCAGGGTGGTGTTGATGGACTTCAAGTCCTCCCTGATCCCCAGGTAGTGTTCCTCCTGCAGCCGCTGGGTCTCCTGAAACTTGGCCAGTACCGTGCCCATGGTCTCCTGGGAATGATGGTAGTGGGTTCCCTTGGCCTGTCTTTCCCCTGTTAAACAGCAGTCCTCCCAGCTTCCCTGTTATCCTTTGCCTCTGTCCCCTGAACCGTGTGCCCACTGCCACTGACCCCAGGCCCCTGATTGTCTTGGGTTGGTGGGTTTGCCTGGGGTCCCTGTAGTGGTGGACACACTGCTGATTGACGAGTCCTGGGGACAGAGGTATGGTCCCGCTGGGTGGGTGCTGTTCTGGTGTTTCCTGAGGAGAAAGGCTCTGTGGTGGTTTGTGACAGTGGCAGGGGAACCAACTGTCCAGAGGTCCCTAATGGGCCGGGCTGGTCATCTTGATCCAGACGTGCAGAGCTGCTGTCGTCACTGTGGGCCTCTTCTGTGGGGGGACTGGATATGTCTGGCACCTCCTGTCCGGTGATGTTGGATAGGGGTCCTGTTGGGGGTGTAAATGCATAGTTATTATATCTGTGTGTGCCATCTTGTCCATTGGGTGAGTTACCCTCTACTCCTGTGCTTGCATTGTTGTGTTTGCCATTGTGTGATTAGTGTTTTGGGGTCTGTGTGGGTATCTGTACTGGACATGCTTTGGTAATGGGTGTCCTTGCTTTGGTGTTGCATGTAGGGCTTGGTATTGGGATGGGTGGGCTGTGATAGTGGGGCCTATGTGAGGTGGTGGAGTGATGGGGGTGAGGGTGAGGATGGGGGTTTTGATGGCATGCAGGTGGGGTGGGGGGATATGGTAGTTAAGATATGACTTACCAGAGTCCAGTCCTGCTACTCCTGCGAGGCCCTCAGGATGCAGTATTGCCAAGACTTGCTCCTCCCATGTTGTTAATTGTGGGGGAGGCCACCGCCTGTCCTTTGTACTGCTACCTGGTGTCTGGATACCTCTGAACGCACCTTCCCCTGTAGGTCATTCCACCTCTTCTTGATGTCATCCCGTGTTCTTGGGTCCTGTCCCACTGCGTTGACCCTGTGAATGATTCTCCGCCATAGCTCCATCTTCCAAGCAATGGAGGTGTGCTGCACCTGTGATCCGAAAAGCTGTGGCTATACCCAGATGATTTCCTCCACCATGACCCTGAGCTTCTCCTCAGAAAACCTGGGGTGTCTTTGAGGTGCCATGATGTGGTGTGAGTAATGTGTGAGGTGATGTTTGTTGTGGGGTGTGTTGTTTGAGGTGCGTGGATGTTGTATGAGTGATGGTGTTGTGTGCTTGTGGATGCTGGCGTAGTGTTTGCTGTTCTCTCTCTCTGCTTCTTCACAAAAATGTAATTGTAAGGGGCTGTGGGTGATGTGGGTGTGTGTTTTATAGTGTTGTGAGTGTGTGGTGTGTGTATGTGTATCAGGTGTGTGTATTTCGAATTGTCCAATGTGGTTGTGTTTTGTAAGTGTGTGTGTATTTTGAGCGCAGCAGTGTGTACCGCCAATGGATTACCGCAGTTGAAAGACCGCCACATTGATTCGTGGGTCGTGATAGTGTGGGCGTATTCTTGTTGGTGTGACAGTGTGGGTTTTGGTATGGCTAGTTTATCACTGACCTTTGGTGTGGCGGACTTGTGTGGGTGTCTGTATTGTGGCTGAATTCTAGATGTGGGTCGTAATACCTGTAGCGGATTTCCACCGCGGCCACAGTATGTTGGCGGCCTTCAGCACGGCGGTAAGCGGGATTTACCACCAGGGTTGAAATGAGGGCCTGTGTCTGGATCCTGCCATGACATCAGTATGGCAATAATCAGCATTACAATAATCTATATATAATCAGTTCAAAACAGTTACAAATGGTTGTCTGGGTTTAGATGAAAAACAATTTAGCAGAAATTGTTCTGCGGAACCATTTTTAGGGTCGAGCCTGCGTTGCATGCGCTGGCGCATGCGTATCGCAGCGAGACGCTTTAGTATTTAGAAAAGGGCTCGGAGCCCTGTCAACTTCACGTCAGTGTTTTTTATTGGTTCGCGGACTTGCCTAATAAAATCTGCTTGCTTTGATTAGTTGATGGCACGCATACGTCATGCCTTTTCCGGTAGCTAGCCCTCCTCGAGCGCAGCGACCAAGTACAGAAAACATGCGAGACTCGCTGTTTTCCATCGGGCTCGTGGACTTCTTTTACTCTAATTTACGAGCGCGATCTCGCTTGGCAGAAGTCGAGCGCTTTACATAGTTAATTTCACTTTTTCGGGTTATGTACATAAATGCACTTTTCCCTGTTAGGTTAAAAGTCGGTTTAGGAGTTTACAACGCGACCAGCTCTAACATGAGCAAACGCGAGACCCGTTGCATTGTAAATGCTTGTTCTAGAATCATTTTTAACTATTTCACAATAAAAGGCATTTGCCATTTTGAAGAACACGACTTGATTACTGTCCTTCTTGAGGAAAATTCTCATATTCAATTTGTTTTTTTCATGTTTGTTATTTGTAACTGCCCTCTCTATTCAATTCTTTCTCACTCTGCTGGGTTTTCCCCTCTCTGTGCCCCTCACATTTACCCTCACCCCTTGCTTTCTGATGTTTTTATTTATTGATTTAATTCCCTATCTCCCTCTTTCGTCTGTGGTTTTTTTTTCTTTATGGGGGGTTCCCTCTGTATCTTTTGGTCCGCTCCTTAATCGAATTTGCTAATACTTCTCTCGCTTGTCTCTCTGACCCTTCTCCATCCTGCGATGTCTATGTGATTTTGACGTTCCTCTCCCCTTGCCTTTTCCTCTAACCCTCACGATTTTTTTCTTTACTTACTTTATCTTGTTTATCATCTTCTCTTCTTTTGAGGCCATTTCCCCTCTTTCATGTTTTTTTTTTAAATTGGGTTGTTGAAGACATAGAATAAAGAATTCCGCAATCTTCCACCCTAATTTTTTTCTGCTGCACATTTTTAACTGTTACAACTGCGGTCTTTTTAGAAATTATAAGACTGGGGTTTGGACCTCTCAGTGTTTGTAGAAAGTAGGAATTCCTTATTTTGGTAATTCGATTAAATTAAAATTCACCAGCCTGATTTCGACCTGCTGATGTTCTCTATTTTAGGAGTTGGTCAAACTGAGGTAAAATCTCTACAGACACCCCCTATATTCTCAGTGTGTCACTCTGGTATGAACCGTGATGGAATTGTGTGTTCATCAATCCTTTTCAGGCAGTCATTTTTTGATTCTTATGTTGCAGAGTTGATTCAAATGGTCTGCTTCTGCGGTGCTATTACCTGCATGAGGTTGGTCTCTTTTTCTATACTTGTTTCTGCATCAATAAATATATGTTACAGTAAAAAAAAAAAATGGTAGTAAAATGTATTGCGCGAATAAGGATTAGCAAAGCGAGTAGTAATAGAAAGGCTGCAGCCTATTTATTACTATGTTAATATGTAAATAATAGAGGGTTCGAACTGTCAGATTGTTATTTAATATTTTTATGATTAGAATATATACACGCTTTGTGTTTGAGGTGTCAAAGAGATAAATTCAAATGTATGGACATTTAAAATATGTTTGCACATTGGAAGAATGATCTACAAGATTACATTTTTTGTGTTTCATCTCCCTGGCGTTTCCGATGGCAACATTTCAATCACAACAGCGATTAGTTACAATACTTCCACAGCTCTGTACAGAACGAGCTACTGCCTGAAACAACTTCCCGCCTATTCAAACATCCGAACAGAGTGGAATACTTTTGACTCATTTTCTAAATCTTTTGCAAGTATCAGTATTGTTATGTTCTGAAGCCAACATGTATAATTTTAGGCATCCTGTTTTCGAATCTGCTGAGTTTTCAACATTCGCTGCAGTGGGATTTCAGATTACGTATCTGGCTTCAGTTACCATGCACAGGCAGCTGGTGCTGCTGTGTGTGTGGTCACATTTACTGCAACCCCAACAAAATTAAATAAATATGCAGAACAAGGAAAGCAAGGCAGCGCTGGGTTTGCTTCCATATAAGGATCGCATCTGGAAATTATACTTTTCAATACAAGGCAATCCCATTAATGTTATGTTGGATTAACACTTTTCACATTAAAAGGTAAAACACTAAACATTTGGTGGGAAGAGTGAATCCAAATATAACCATGAAACGTATTTCCTACTTTCGCTGCATACATCGATTATAGGGCATATGATCATTTATATCGATCAATATTTATTCCTTTTAATAAGTCAAAATGGTGTGAAAAAACAAGACTATATAATAAAATGTAAAACAATGTTTGAACAAAATGTCGGAGATACAGAACGCATTTTAAAAATTGTAAATCATCGATATACCTGTAGTTGTCACGGGATTACAAAGAAACCATAGAACCAGTTATGCTATCTGAAATAAACTTCCCTTCAAGTAAAGTCGTTTCAAATTTCCAAGAGCTGGGCAAAGGAATAAAACGTGCTTAAAATCCCGCAGAACTAATTTACAGAATGAACAAATCGAGTGCTAGCCTCTGTTACTCAAATGGGAACTATTAGTTCTCAAATTTTAAATGAATCTGAGAAGCATATAATCAGAGAGAGATAAACTTTTATAACGTTATGTTTAATCCTATTAATTTTGTATTGAAAGTCGCGATTCTACTCCTGACATATTTCCTATTACATCTTGAGGATGTTTTCGAGGAGTTAAAGAAATTTAAGAAAGTTGTGGTGTTATCTTTTTTAGAAATGGCACTGGTGCGTGCGTGACCCTGCACAATTGGGCTGTTCCTGCAGGGTTTCTTAATGACATGTAAACTGATGCAGTGCTTTGCATTGCTTTGCAGGATGCAGTCACTCGCTTTAGCTAATAACCTCTCATCTCGATTTCCAATGGTATTACTGTTGCAGCATGCCTTTCTCCCTAATTCGGGATACGTATGGAAACTTCACCTTCGGAGAATGTATGTGGAAGTTTCGGACTTCGCCTCAGTTTGCCTGAGTTATAGTAAAACCTGCTTGGCCCACATCTTGATATGAGATGCCCTGTGGGTGTAACAGCCTGTGCCAGATGACTCACTGATAACTGTGGCTAGAACATTATTTGCACCCACCCATAAATGAAGTGCAGAGAACAGTTAACCAGGAAAAAAAGGAGACTGGAGGCAGGAAGAGTGGAAGAGGTGGTATTAAGGAATTTGTAGGGCAGGCACGGGGCAATAGAGGGGCAGAGACCAAGATCTGTGTCTTTCTGGTTGTACGAACTTGGAGCAAGGGGAAGGAACTGCTCTAGGCTGCAGTAGTCCACAAGCTGCCCTTAGTAGCCTTGAGCGTCAGTGCAAATAGCTTCACCTTTCAGCTTAGGGCTGCTGAAAC